>NC_134902.1:20300626-20348126 GCF_041734735.1 Babylonia areolata | reverse complement strand
CCCTCCATTGTCAGCATTATCGGTTTTGTTGTTGATGTTGTTGTTGTTGTGAGAAGGAATCACACGTGAGCCATGGAAAGGCTTTGCCTCTTGTCTTAGTATACCTAGTGGATTTGCAAAGCATTTCGAGCATGCTTTCTGTTTGTATTATAAGGTTATATAAAAAAATTTAAAAAAATGAATTATTATGATTGTCATCACTTAGCAAGTTTTGTTGTTACATTTATGTGGAAGATTGTTTCATTTCGTTATTATCCCCCGAACATCCTTCGCCGGAGAAAGATCAGGGTCAAGTCTTGATAATCCTGTATGATATATTGTATATCTATATCTATTTATCTATATATGCATGTGTTTTACACTTTACCCAATATTCTTGTTAGCTGGAAGTTTGATGTTGAATTTGTGTGGATGGCAACGATCTCCCTCATTTGACATGCAATAAATATGTTCATTCATTATCATGATTGTCCCTTCTCTCTCTCTCTCTCTCTCTCTCTCTCTCTCTCTCTCTTTCTCTCTCTTTCTCTCTCTCTCTCTCTCTCTCTCTCTACCTACCTATCTATCTATCTATCTATCTATATCTATCTTGTTCTTCTGTGAAATTTGTTTGTGTAATAACAAGTCAAGGGACCTACCCCGATCTAGAGTTATTGCCCGTCTTTTGAAATTCATGTCAATTACTTGCAGAGAAACAAAAAAAGCTTTTTCTGTGTTTGTGTATTCAGGACGATAAGCAGTTTTGGAAGGTGTAGGGAGTAGTACGGACCATCCCTGATTGGTTGTGACAAGCGATGTCTTTTTTTTTCTAAACAATAGCGACACACACTCGCTTATTATTCACCGGGTCGCTTAATTTGAAAACCCAGACATAGTGTCATATTCACCTATCTTTGAAAATACAAAGTTCTGAGGCAACACACACTCGCTTATTATTCACCAGGTCACTTAATTTGAAAACCCAGACATAGTGTCATATCCACCTATCTTTGAAAATACAAGGTTCAGAGGCAACACGCACTTGCTTATACACTTGAAAACCCAGACATGACATATTCGCCCGAACATTATAAACGCAGGGTCTTATGTCCACTATGCTTAGAAACACAAAGGTAGGTTCATTGTAATATGAATTAGGAAGTACAACCATCGATTAAAAAGGCACTCAGATGCACAAAGTAAGTTGAGAAAACATGGTGCTCCCTATCAGTATCAGTAGCTCAAGGAGGTGTCACTGCGTTCGGTCAAATCCATATACGCTACACCACATCTGCCAAGCAGATGCCTGACCAGCAGCGTAACCCAACGCGCTTAGTCAGGCCTTGAGAAAAAACAACAACACCATAACCTGCATATAACTGAGGTGGAGGAAAAAAACGAACAATGATAAAACATGACTTCTTTCTCATTCACATAATTATTATTCTCCAATCACTTTCTGCATGTCCCAAGCCGTCCTAGTTCTTCGTGTAGAAAACTGGCTTTTCATTTTTTGCTCTTTGAAACGCAATCTTGGAATCGTTTTCTCAGATTTGTATTTGTATTTGTATTTCTTTTTATCACAACAGATTTCTCTGTGTGAAATTCGGGCTGCTCTCCCCAGGGAGAGCGCGTCGCTACACTACAGCGCCACCCATTTTTTTGTATTTTTTTCCTGGTGCAGTTTTATTTGTTTTTCCTATCGAAAGTGGATTTTTCCACAGAATTTTGCCAGGAACAACCCTTTTGTTGCCGTCGGTTCTTTTACGTGCGCTAAGTGCATGCTGCACACGGGACCTCGGTTTATCGTCTCATCCCAATGACTGACTAGCATCCAGACCACCACTCAAGGTCTAGTGGAGGGGGAGAAAATATTGGCGGCTGAGCCGTGATTCGAACCAGCGCGCTCAGATTCTCTCGCTTCCTAGGCGGACGCGTTACCTCTAGGCCATCACTCCACTCCAGGTCCTTTCATGATCACATCACTCACATAGATCAATACATCTGTCAGTGTAGCTCTTGTCAGATAAGCACAGCCCGTCACTACCTCATGACTGCAGTGACAAAAAAAGGAAAAAGAAAAAAAAATCGTTAGTGTCTTTTGTCCTGTTTAGACTTGATCTGTTTGCGAGCATGTGTCTGGTGTGGTGTGGTGTGGTGTGGTCGTGCATTTGTGTGTGTGTATGTGTGTGTGTGTGTGTGTGTGTGTGCAGAGAGAGAGGGAGAAAGAGAGAGATGTTTATTACCGAGGTAAAAAGATAAGAACTGGTGGGTTTTTTTTTTAACATGCAGTCTCGCCCAGAACTACAGTACACAGCACTAAATAATGTCCATAACCATGGTGATGATAACAGAGAGAGAGGGAGAAGGAGAGGCAGACGCAGATAGTCAGAAAATCGGACAGGGCATGTTGATGTATGCTTCCCTTCCTATTCCTGTGTGTACGTGACATACACGCGCGCGCGCGCGCCCACGTACGCACGCACACACACACACTCACAAACGCATGCACAAACGCCCACACACACACATTTGCACACACACACACACACACACACACACAAACGCCCTCACACACACACATTTACATAAACACACACACACACAAACGCCCTCACACACACACACACACACTAAACCCCCTCACACACACACACACACACACACACACACACACACACACACACACACACAAACGCCCTCACACACACACACACACACACACACACACACACACAAACGCCCTCACACTCTCACACACACACACGCGCAGGAATCCTAGGGTCGATCCAGCTTTGCGGCTGATATTGGAGATATGTGGGAACCATTTCAAGTCGCTCGCGATTTGTACTCCAAGATAGGGTGTCTCTTGTACTTGTTTCAATATTACTGTCACGGACGACATAATGGTTCCGCTGTTTTTTTCTTTTCTTTTACGTTTATGGAGGGCCGGTGGGTCGCTGGATTATTTTTAGAGGCGGGTGTGTTTCTTATGCGCGTGCACGATGTTTTCCATCGTGCGTGTTCCCCTTGCGTTCGAGCGTAGTGAGATCGTGTTGTTGTGTCATGTTTTCATGGTTTGTAAGTGTCTCGTGCAATTGAACGGGGGAAAAAAATATTTAGGAAGCTGAGTGAACAGAGTGAGCGGAGTTCTAATGCTTCAAATTCTCCTCGCCGGTTTGTCCCTAGCTTCACTCGAAGGGAGTCAGTCCTTGGAGAAGGACAGTGGTAGAACCAGCGCTTAGCGGCTGATGTTCGTTCTTTTTCCTCTGTAAACGACTTTGTGTCCGCCAGTGGAACTGTTCTTCATCTGTGTTTCGATGTTAACACCCGTTGTTCGTTTACGGAACACTGTGCGGTGGCCAGTGGGTGACTTTTGTTCTTGTCCTGTCAGCGTTTCTCCAGTTGCCTGGCGCGTGTCTTGAGGTGTTGTGCCTCCGTTCGAATCGTGGGGAAACGTCACGTCGCTCTAGGTAGGAGCTTGTGTTCCAGTCTTGTTTATGTATTTTTTCTCCATCGTGGTTCATTGTTACGTTTGTATTTTCTGTCTCCTGTTTGTTGTGACCCTTCTCTTGTCATTGTTTATTATTGTGAAAGTTATGAGCCTGTGAAGGGGCGAGGAGTTGTCACATGCTGCTAAAATGTTATATTGGAAATGTAAGGAATAAATATTGAAATTTAAGAATTGGGGAGGAGCTACATTTTTGACATGTCTGCCAAGTGGGAGATTTTCCAATGGAAGGGGGTAATTTTAGATATCTTGCTTTTTACATGCTCAAGACAATTTTATTGGAGATTTTTGTTAAGGTTTAAGGAGCTCGTCCAACTAGAGGCCACGAGTTAACATCGGAAGTAAATTTATGCTTGTAGAAAACAGTACTGTTGTATATGGTAAATGATTTGTTTTAAGACATGTGAAATACTGGAAGGAAGGGAGATAATTATTAGTCTATTTTTACGGCGGCGAGGCGTGCGAAAAAAGATGCCGGCAACCGTTAATGTCATTCACTTAAAAAAAAAAAAACCCAACCAACTATAACGTATGTTTTCCATAATATTTGAAAAAATTGATATCTTTCGAAATAATTATTCATCAATGGTTTTGGGCTGCCAATGCGTCTTCCTGTGCGCTCCTCGCTGGGTGCCGCCAGTTTTGTAGGTGTTTTAGTTGAAACAAGGTGGTTCCAGACCACCCGCCTCTCGGAGCCGGCGACGGATCCGCCGAGGGCTCGCTGACGTTCCCTACTGGTGGCCTGTCTTCCGTCCGCCAGCGTCAGCAACACTCCTATGTTCATGTGTTTTGTTTTTTTTTCTCGTGGAAACAGACCATCCTGTGCTTATTGTGATGGTGGTTTGACATCGCACCTACCAGTGCCCTTGTGAAAAAAAATGTGACAAGACTAAAGTTGCAGTTCTGCTACCGTTTTTTTTTTTTTGGGGGGGGGGGGGTTCGAGGGGGGGGGGGGGGTTGTTTGTTGTATGCTCTTGATAATTTTTTTTATATTTTTTTTATTATTTACATACATCTATAGACATATACAATCATTAAATGCATTACATAATTTCGGTTCTGTGTGGGCTTGTTGTGTTGTGGCGTCTGTAGTGAGGTATCTTGGGGAGGGTGCACGTCCGCTTTAGCACGCGTGACAAATGGTGGAGATGCGGGGTACTTTTTAGCTAGGTTGTGTTGGGATCCGTCTTAGCTGGGTTAGGATTTAGGTTAGGGGGGCAGGTGGTAGGGTGTCTTGTGGTGTTGTATGTGATTGTTTTCAAAATGGTTCATGTTACTTTACAGTGATATTGCTGCACTGGAAAGTTCTTCAGGAATCTGATGTTGGCCTTTATGCACAGGGATTCAAAGTGTGCAAGTTTTGATGCATTGTATGCACCTGATAATCATTGTTGGTTTTAGCGCTCTACGGTTAACGCGTCATTGGTTTGAAGGGTTGTCTCTGGTGGTTGAGGGTTCGATTGTTAGTGACAGTAGTTTCGTTGGGTTCGACACTGAGATCATGCCACCGCGTAAACAGCCTGCGAGGCAAGGTACGCCAGGCACTCCTGTGAGGACTCCAGAGCAGACTGACGAGCTGGCACGTTGGGTCAGAGATGAACTTGATAGACCAAAGGTGAGCGAGGAGGTGAAGGGGGAGATAGCGGAAGAACAATCGGTTTATGAGAAGTATGCTGCAATCGCTAGTAAGTTAGGCTTGACTGGAGAGGCCCTCTCCAGATTCATAACAGATTCTGTGAAGGGAGAGAGGGAGGAGCTTAGACTCAAGTGTAAAGAGGAGGAGGAGTTGAGACTCAGGAAAGAGGAATTACAATTGAAGCGCCAAGAGAAAGATGAGGGAAGGGTGTTTAGAGAGAGGGAGGAACTCAGACTCCAGCGTAAGGACGAAGAGGAACAGGCTTTCAGAAGAGAAGAGCTTAAACTTCGGGGGAGAGAGGTAGAAGCCAGCGAGAACAGGAATATTAACTTGGATCCTCTGGGTGATAAGGATGACGTAGACGCTTATCTGTCACACTTTGATCGAGTGGCTACCCTATGTCACTGGAGAGAGTCGTCGTGGCCTACCAGACTTATCGCACTGTTGAGGGGCAAGGCTAGGGAGGCAATGTTGCGACTGGATCTGGCTGATCTTACCAGCTATGCTAAGGTAAAAGTGGCTCTGCTTAGGCATTTCCGTCTGGGTGCCGACGCTTACAGGAAGAAATTCCGGGCACTGAGGAAGGATGCTGCTGAAACATTTGAACAGCTTCTCATTAGGATGCGCGCTTGTTTCTCTCTGTGGTGCGTAGCTGCTGGCAAGGATGAAAATAATGTTGAAGAGGTGAAAGATCTGTTCATGCAGGAGCAGCTCCACAATATTCTGTCTCCAGAGTTGATAATGGAGGTAAGGAAGGTCAGCCCAAAGAACGCTGATGAGCGGGGCACTCAAGAGCGGCCTGTGCAAAATCGGCACAATGTGCTTTTCCCACCGCCAACAGACACAAAGACCCCGCTCGAGCAAAGCAAGCAGGTCTCACCTCAGGGTAGACAGGGACGGCCTAGATCAGCTGTCGTCTGCTTCCATTGCAAAAAGGAAGGCCACATTGCCCGGAACTGTCCACGGTTGCATTATACGGCGGCAGTGTCTTGTCCCGTGCAGGTTCCCCAGGGAGTTACACCGGCTCTGTGTGTCCCCTGTGCACGGAAGCCATACACTCCACGCTGCATTGTCACTATTGAGGGTATGCCTGCAAATGGCCTGCGTGACACAGGAGCAGGCTACACAGTGGTGGCAGAGCGCCTGGTGCCTGCTGATGCCTACACAGGTGATACGATGCCAGTCGTGTTGGCTGAGTCGAGGTGCCGGAATTTGTTGCCAGTGGCTGTTGTAGGCATTGCTTCCCCTTTCATTTGTGGGAGGATTCGGGTTCTGGTTATGAAGCGACCTGTAGAAGAGGTCCTCATTGGCAACTTGGCTCAGCGGGAGGGTAGTGAGGAGCTAGAACACATACCAGTATACGCCAACCCATTGCTTGTAGGTGCAGTAAAGACCAGGGCGCAGACAAGGAGGGAGGGGTCGGTCCCAGAGGCCCTCTCCATAAGAGCAAATGATAGGGACATCCCGTGCTGATCTGATCAGGTTACAAGAGTGTGACCCCTCTTTGGCGGCAGCACGCGAGTCGTGTGAGGCCGTCAGCCACCAGACAAAAGGTGGCAAGGTGTCATACTGGAGGAAGGAGGGTGTCTTGTTGCGGAAGTTCGAAGGCCGTCATGAAGTCATTAACCAGGTGTGCGTCCCTCAGACTCTCAGGAAGGCAGTAGTGTCGCTAGGTCACGATATTCCGATGTCAGGGCATCTCGGGACCAAGAAGACCAAGGATCGGGTGTTTGCTTCCTTTCACTGGCCAGGAATGTGTGCAGACATTGCACGATACTGCCAGTCATGCCCCAAATGCCAACGCACTGTTGACAAGGGAAGAGTGCCTCGAGTGCCTCTGGTTAAGATGCCGCTGATGCAGGAACCGTTCGAGCGTGTGGGTTTAGACATCATCGGCCCCATCAAGCCGGCTTCAGAGTCAGGATGTCGTTACGTCCTCGTCATGGTTGACTTTGCCACCCGCTACCCAGAAGCAGTACCCTTATGTACTATCACCGCAGGGGTCATAGCAGAGGCTGTGTTCAATCTGTGGACACGGACTGGTATTGTCATCAGTCCTCACTGACCGGGGAACTCAGTTCACTGGGCAGATCATGCAAGAGGTGTATCGTCTCCTGGCAATTAAAGGACTTAAGACCACACCATATCACGCACAGTGTAATGGTCTTGTGGAAAGGTTCAATGGGACTCTGAAAAAGATGCTGCGGCGTCTGGCGCAGGAAAAACCACGTGAGTGGGCTCGCTGGATTCCAGCACTCCTGTTTGCTTATCGAGAGGTACCCCAAGACAGCACAGGATTCTCTCCTTTCGAACTGCTGTACGGGAGAAGGGTGCGAGGTCCTATGCAGATGTTGCGCGATCTCTGGGTGCACCCAGAACATCAGGAAGTCAAGACAGCTCCCGAGTATGTGGTGGATATGAGAAACAGGATCGCCGAGTCCTGTGCAATGGCTCAGGAGAACCTGACCAGAGCAGCCACTCGTTACAAGCGTCATTTCGACGCAAAGGCAAAATCACGAACGTTCAAGCGAGGTGACAAAGTTCTCATCCTCCGACCGACTACGGCTAATAAGCTGGAGTTAGCATGGCAAGGACCATATGAGGTGTCAGACCGAGTGGGCGAGGCTGACTACAAGTTGCGTGTGGGTGTCAAAGACAAACTTTTCCACGCAAACTTGCTCAAGCGGTTCATTGAAAGACACGCTGATGAATCCAAGGGTGCATCCATCCAGGCTGTGGTGGTTGAGGAGTCAGAAGGGGAAGGGACAGACCCGGTTTGGCGTAAAGATCTCCTCGTCATTCCGTTGGAGCCCACGGAAGGTCCCGAGGACGTTGTCATTGGGTGTGCGTCAGACCAGCTGGTGCATAAGTTACGCCTCTTGGTTAAAGAGTTTGGCGATGTACTAACTGATCTGCCAGCGTGGACACAGCTGGAGACCTGCAAGATAAAGCTGTCTTCAGATGTGCCCGTCAGATCAAAACCATATCCTCTGCCTTATGCTCTGCGTGACACGGTCCGGGATGAAATAAAGATGATGCTGAATATGGGAGCTATTGAGCCGTCCGTGTCACCCTACTCTTCCCCAATTGTATTGGTGAAGAAAAAAGACGGCAAGATCCGTTTCTGTGTCGATTACAGACGTCTCAACAAGATCGTAGAATTCGATGCAGAACCCATGCCAGAAATCGAGTACTTGTTCTCCAAGCTGGGTCAGAAACGAATCTTCAGTAAAATCGACTTGTCGAAGGGTCACTGGCAGATACCCGTGGAGGAAGAAGACCGTCCAAAGACGGCATTCTCCACTCCAGAGGGCCATTTTCAGTGGCGAGTCATGCCTTTTGGTCTCTGCACGTCAGGCGCGGTTTTCTCACGAATGAGGAAGCTGTTGCAGCCGCTATATCGATAATTTCATCGACGATATCCTCATCGCCACTGTCACAAATGAGGAACATGTCACTGTGATTCGTGCAGTGCTGGAGCGTCTACGGGAGTGTTCCCTGACTGCTCGCCCGACTAAGTGTGAGTTGGGGAGCTCTGAAATTTCCTATTTGGGTCACCGCATAGGGGGAGGCAGGATATGGCCCGAGGAGGATAAGATGGCAAAGATCAGAGAGGTGCCGTGCCCCACCACAAAGAAAGAGGTGCGAAGTTTTTTGGGGTTGGTAGGTTACTACCGCCGTTTCATCCCTCATTTCTCTAAAATCGCATTACCTTTGACTGACCTGACAAAGGGCGATCGTCCAAGGAAGGTGGAGTGGAATGAGACTTGTGAGCAAGCATTCACTAACCTGAAAAGATCCTTTCTGTGCGCCACCCGTCTGCAGATTACCCGTTCCAGGGGAACCTTTTGTGCTCCGTACCGATGCATCGGGAATTGGTTTGGGAGCAGTCCTGTTCCAACAGTGATGGGGAGCTGCATCCTGTGGCGTGCGCCAGTCGGAAGCTGACGGCTGCAGAGAAAAACTACCCCACGATAGAGGAGTGTCTGGCACTGGTGTGGGGAGTTTCAAAGTTTGAGTTCTACCTGTATGGGACAGATTTTGTTGTACAAATAGACCATTCCCCTTTACAGTATATGGAAAGGACAAAGTCAGCGAGCGGGCGTATTACCCGATGGGCACTTCAGCTGCAGCCGTTCAGGTTTGTCGTCCAGGCCATTCCTGGAAGAGACAATGTGGCTGCTGATTATCTGTCGCCTTGGCTGCAAGTCAGAGCAATGCTGAATGTGGCCCCAACATGTATATAGGTAGCTGCTGTACATTATTAGTCCGTGACTTATTTGTTTTTGTTTTTGATTTAAACCAGGGGTTTAATCTTGGGAGGGGGGTATTGTCACGGACGACATAATGGTTCCGCTGTTTTTCTTTTCTTTTACGTTTATGGAGGGCCGGTGGGTCGCTGGATTATTTTTAGAGGCGGGTGTGTTTCTTATGCGCGTGCGCGATGTTTTCCATCGTGCGTGTTCCCCTTGCGTTCGAGCGTAGTGAGATCGTGTTGTGTCATGTTTTCTGTGGTTTGTGTCTCGTGCAATTGAACGGGAAAAAAATATATAGGAAGCTGAGTGAACAGAGTGAGCGGAGTTCTAGTGTTTCAAATGCTCCTCGCCGGTTTGTCCCTAGCTTCACTCGAAGGGAGTCAGTCCTTGGAGAAGGACAGTGGTAAAACCAGCGCTTAGCGGCTGATGTTCGTTCTTTTTCCTCTGTAAACGACTTTGTGTCCGCCAGTGGAACTGTTCTTCATCTGTGTTTCGATGTTAACACCCGTTGTTCGTTTACGGAACACTGTGCAGTGGCCAGTGGGTGACTTTTGTTGTCCTGTCAGCGTTTCTCCAGTTGCCTGGCGCGTGTCTTGAGGTGTTGTGCCTCCGTTCGAATCGTGGGGAAACGTCACGTCGCTCTAGGTAGGAGCTTGTGTTCCAGTCTTGTTTATGTATTTTTTCTCCGTCGTGGTTCATTGTTAACGTTTGTATTTTCTGTCTCCTGTTTGTTGTGACCCTTCTCTTGTCATTGTTTATTATTGTGAAAGTTATGAGCCTGTGAAGGGGAGAGGAGTTGTCACATGCTGCTAAAAAGTTATATTGGAAATGTAAGGAATAAATATTGAAATTTAAGAATTGGGGAGGAGCTACATTTTTGACATGTCTGCCAAGTGGGAGTTTTTCCAATGGAAGGGGGTAATTTTAGATATCTTGCTTTTTACATGCTCAAGACAATTTTATTGGATATTTTTAAGGTTTAAGGAGCTCGTCCAACTAGAGGCCACGAGTTAACATCGGAAGTAAATTTATGCTTGTAGAAAACAGTACTGTTGTATATGGTAAATGATTTGTTTTAAGACATGTGAAATACTGGAAGGAAGGGAGATAATTATTAGTCTATTTTTACGGCGGCGAGGCGTGCGGAAAAAGATGCCGGCAACCGTTGTTAATGTCATTCACTTAAAAAAAAAAAACCCAACCAACTATAACGTATGTTTTCCATAATATTTGAAAAAAATTATATCTTTCGAAATAATTATTCATCAATGGTTTGGGGCTGCCAATGCGTCTTCCTGTGCGCTCCTCGCTGGGTGCCGCCAGTTTTGTAGATGTTTTAGTTGAAACACGGTGGTTCCAGACCACCCGCCTCTCGGAGCCGGCGACGGATCCGCTGAGGGCTCCGCTGACCTTTCATTCTGGTGGCCTGTCTTCCGTCCGCCAGCGTCAGCAACACTCCTATGTTCATGTGTTTAATTTTTTTTTTTTTCTCGTGGAAACAAAAGACCATCCTGTGCTTATTGTGATGGTGGTTTGACATCGCACCTACCAGTGCCCTTGTGAAAAAAAAAATGTGACAAGACTAAAGTTGTAGTTCTGCTACCGTTTTTTTTTTTTTTTTTTTTTGTTTTGTTTGTTGTTGTTTGCTTTTTGTTTTTTTTTGGGGGGTGGTTGTTGTTTTTTTGTATGCTCTTAATTTTTTTTTTTTTTACATACATCTATAGACATATACAATCATTAAATGCATTACATAATTTCGTTTACTGTGTGGGCTTGTGTTGTGGCGTCTGTAGTGGGGTATCTTGGGGAGGGTGCACGTCCGCTTTAGCACGCGTGACAAATGGTGGAGATGCGAGGTACTTTTTAGCTAGGTTGTGTTGGGATCCGTCTTAACTGGGTTAGGATTTCGGTTGGGGGGGCAGGTGGTAGGGTGTCTTGTGGTGTTGTATGTGATTGTTTTCAAAATGGTTCATGTTACCTTACAGTGATATGGCTGCACTGGAAAGTTCTTCAGGTAGCTGATGTTGGTCTGTATGCGCAGGGATTCAAAGTGTGCATGTTTTGATGCATTGTAGCACCTGATAATCATTGTTGGTTTTGAGCGCTCTACGGTTAACGCGTCATTGGTCTGAAGGGTTGTCTCTGGTGGTTGAGGGTTCGATTGTTAGTGACAGTAGTTTCGTTGGGTTCGACACTTGAGTCATGCCACCGCGTAAACAGCCTGCGAGGCAAGGTACGCCAGGCACTCCTGTGAGGACTCCAGAGCAGACTGACGAGCTGGCACGCTGGGTCAGAGATGAACTTGATAGACCAAAGGTGAGCGAGGAGGTGAAGGGCGAGATAGCGGAAGAACAATCGGTTTATGAGAAGTATGCTGCAATCGCTAGTAAGTTAGGCTTGACTGGAGAGGCCCTCTCCAGATTCATAACAGATTCTGTGAAGGGAGAGAGGGAGGAGCTTAGACTCAAGTGTAAAGAGGAGGAGGAGTTGAGACTCAGGAAAGAGGAATTACAATTGAAGCGCCAAGAGAAAGATGAGGGAAGGGTGTTTAGAGAGAGGGAGGAACTCAGACTCCAGCGTAAGGACGAAGAGGAACAGGCTTTCAGAAGAGAAGAGCTTAAACTTCGGGGGAGAGAGGTAGAAGACAGCGAGAACAGGAATATTAACTTGGATCCTCTTGGTGATAAGGACGACGTAGACGCTTATCTGTCACACTTTGAGCGAGTGGCTACCCTATGTCACTGGAGAGAGTCGTCGTGGCCTACCAGACTTATCGCGCTGTTGAGGGGCAAGGCTAGGGAGGCAGTGTTGCGACTGGATCTGGCTGATCTTACCAGCTATGCTAAGGTAAAAGCGGCTCTGCTTAGGCATTTCCGTCTGGATGCCGACGCTTACAGGAAGAAATTCCGGGCACTGAGGAAGGATGCTGCTGAAACATTTGAACAGCTTCTCATTAGGATGCGCGCTTGTTTCTCTCTGTGGTGCGTAGCTGCTGGCAAGGATGAAAATAATGTTGAGGAGGTGAAAGATCTGTTCATGCAGGAGCAGCTCTACAATATTGTCTCCAGAGTTGATAATGGAGGTAAGGAAGGTCAGCCCAAAGAACGCTGATGACTTGGCTAAGGAGGCCACTGTGTTGGCCGAGGCCAAGCGAATGGGCCGAGAGGCTAAACATGAGTGGGGCACTCAAGAGCGGCCTGTGCAAAATCGGCACAATGTGCTTTTCGCACCGCCAACAGACACAAAGACCCCGCTCGAGCAAAGCAAGCAGGTCTCACCTCAGGGTAGACAGGGACGGCTTAGATCAGCTATCGTCTGCTTCCATTGCGAAAAGGAAGGCCACATTGCCCGGAACTGTCCACGGTTGCATTATACGGCGGCAGTGTCTTGTCCCGTGCAGGTTCCCCAGGGAGTTACACCGGCTCTGTGTGTCCCCTGTGCACGGAAGCCATACACTCCACGCTGCATTGTCACTATTGAGGGAATGCCTGCAAATGGCCTGCGTGACACAGGAGCAGGCTACACAGTGGTGGCAGAGCGCCTGGTGCCTGCTGATGCCTACACAGGTGATACGATGCCAGTCGTGTTGGCTGAGTCGAGGTGCCGGAATTTGTTGCCAGTGGCTGTTGTAGGCATTGCTTCCCCTTTCATTTGTGGGAGGATTCGGGTTCTGGTTATGAAGCGGCCGGTAGAAGAGGTCCTCATTGGCAACTTGGCTCAGCGGGAGGGCAGTGAGGAGCTAGAACACATACCAGTATACGCCAACCCATTGCTTGTAGGTGCAGTAAAGACCAGGGCGCAGACAAGGAGGGAGGGGTCGGTCCCAGAGGCCCTCTCCATAAAAGAGCAAATGATAGGGACATCCCGTGCTGATCTGATCAGGTTACAAGAGTGTGACCCCTCTTTGGCGGCAGCACGCGAGTTGTGTGATGAGGCCGTCAGCCACCAGACAAAAGGTGGCAAGGTACTACTGGAGGAAGGAGGGTGTCTTGTTGCGGAAGTTCGAAGGCCGTCATGAAGTCATTAACCAGGTGTGCGTCCCTCAGACTCTCAGGAAGGCAGTAGTGTCGCTAGGTCACGATATTCCGATGTCAGGGCATCTCGGGACCAAGAAGACCAAGGATCGGGTGTTTGCTTCCTTTTACTGGCCAGGAATGTGTGCAGACATTGCACGATACTGCCAGTCATGCCCCAAATGCCAACGCACTGTTGACAAGGGAAGAGTGCCTCGAGTGCCTCTGGTTAAGATGCCGCTGATGCAGGAACCGTTCGAGCGTGTGGGTTTAGACATCATCGGCCCCATCAAGCCGGCTTCAGAGTCAGGATGTCGTTACGTCCTCGTCATGGTTGACTTTGCCACCCACTACCCAGAAGCAGTACCCTTACGTACTATCACCGCAGGGGTCGTAGCAGAGGCTGTGTTCAATCTGTGGACACGGACTGGTATTCTGTACTCAGTCCTCACTGACCGGGGAACTCAGTTCACTGGGCAGATCATGCAAGAGGTGTATCGTCTCCTAGCAATTAAAGGACTTCAGACCACACCATATCACGCACAGTGTAATGGTCTTGTGGAAAGGTTCAATGGGACTCTGAAAAAGATGCTGCGGCGTCTGGCGCAGGAAAAAACACTCGAGTGGGATCGCTGGATTCCAGCACTCCTGTTTGCTTATCAAGAGGTACCCCAAGACAGCACAGGATTCTCTCCTTTCGAACTGCTGTACGGGAGAAGGGTGCGAGGTCCTATGCAGGTGTTGCGCGATCTCTGGGTGCACCCAGAACATCAGGAAGTCAAGACAGCTGCCGAGTACGTGGTGGATCTGAGAAACAGGATCGCCGAGTCCTGTGCAATGGCTCAGGAGAACCTGACCAGAGCAGCCACTCGCTACAAGCGTCATTTCGACGCAAAGGCAAAATCACGAACGTTCAAGCGAGGTGACAAAGTTCACATCCTCCGACCGACTAAGGCTAATAAGCTGGAGTTAGCATAGCAAGGACCACATGAGGTGTCAGACCGAGTGGGCGAGGCTGACTACAAGTTGCGTGTGGGTGTCAAAGACAAACTTTTCCACGCAAACTTGCTCAAGCGGTTCATTGAAAGACACGCTGATGAATCCAAGGGTGCATCCATCCAGGCTGTGGTGGTTGAGGAGTCAGAAGGGGAAGGGAGAGACCCGGTTTGGCGTAAAGATCTCCCCGTCATTCCGTTGGAGCCCACGGAAGGTCCCGAGGACGTTGTCATTGGGTGTGCGTCAGACCAGCTGGTGCATAAGTTACGCCTCTTGGTTAAAGAGTTTGGCGATGTACTGACTGATCTGCCAGCGTGGACACAGCTGGAGACCTGCAAGATAAAGCTGTCTTTAGATGTGCCCATCAGATCAAAACCATATCCTCTGCCTTATGCTCAGCGTGACACGGTCCGGGATGAAATAAAGATGATGTTGAACATGGGAGCTATTGAGCCATCCGTGTCACCCTACTCTTCCCCAATTGTATTGGTGAAGAAAAAAGACGGCAAGATCCGTTTCTGTGGCGATTACAGACGTCTCAACAAAATCATAGAATTCGATGCAGAACCCATGCTAGAAATCGAGTACTTGTTCTCCAAGCTGGGTCAGAAACGAATCTTCAGTAAAATCGACTTGTCGAAGGGTTACTGGCAGATACCCGTGGAGGAAGAAGACCGTCCAAAGACGGCATTCTCCACTCCAGAGGGTCATTTTCAGTGGCGAGTCATGCCTTTTGGTCTCTGCACGTCAGGCGCGGTTTTCTCACGAATGATGCTGTTGCATCCGCTGGGGTCTGATGATATCGATAATTTCATCGACGATATCCTCATCGCCACTGTCACAAATGAGGAACATGTCACTGTGATTTGTGCAGTGCTGGAGCGTCTACGGGAGTGTTCCCTGACTGCTCGCCCGACTAAGTGTGAGTTGGGGAGCTCTGAAATTTCCTATTTGGGTCACCGCATAGGGAGAGGCAGGATATGGCCCGAGGAGGATAAGATGGCAAAGATTAGAGAGGCGCCGTGCCCCACCACAAAGAAAGAGGTGCGAAGTTTTTTGGGGTTGGTGGGTTACTACCGCCGCTTCATCCCTCATTTCTCTGAAATCGCATTACCTTTGACTGACCTGACAAAGGGCGATCGTCCAAGGAAGGTGGAGTGGAATGAGACTTGTGAGCAAGCATTCACTAACCTGAAAGACCGTCTCTGTACGCCACCCGTCTGCAGATTACCCGTTCCAGGGAACCTTTTGTGCTCCGTACCGATGCATCAGGAACGGGCTTGGGAGCAGTCCTGTTCCAACAGAGTGATGGGGAGCTGCATCCTGTGGCGTGCGCCAGTCGGAAGCTGACGGCTGCAGAGAAAAACTACCCCACGATAGAGGAGTGTCTGGCACTGGTGTGGGGAGTTTCAAAGTTTGAGTTCTACCTGTATGGGACAGATTTTGTTGTACAAATAGACCATTCCCCTTTACAGTATATGGAAAGGACAAAGTCAGCGAGCGGGCGTATTACCCGATGGGCACTTCAGCTGCAGCCGTTCAGGTTTGTCGTCCAGGCCATTCCTGGAAGAGACAATGTGGCTGCTGATTATGTCGCCTTGGCTGCAAGTCAGAGCCATGCTGAATGTGGCCCCAACATGTATATAGGTAGCTGCTGTACATTATTAGTCCGTGACTTATTTGTTTTTTGTTTTTGATTTAAACCAGGGGTTTAATCTTGGGAGGGGGGGGGGGGGGGGGGTATTGTCACGGACGACATAATGGTTCCGCTGTTTTTTTCTTTTTTACGTTTATGGAGGGCCGGTGGGTCGCTGGATTATTTTTAGAGGCGGGTGTGTTTCTTATGCACGTGCACGTTTTCCATCGTGTGTGTTCCCCTTGCGTTCGAGCGTAGTGAGATCGTGTTGTTGTGTCATGTTTTCTATGGTTTGTAAGTGTCTCGTGCAATTGAACGGGGAAAAAAATATATAGGAAGCTGAGTGAACAGAGTGAGCGGAGTTCTAGTGTTTCAAATGCTCCTCGCCGGTTTGTCCCTAGCTTCACTCGAAGGGAGTCAGTCCTTGGAGAAGGACAGTGGTAAAACCAGCGCTTAGCGGCTGATGTTCGTTCTTTTTCCTCTGTAAACGACTTTGTGTCCGCCAGTGGAACTGTTCATCTGTGTTTCGATGTTAACACCCGTTGTTCGTTTACGGAACACTGTGCGGTGGCCAGTGGGTGACTTTTGTTCTTGTCCTGTCAGCGTTTCTCCAGTTGCCTGGCGCGTGTCTTGAGGTGTTGTGCCTCCGTTCGAATCGTGGGGAAACGTCACGTTGCTCTAGGTAGGAGCTTGTGTTCCAGTCTTGTTTATGTATTTTTTCTCCGTCGTGGTTCATTGTTAACGTTTGTATTTTCTGTCTCCTGTTTGTTGTGACCCTTCTCTTGTCATTGTTTATTATTGTGAAAGTTATGAGCCTGTGAAGGGGAGAGGAGTTGTCACATGCTGCTAAAAAGTTATATTGGAAATGTAAGGAATAAATATTGAAATTTAAGAATTGGGGAGCTATATTTTTGACATGTCTGCCAAGTGGGAGTTTTTCCAATGGAAGGGGGTAATTTTAGATATCTTGCTTTTTACATGCTCAAGACAATTTTATTGGAGATTTTTAAGGTTTAAGGAGCTCGTCCAACTAGAGGCCACGAGTTAACATCGGAAGTAAATTTATGCTTGTAGAAAACAGTACTGTTGTATATGGTAAATGATTTTGTTTTAAGACATGTGAAATACTGGAAGAAAGGGAGATAATTATTAGTCTGTTTTTACGGCGGCGAGGCGTGCGGAAAAAGATGCCGGCAACCGTTGTTAATGTCATTCACTTAAAAAAAAAAATAAAATAAAATAAAAAATATAACGTATGTTTTCCAAAATATTTGAAAAAATTGGTATCTTTCGAAATAATTATTCATCAATGGTTTTGGGCTGCCAGTGCGTCTTCCTGTGCGCTCCTCGCTGGGTGCTGCCAGTTTTGTAGATGTTTTAGTTGAAACATGGTGGTTCCAGACCACCCGCCTCTCGGAGCCGGCGACGGATCCGCTGACGTTCCATACTGGTGACCTGTCTTCCGTCCGCCAGCGTCAGCAACACTCCTATGTTCATGTGTTTAATCTTTTTTTTTTTTTTTTTTTTTCTCGTGGAAACAAAAGACCATCCTGTGCTTATTGTGATGGTGGTTTGACATCGCACCTACCAGTGCCCTTACGAAAAAAATGTGACAAGACTAAAATTTTTTGGGGGGTGGTGGTGGTTTTTGTTTTTTTGTATGCTCTTGATAATTTTTTTTTTAAATTTATACATCTATAGACATATACAATCATTAAATGCATTACATAATTTCGTTAACTGTGTGGGCTTGTGTTGTGGCGTCTGTAGTGGGGTATATTGGGGAGGGTGCACGTCCGCTTTAGCACGCGTGACAATTACTCCTCCCAGGCTATAGAGATAGGACGAAGTGCTTTTCATGGAGAGCAGATGGCACTTCTGGGCGTTGAAATGCATGCCTCACTTCTTTGCCCATTCTTATAGGTTTCTGAGATCTGCTTGCAGGGTCCTGGAAACTGGATTTCCCAGTTCAGCAAGCAGTCATTAGCGAAGAGCCGTACTCATTCCGTCTTGAGGGAAAAAAATGTAGATATTGCCAGCTGTTTTTATTTAATTTTTATTCATCAAAGGCAGACAGGAGCTGTCTAGACTGACGGACAGCACCAGACAGGAGACACTAGGACTGAAAGAGTTAACACTCTCAAGAAACATGTCTGAGATTTTTTTTTTCCAGTGACCTCCATTGTTCTCTAACACGACACCCCAGATGACTTTTTTGTTTCTCATTCAACATAAATCTTCGAGGGGTGGGGATAGTATTCAATTGATTAACAGGCTTGCGAAAGGTTGCAATGAAATTCTGTCACTGATATTACACACACATATACATTTTTCCCCACAACCTGGACACACATCGTTCACAATCTAATATGATTCTCTCTCTCTCACGCAAATACAAGCACAGAGCAGACCACAGTGTAACGTTTTTCCCTTTATTCCATAATGTACAGTGCTGAAAACGGCTGACTTGTCACATGAAAAAATATATAATTATGACACCTCACACCAAACAACGACAATGATGATCTATATACACATGTTCTGCTTTTCTGATGGTCATAGTCGAACACGACTATCATACACATACATATGATATAGGACACATCCATCCGATCTTCCACTGAACTGGTTACCTTTTACACACACACACACACACAAGCGAAAGGCTGAGACTTCATTTCACCAATGTCCTTCGTACTTTTGGAATAAGACCTGAAACCTGCCGAGGAGGATTTCTCCATTGGGGCAACAACTGGCAGAGAGCATGGCGTGTCACCCTAGGAGAATGGGGGCGGTCACAGGACCAGCTTCGCTCACACCCTCAACATCTACAACACACTGCTGCCATACCTTGACCAATCCACACACAAACAGCTTGGTAAACTGCAGAATATATTATTTTCATGAAAACACAGCCAAATGTAAGAGGAAGGTGGAAAAAAAATTACAAATGTGAAAAAAAATAATAAAAGGCTTTCTGAATGCAAGTTCTTTTTCCAAATTGTTTTGAGACTGCATAGCAATAAGACAAAAATTAATGGCTTAACAGAAACAGGAAAAGAAATCCACTCTCAAATATACATAAACATTTTTCTTAATGTATATGGCAACGGGTCTCTGTTCTGATCTCAGATAGATGGGCAAAACAATGTTCTTGATAAGATAAAGTGATAAAATCCTACTTGAAACAATACACATTAAATCTCATACCTGAAATGTGGAAGACGATATCTTTAAGTCCACACACACTTGGCTTTTTGTAATGAAAAGCAAATTCTAACAAGTTAAACTACAATAATTAAAAAAAACAAAAAAAAAACCAACAACAAAAAACCCCTTATGTAGCCTCTGGTTTCAATCAGCAATTTTCAATTCTCTACTAAAAAAAAACAACAAACAAAAATCACAATTAACAATCATATCAAACCAAATCTTTTTTTTCCATGTATAAATGTAATCATTTCCCAAATAGTTTTTGAAACATACCTCAAGTCAGGAGAATCAGGTCATCGTGCATAGTGAAAACAACATAATACAACTAATTATTATTTGGAACAAGAAACACCTGACCATTAACACCTCAAGTGCATTCAGTGATGATGGCTCACTTGGTGACTGACACAAAACAGGCCACATTTAAACATTTCAGTGCACAGGCAGTGTGTTCCCCCTTATCAAACTTTGGCTGATGTGTCCCTCTATGCAGAGTATTGTACACATATATATCCTGAACACGAACACAAAAGTGTTTGGATTCAGCACGCATCTCTTCCTTTATAAAACAATTTCACACACATATATATATATATATATATGGGTGGGGAGGGGATAAAAATATAATCATTATTTCACCAACATCAGGAGAAATACCATATTCATTTAATCAAATAAGCTCAGAGGGCAATTACTTCCAGCCCAGAACAGGGTCATGGAGTTTTATCATTCTCCTCTCCTTCACTGCTTCAGTCAGTATCTTTTTGCATTTGACAGATTGACAACAAAAAAACCCCAAAACACACACAAGAAAACAATTTCAAAACAACCCCCAGACTGTATTAAGCAAAGAAACACTATCAGATCTGAAAAAATAAAAGAAAAAAAAAAGACCACATTAACATCACTGTTTTGAGAGAAAGAGAACCGAGGTTGAAAAACTAGGCCACTGGTATAATACAAAAACTGCTGTGAGGACTGCAAGACGAGACCTGGACGCACAAGGACACACACCATCCCAGCCCTCGTTCACACACACACACACACCGTAGTACAGACCAGCACAGCCACAACTCGACCAGTGCCTGTGCAGTACAACATGCCACCCTCCCCGTCATTTGATCCTATGCCACGACAACCAAGAACCAGGGGCTATGTACAGAAAAAGATGAAGATGGTGGTATGATGTTAAGCATCAATCAAACGCACGCTGATCAGCAACTATGTAAATATACATCCTATATACATGGTGGTAAAGCCACCAGTCTTCAGAGACCCAGCAGGCATCGCATCCACACCAACACACACACCACAACACAGCAGTCTGCTGATTTTCTACCACTAACTCCACAAGCCACTACAGAAATTTGAAAGACCTGGGAATATTGAATTTGGTTTGTGGGTTACCATTGTCAATGATAGTGTTATATCCAGGCAATGGCCCGTTTAAAAATACAGGACATTTCTATCTTTTGCTGCTTGTTTGTTTATGAGAGTTTCCAGTCCGGCCAAAGGGCCTAGTCAGCACATATAATTGTATCTGAAGTGGAATTACTGAGAGGTCTTTTATGCCACAGAGCTGGTAATCTTTGGATTCTTCCACTGCAGTTAAGTATCACCTCCTTTGCTTATGCCCTTTCGAATCTTTTGTCTTCAGTGTGCAATCTAGGCTTTTTAGTCTGTAAATGAAAAGCACAACTACTGTGTTGTGGGGGGAACATGAGGGTAGTTATCGTTCTTCATTTTACCTTTTTTCCCCTCATGCAAAACCACTCATCTCTTCCTCTGATGCAAACTCACACGCATGTCATGTAAAATCACAATAAATGACCAAACGAGGGGAAAAGGAAACCACACTGCATTGCTAAGAGCCAATAACTTCAAATACATATCCCTTTCCTGAAGTATAGGAGAAAAGGCAGTATCTTTTAAGACATAACAAAATTGAAACAAAAAGTAACATTGTACATATCAGTAATAAGCCTTATGTACTTGTACTATACGTTAATAAGTTCTACCAACCCAGTGTAAAATGAGCAACCAGCTCTTTCTGACTCCAGGTCTGGTTACTAATGATTTTAACTGCTAATTATTCTTCCTGTTGCTGCGGCAAATCCCCACTAAGTGAACTGGATAACTAAACATACAGGTTACGACATCAAAGCTGCCAAGCGGAAATTTTGGCACCCATATTTCCTGAAGTTCAGGCAACGGCCAGCCCACCTACTGCAAAATACAGCATCACATTTGTCAGCAGTTAGGCTGCAGAGACCTTATTGTCTCACAAGGGCCATTTAAGGGGCAGTCAAAATGCAGTTATCACTGTGTACAACTTCACAAAGCACTGGACAGCAGTCAGACCATCTATCCCTGCAATGCACAATGAAGCAACACTTTCCCCCTTTATCAAGTGATCACACCAAAGCAATGCTGCCCACTGTGTGCGTTAGGCAGTGGTGGTGATTTCACACTGTTACATTTTTGTGCGTTAGTGGTGACTATTCAGTACTTATCTGCCCGGAGGTTCATGTTCCACCTAACGCCCAGCTGAGGACCTGGCTACAGACAACCATCTACGATGCAAGGTTTGAGATCAGCATTCAACAACCTCTGGGTCCGACAATGTACATGTCATTACAAGTTCATTCAGGTCGAGAAAGCAATGTACACATATGCATTTCAACCTTTGTTAGTAATGCTAGAGAGAGAGGGAGGAGAAAGAATCATCAAAGGGGGAGAGGAGAGAGAATAAAATCAGAACAGGCTGGACCACATAGAGTAACCAAAAACATGAAAAAAAAAACCCATTACTGCAAAAAATCCAAGACTTGCAATCAAATCACACTCCCCGGGTTGGCAAGATGCCCAAACACTCACTTCAAAATTTGAAGAAAAATTACAAACAATAGTAAACAATTTAAAATGCAACTCCACCAACAGAAAATACCTGTCAACAACAATAAAATCCTTTCAAGCAAATAACACATGCAGTACAGACTATAAAATGTTAAACGTATACTGCAGAGAAGTTTATACAGATAGCTTGTCCTCCAAGTTGTATATTATATCTCATTCTCAGTAAAGCAACGATAATCTCAATAATAAAACACACGCACTGATGATGATGATGATGATGATGATGATGATGATGATGATCTGAGTTTCAAAGAAATAAAAAATGTTGTTCAACACCCAAGCTATAATACAAAACAAGAAATCAACGCCAATGAAATGGAACAATTCTTAAACAAGGGGTAAGGGAAGTAAAATCCAAACAATTCTCCTTCACATGGAAGCAGCTGCTGTGATGATTGTAAAAAGGCCAAACGGGTGTTAAGAAAAAAAAAAAAAGTTCCAATGAGACAAGGGAGGAAGGGGGAGAGGAGGCTGCTGACCAAAAACGGACAAGGTGGGTGGGGGTAATGGGGCGACGCACACGACAAGAATTGAATAGAAGTAACCGGAATGAACTGCCAACCACTCAGTACAAAATTGGTGAAAAGAGAGAGGGTAGGAAAAAAAAAAGTAGTAATTACAGACAAAAACAAGACATTGTTCATCTTGTTGCATTCCACCCAATACACATTTTCCTCTACGGTTCAAACACTGTTGTACAGATTGTGTGTGCGGTGCCTGCTGTACCAATGTCCAAATCAAACACACTGCGGGGGCCGTGGTGAAACCCTTGTTCGTTGTCAGCTCCTGTTGCCTCTAGGCCCAAAAAAGATGTCAACGCAGACACTCCCCTCCTCCCCCCCCACCCATTGCCCAGTTATCTGTTGTATCTAATACCCCCCAAACCCACCCCAAAAACCCACCCTTTCCCTGCCCAAAAGATTGCATAGATTTTTTCAAATATTGTGCAAAAATCATCTGTCGTGGGGGGAAAAAAAAAAAAAAGGTTGAAATAAAATATTTTCTCATGGTGATTATTCTAACATGCCTAAAAAACTACTACAATAAATACAGAACAGAACATTGTTGTCCCATTCACATTCAAAACATTTCAAAAAATAAAATAATAATCATAAGAGAGAGAGAGAGAAAAGAGTACAGCATAAAAAAAAAAAAAGACTTCCATCAGTTGCAAGTCAAGTCATTTGTGGGGCCAGCATTGCGATATGTGTTAACACCATTTTTTCATGCAGTAGGAGTGAGGAAAGAGACAGCTGATCATCAATCATCGTCGTGAACAAATCCACCCACGTTTAACACATAACACACACACACAAACACTCACTGACAAAAACAACCGCAGCACTGGATTTAGCACAGGCTAGTACACTGTCAGACTCACTTCTATCATCATGCAAAGGCAGCAAGTACTGCACCATCTATAGCTATGCCATCTGGCCCTAGCCAACAACCACCAACACTAGCCACAGTGCAGAAAATAATATCAATAATGACAATAACAATGAATCAATTTTTACACAGCACGCAATCTTGTGTAATGCAGCTCAATGTGCTTTACACAGAAGACCTGGCAAAAAAAGAAAAAAGAAAAAAAGAAACACCTATGACAACCATGACCAGTGCTGTGTCGCTATCAGATCTCCCTAGAAGCACGATCATGACTCGGAAATTTGGCCAAAGACCTATTGAACAAATAATTCTTCAGTTCAGACAGACAAGACCTCTCATTTTCCCTTGCCTCCTCCTACTTTTTCATCAACTATCAACAGTATCATGAGCATGGTTGTTACACATGACTGCTTAAACAAAAAAAACAACAAAAAAAAAAAAAAAAAAAGACATTCATATAGCAGACCACCTTCCTTTCTTTGTTTACCTTCCTCACCCCCACCCCTTCCACCAGTCAAACAACAGCTTACCAACCATACAGAGTACAGGTCACAATAAAATAAAATTAAAAAAAAAACATGAAAAAAGAAACCAACTTGACAGAAAGAAAACAAAGACTTTTTCAAAAAAAAGTAAAGCACCTACACACACACACACATAACACAGCAACCCATTTACACAAGATCAAAACCCAGCCATCAGACCAACCCTACACACAAAACGGCAAACCGCACTGACACAAACGAATGTGGGCAGAAAGGAAACACAAGATCATCTACAATATATATATATATATATAATTATCAGGGGGAAAAAAAATACTACAGCACAATGAACTGCCAAGAACACTAAAAACAAAACAAAAACAAACAAAAAAAACAAAATGCATTGGCTTGGAACCATAAGTAAGTATGCAAAAATGACATGCAGTTGCGGGGTTGGGAAAGGGTCCACTTGCATTTAAACCAAAGTAAAACTTGCACAATTTTTAAAAAAAGAAAAGAGGAAGAAAAAAAAAAAGGGGATCAGCGGTTGAAGGCCTAAAGAGGCAGCATGGGGAAAAGAAGGTTCAAGCCTCTCTGGGCCACCAGCCGGCTGTGGAATGGTGTCCGACCCAAGGACACAGCACGCCGTCAGCACACATCAATTACATGTCTCCTTCATTCATTTACTCAATCATTAATTCTTAATTAATTAAGTCAGTCAATGGTTTCCTGAGTTGATTGGGATTGGAATCACAGTGAAGCATCAGTACGTACTACGTCTTCTTCCTTTTTCGTCAGCATTCATAAATTATTATAACATCAGCAACAGCACGGCTTAACCCTTTCTCCTCTAAAAAAAAAGGGCATAGGATTTTGGTAGGGAGGGGGGATGAGGGGGGTACAAAGGGAAAACATCCTGCCAGTTGTTGTTTTTGTTTTTTGGGGTTTTTTTTTAATGATCTGTTGAGTTTGTTTTATTTTTTACACAGTTTGGTCTACAGTTTTTAATCAATATAATTCATCTATACATTCAGTGTATCATTTTCTTCTTCTTCTTCTTTCATACCAAGTTAGTATGTCTGGGATGGAGAGCAAAAAAAAAAAAAAAAAAGATTTAACATGAGTTACAGATTTTATTCTTTTGTCGATTATTTCTGATTACATATATTTGTCTCCGGTGTGTCCTTGTTTATACCACATTTCTTTGCTAAACAACAAAGCTAGTCAATATACCAATGAAAAAAACCCACAAAAGCAACTTGAAATGATCACTTGTTAAACAATTTAAAACATTCTGTGAATAAACCAATAGTACCCCCCCCCCCCCCCCCCCCCAAAAAAAAGAAAGAAAAAAGAAAAAGAAAAGAAAGAAAGAAAAAAAAAGAAATGCTCCAAAAGGGGAATAAATTTACTGTCTTTGGAGTATTCAATGCAAATTTCCTGAATGTTGTCATGCGGTATCGACTGAACCACCTTCCAAAGTGCCCAACAAAGGCACAAAAACATCACTGCACGACTGTGAAACAGCAAGACGCTCAATGTCTGATCAAAGATGGCAGATCCCATTCTCCTTTACCGCACATACAGTGGTTCAGATATTTTTCATCTTTCATCCATTATACTTGCTAACCACTGGTGTGTTTGTGAAATATTTGTATGTCATGATCATTTACTGATATGCTTTCCACTAGTCTTAGAATGCATTGTACTGTTTCAGAATGATTCAGAAGATATGTACGCTTTCAAATCCGATTCTGATATTCAACCTTTTCAAATCATGTTGCATGCACCTTTCACCAGAAAGCATCTATTTCAATGTTAGCTTTTCTGGATTGGTTTCCGATCCTAATGTGTTTTCCATACTGCTTCAGATATGTTTTTCAATATTCGCCATAGGGTGAAAGAAAGGGCGACAGCAATAGCAGTATACAGCACAACACGCTGTTGTTATTGTTTTTTGTCTCTCTATCAGTTAGTGTTAAAAGCTATAATGACATGAGACAGCATATTACATGATATCAGTGCATCTCTCTCCCTCTCTCACTGCAATGGTCACACTAACACCAGACATTGTGTTATACTGCTTAGTTAAACCACAAGTATCTGCAGGCATAGTTCTTTGCAAAACAGAGCTGTATTCTGAATGGTCATAAAATGACTACCAGTCTAGTGTGAACACAAAATTTACAAAGCCGACCATTGTTTAAAGCAGCACAGATTTCTTAATATATGTATGATGAAATAATAAGCAGTGTGGGTTCAAGTCATGATGTAAACTAGTATTGCTCAACAATATATAATAAACCTGTCTTAAGAAGATACCCAACAGGAGTTCAAATTGTAGAAACAAGGAATTCCCTATCTTTTTTTTCTCCCCCCCCCCCCCCCCCCCTTCTCTTTTCCTCAGCAGATTAGAGGGGTCATGTTGCTCAAAAATTCATTAAAGACTGACAGTACAAACAGCTCTATACACATATACACCAGTTCTCCAGTACTCATGGCATTATGAAGCACAAAAAAAAAATCTTATGGGCATATTCAATACATTCCGGTAAGTTGGAAAAAGGGGTGTGCAACATATTCTTTTTAATGTTAAAAAAAAAAAAAAAAAAACACAAACAAAAAAAACACGCACGCAGCATGTCCCTGTTTCTCAATGTGCGTTTTGAAAGACACATCCGCATAAATACACGCACACAAAAGCGCGCTCATGCACGAATCTACACGCACGCCAACACGCAAACTCCCTGTAGCCAGAGTGCAGGCCAAGCAGATCAGTTTCACCTCACGCCCATTCATTCCTCATCAACAAGGCACAGTTTCTTGGGAGCATCTCCCCCTCCCTCCCTCCTCTTTCATGTTCCAGACGTTCTACTGCGCTGCCCCACTCCTCACTTGCTTCCCACTCCCCTCCGCTCAGGCATCAGCCACATGTATGTATTGCAGACGTCTGTCTCATCAACTACACTTCACTACCACACGCGTGTTATTCGCATAACACTTCCCCCTCCTCTCACTCGCTTCTGTCCTCCAAAACACTATTTCCCACACAGACGCTGACAAACATTTCTGTTGTCGTGGCAATTCCCATATGGACACCTGACACACACAAAACCAAACACTGCGCACTGACACAGTCACGCTGCTCCTGATCCAGACAGCTGGTCACTGTGAGGAGAAAACTGTACATCTTTGAGGTGCTGCTGTGAACAACTTGTACACCATCACCGGTCAGGTTAGGAGGGTAATCACTTCACACTCCTAACACCAGACCTGTCGAGCCAGTGAGAGCGCAGGTCTGGTATATCTGTGTAACACCACAGACAAATGCCACAAGACAACCGACTACACAGCACAAACAATACCAAAGACAAAGGGTGTCAGACACAGATAATTAAAGTATCCCTACGGCTTGGTAAAAAGTACAGCATTTATAAAGCCCCACTCAAAACGTCAGCAGAGTGCAGTGTGATCACTCACACTCAGGATTAAAAAAACACACACACAAAAATACCTGCCTCTATCCACACAACACCAACATAACGGGCTTGTCCTGCTGCTGTCTTGTTACAAATCCTCCATTTGAAAACTACCACCGCACTCACTGTTGCAGAGCAAACAGCTTTCTCTTTATTTCTTAGCGGACTTCTCAGCTAACAATTATTGAAGTACTCTCTGTGGAAACTTCCGTCATACGCAAGCTAGTAAAGAAGCTAAGCACACATCAATACACAGCACTACCTAAAAGACTGTTTGTCAAGGAAAAAGGCACTTAAGATACACTACAGTGAGTGTGCGTGTATTTGTGTGCATAAATGCCTTCATCGCACTTGACAGCAAAGGACAGGAGGGCGTGGAACAGACAGCAATCAAAGTGGGGGAGCGAGATAAGGATGGATGATCTGCAATGGCCCACAGTCCTCCACCAATTCCCACTGGCACACTGGTGCTGTTAGAACGTCGCTTCCCACGAGGCTCTCGACAGACATTACTCTCAGATCTTCACAACATCATTATCTCTTCCTAAGTGTCACCTCCTTATTGCTGAGAAGAAAGTTCTCAAGGATCACAACCAAAACTTGGGACCCTAAGAAAAACAAGCTCAGTAAGGTCTGAAAGCTGATCAGAGCCATTCCTGTTCTCCAAGAACACAATTTGGAACAAGAAGAGCGACACAAAAAGCAAGTTGTT
Organism: Babylonia areolata; assembly: GCF_041734735.1. Taxonomy (NCBI): domain Eukaryota; kingdom Metazoa; phylum Mollusca; class Gastropoda; order Neogastropoda; family Buccinidae; genus Babylonia; species Babylonia areolata. The sequence goes on along the minus strand of NC_134902.1, from coordinate 20,319,905 downwards.
TTTCGTACTGCGCGAGTACACCTTCTACACAAATCCCTTCCTTCTTGCCTGGAAACGTTGGCAACCCTATCAATTTTCTTGTGCACTGCCAAGAGTGTACACAGTTCACAGGTAATGCAACCCTTTCCCAGACACCTGAATGTTTCTGCCACCTCAGTCTACAGACATCCCACCTCAGCACAACTGCCCCTGCCCCTCCCCCTCCCAGTTCACACCAGCCTTTCCTGCCTTAGTGTGTAGTGTTCTTTGGTCCTTTAAGGCTTCGTCTTACCTGGGAGTGCAACCCAGACACTAGACTGTGGGCACCTCTCTGGCACCAGTCAGTCACGTTCAAAGAAGATTCCTTCTTCTTGTGGAAACTATTTCATGCAATATCAGCCAAGAGAAAAACAAAATTGAAATTGAAATGCTAGGGCTAAGGATGGAAAAAAAAAAAAAAATCTGGAATTTCTGCTCCTGTTAGGGCAAGTTGCATCCACACATGTACGTCTTTATGCACATTCACTTCGCTCACCCCGTCACTGTTCAGAGGCCTACAATACGGAGCACACGGGGCAAAACACAAAGGTTCACCTTCATCTCCACAAACACCACTGGCTGATTCCACACTCTCCTGACAATGAAAGCTAATCAGCGACCAGACAGACACACATACACACATGAAACAAACAAAATGGTAGCAAAAACCCCATCCAATAATTTCGACTAAACCAACTCAATAATGTGACAATATTTAAACAACTATAAAACCCAAACAAATCATTAAATCAAAAAACAAACAAACACCAAATAAACCAACAGGATAATGTAACATAACAGAAAAAAACCAAACCACACGCAGAGAAAAAACCCTTACCTATAGCTATATCAACAAAGATTTAACTAACTGAACCTCATCAATAACCATGGCCACAAGAACAAATGAACAGGAAAACTCTTCAAAAAAACAACCAACAACATGTAAACAGAATCAGCTAAAGTATCAGGAGGTTAGGGGGGGGGGGGGGGGGGGGGGGTAAGAAAAAAAAGTAGACAAAAACAGGATCAACTGCCATGAATCAGCACATGGAAACTCCCCTGTACTGTGAGGGCATTGTCAGCACAAACACACACGGAGATGACCAGACTAAAACTGCATACCTCAGCAAACTGTTTACCAGTTTCAATTTCAAGGAGGCATCAAAATGTGTAGATTGATCCATAAATGCTCCACTACATTTGACAATTAAAAAAAAAAAAAAGAAAAGAAAGAGAGAGAGAGAGATGACCAGAGCAATACAGGTTGAGTAAAACTCAGAATCATCATCACCAGCCCCTACTGGAAACAGAGTGAAAGACTCAGCTCTTGAACAGCACACTGGTGACTGCGTCAGCTAAAACGTCCCACATGGAAAAGGAATTCGTTATTCAAAAAACACACAAGTCAAAACAGAGCAACAACATTTGGCGCACTTTACACACATCAAAATTTAAAATTAAAGTAAATGGCTCCGTCTTAGGTCAATAATAATCCTTAAATAAAGGAAAAAAAAAAAAGGTCCCTTCACCATAAAACACAGCAAAACTCAACTGTACTAACCATTCTTCTTGCCTCATTAACAATAAATAGGTTAACCCAACAACCAAGGCACGTTAAAATATTTCATCCTGTTTAAAAAATAACAACAATAACTGACGAGAAAACATGGCATTTCAGACTAGCTGACTCTGAAAAGAGGTGGATGAATGAATTAAAGACATGTAGTATAGAGATAAAATAAATAAATTAATGTGTACTGAACCAGTTCATGACATATATATTTGTTGATGCTATCTGGGTGGGATAGGCAGGACCAGCAGCAGACAAGCAGCAGTCTCCTCCCAAGCAGATTTCATCACTGTCACTGCGTTTCATAGAAGAGTTTCACATGGAAAACTGATGAGCACACCACTGTCCTGATCGAAACTGTCGTAACATTCTCTGACAAAGTTTGTAAACATAGAGCCACAAACAACATACCTTCTTCCAACCCACCCTCCACATCAAAAACAAAACATAAACACATAAATTGAGTGAAGATAAAACCTGGCCAAGGTTCTCTCTCTCTCTCCTCTTATTCTATCCCCCGTGTACCCCCTTAAACTCTCCCACACCATTCGACAGAAACGCTCCAGTCAACAAACAATACCAACACAAACAGCAGATTCTGTCTCCAGAGTCAAACATACCCCACGTTGTCGTGAAGTCCCAAGACCTGTGAACTTGCTCGTGTCAGGTTGTTGTTTTTTTGCAGTAGGTGAAATAACAAAGAGAAGAAAAGTTGGCACACACGCAAGACGACTGATCTGCAAGACTTGTCTTTTTCTTGGCAACGTCATGGGGTTTGACACACAGCTGTCTGGTGGTGGTGGCCAGGTCTGTCACTTGGACTTCCCAAGACACAGGCCACAGTTTGCCGCCAGCTCAGCCCGACCCCAAGACAGGCTGCCAGGACACACAGACAGCAGGGAATCCAGCCACCAGGCATCCAGTGACAAGTGTTCACGGTGCGAACTTCATCCCCTGGCCTGCACAACGCTCCACCATACACACATCCCCCCCTTCACACTCGCTTTGTATTTAACACTCACACACACACACACACGATGGGCTGGCAAGCAACTGGAGAGGCAACAATCCAGAAAACCTGCATCTGCAGTCATCAAGCCCGAAGAATAGTGACCACAGAGATCCACAATGTTTCAGTCTCTGGAGGCGTCGCTACCTTTGGACAAATCCATATATACACTACACCACATCTGCTAGGCCTAGGCCTGACCAGCAGCATAACCCAACATGCTTAGTCAGGCACTGAGTGCATGCATATATATTTATGTACCTATCAGAGTGGATTTCTTCCACAGAATTTTGCCAGAGGACGACCCTTTTGTTCCCGTGGGCCCTTTATCCATGTGCCAAGTGTGTGCTGCATACGGGCCCTTGGTTTATTGTCTCATCCAAATGACTAGATGCTCCATCTGGTTTTCTAAACTTGGGAGAAAGGGTGAGATTGGGAACTGAACCCAGAACCCCATGGACACTGATCCACACTGCTGTCATTCTTCATACTCGGCATTGTTACTTGTTAGAAATGTCACTTTCAACCTAACGTTAGCCTTCTTGTACTTTTTTTTTTTTTCCTGGTCATAGTTGTATTCTTTGAAACCATTTCTTTTCACCACAAAGTCATCTCTGACATCAGTCACTGTTACAAAATATGAAGAATTCATTCAGCAACCTAGCCCCCCACCCCACCTCCCTGATCAACCACCTGATCATGATCAACAACTCTTGGTTTGTCATGTCAGCTTTCCAGCAGATCTGTCTTCACTGCCAGATCTCCAAACCCACCGACAAAAGAGAAACTATCACATCTACCACTTGTATCCCCAAACATGTATCCCTTTTCCATGGTATTTCTGTGGATAACTGCTGCGCAAGTTCACAGTCTGCCAGTGGTACTGGACAGCAGTCAACCATCCACCTCTTGATCTACGTATCAAAACGTTGCCAGTACACAACTGTTTTGTTGTGGGCTTCTTCCAGCAGATACCACCACCAAAATCATACTTTTCTGACCAGGAAACCGACTGAAATGCAGCTTTTCTGGTTTGCAATTCCAGATGACTTGTAGCCTTGTATATACCCAAACACTCTCTCACACAGATCCCAGATTTCTCTCTCTCTTACACACAGGGGGGGGAGAAGGGGAGGAAGATATTTCAGGCTTAGTGTAAACCAGCAAACATTTCCTGCAGCAGTGTGGAGAATCACGATCATATCTAAGGACAGATCATATCTAAGGACAGAGTTGTCTTTTCTTTTTTCTTTTAAATCCTATTTTCTTTTTTTCCTTTTTTTTTTTAAATCCCACTTTTAGACTGCCAGCAGCAATTCAGAGCTGGCTGGCTTCAAAAGGATTATGTGACGAGCCGGCAAAGCCCGGATTGGTGACTGTCTTGCTGTTGACTTGGGCTTCCATGTCAAACTTTGGCACTTTGTGGGCAGGACCCCACTTGGGAGTGGCCTTCAGCAGCTGTCGTAGTCTCTGCAGACACACACATACACATATTGTTATTTATCGTCATCACTCATTTGTTCTCATTGTTCTTTTTTCTTTAAAAAAAAAAAAAAAAAAAAAAAAAAAATCTTTATAACTTCACTCATTTATTTTCATTATCTAATGAAGTGTTACAAGCAGTCATTTTCTAAAACTGGGAAACACACTCGCACATTTACTTACACATGTGTGAAAGTGAATTTTGCCTCATCAGCATTTTCTTCCCGCCCTGTCCTAATCTAATCTGACATAGATGTTACCCTGAAGAATTAACACATTTCAGGTGCCACTGATCTGCCTGCACTCAATTCTGTAAACAGTAACAGCTTCAGCTTGTAAACTCTATTCATATATCATGTGCCACTGTTTATCTTTTTAACCCATGCTGTTCAAATTAGTTTAACCCATCCTATTCAGTGCAACAGCACACAGTCTCAGCAAGCACACACACACACACTATGTTACTTTTGCACAAATGCACACGCACACACAGAGAAAGGGCAGCAGCACCACCAGCACCACTCACCCCCAGCAGGTTACGGTCAGCAGGGGACCTGACCAGCTTGAAGATGCTGAGGGACAGGATGAGGACGACGGGCAGCATGGCCATGGACCAGCCCACCAGCTCCGCCCACATGGGGTACAGCTTGCCCGCGTACGTCATGCGTGAGTATTGGAACCAGTTGAAGAACAGCAGGAACTGCACACACACACACACACACTGTGAAATGCAAAACAGTTTTCATACACAAGCTACATAACTCAAACTTTCAAATATAAAAACTACGCATGCCAATACACACACACACACATACACACATGCACGCATTGTGCTGAACTGCATTTTACCAGCAGAAAAATAACAGGCAATATAAAACAGTCCACAAATATGTACAAGCTACATTTACTTAAAATTTCAAATACAGAAACAGCAGACATTTTACACACAATTTTCACTTAAAAATGGAAAACTAATTTTCACTTGAAAATGGGAAACGCTTGATGTACTGAAATACAGCATCTCACAAAATGCAATACAACAATGAATGACAATACTTCCCTGCCCTGCACACAAAAAAACCCTGTCTACTATAGGTGACAACCTTCACCAAGAATGTCGACCATCACCCAATCTCTCCCCAAAACCTGGCAAAGTTATCTATGCATCCGCCAGGACTTTCAGCCATTGCAGCCCCACCCCATCAACCAACCAATCATCCACAACACCAAGTCGCCAGCACTGATTAAACTTGACCCTAAGGGTGAAAACCAACCAGTCAAAAAACACAGCTCCACAACTTACGGTCAAGGTGGCAGGGGTGAGGTATTTCCAGAACGCCTTGAAAAAGCGGTGCCAGTGAATGCTCTGGCGTCCGATCATCATCTCGATGTCCTGGATGAAAGTGTCCACACCTGTGGTAACACCAAAAAAAAACCCAAAAATAAAACACACCCGTGAAATATCCGTGAAAACACACACACACACACAAAAAAAACCTGTGAAAATAACAAGGCATACACGCGGTCTCCGTTCGCAGAATTGGTCAAAGGCCCTAAAGCCTTTCACAGCCACAGGGTCAGTGAATTTATATTATTTATATTCTTGTCAAGGGCGCAGCTTATGAAGGCGAGGCCCAATCCTTTCCTTCAGCCGATTTAATCTCCACCAACTGAAGTCAAGAAACCCATGCACACCTGCATGGAGTGAGGAAAAATCAGAAAAAAAGTGCCTTTCCCAATGACACAGTGCCTTGGCCTCAAACTCGGATCACTCGTGAACACTGGATCAGAAAAAACACCTGACCACTTCTGCTATGGCGCGACCCCCGTAGTGTTGAGGCTAGCTTAAAAAGACTGGCCCCCCTTTACTTCAACGAAAGCACACAACAGTCCAGACAATACCTAGAATCTGCACTGTTGCAAGGAGACACCAAGTCTGCTTCAGAATCACTTTTTCACAAGTGTAATGACAGACATAACTGGTGAAATCTATACTATGTGCCCCTTACTATACGTATGGGGGCAGACCAGCAATCTCAGCAAATACTAAAAAAAAACACAAAAAACCCCACATAAAACCCAGTTAACACAACAAGCACACAGCAAATCAGGGAACAAAACAAGGCACATCTGAAAAAAAAACACATCCATTCACACTGTAGACACACTGATAACGGTCTACTCATGAACTTCACACTTTTCTGCCCAAGCCTTTTTCATTGAGTTGTCTGCCCCTGCCGAAGTAATGTTTACCCATGTGCCGACGTGAGAGGGTATGGTCAGAAAAATGCTCGTAAAATCTTTAAATATGGGTGGATTGATCAAATTTGGCATTGTTATTCAAAAATAACTGTAGTTTAGTACTGAAGCCTTTACAGGCAGGAAATTTATAATTAGTCATTACAAATTATTGCTGAAATGAAATAAAACAGAACAAACATGCATAAAACATGCTTTTTTGCACAATACATCACAACAGATCTAAAGAAAACATGCACTGTCTGAATCATTCGCCACTCCTTCACCTTCCTCTGCACTCGGTTCAACGAAATTATCCTCCTCTACTTCGTTTTCCGATTCATCATTCTCCTCCTCACTGTCAAGAGTCCATCATGATTTCGTTGACAGCCTCATCCAAAGTCAATTTTCGTTGAAAACTGATCTTTTTTGGCTCTAAAATCACCCACACGAAACTTGAATTTCCCTTTGTTCATATTCTTCCAGTTTGGTTTGAAAGAGTTTCTTCCCTTTAATTGCTACCAAAACTGAAAGTGGGCCAGACAACGACAAATCTACATCCGCGAATGACAAACGCAGATCTGTACGGACATAGGTTTGACGTCCACAGGCAGGAATGTGTTAAGGACATGCATATTTAATTCCTTTACTACGGATGAGTATGTCAATGAAGGGCTGTCACATCGATGAGATAAGACAACCTCAAAGGTTAGGATGTCAATCATCACTCAATGTTTAGACTTTCCACTTGGGACTGATATGCTTCTGTTCAACAAAATCAATGACGTCACTGAAGCTTTTGTTCAACAAAATCAATGACATCACCACCGGTACGAAGAGTAAAAAAAAACAACTGCACTTCAGAAGTCACAGCGCACTGATCTCATGTCACCAAAAGTTTATCAGCCGAAGGGTTTCAACCAAGGAAGACAGTGTGCGACATTACCGTAAATCCAGGCCAGGATGACACACTCAGCGATGGCCATGAGGAAGACGGCCCAGCTGGCAGCATACGTGTCCATCAGTTGCAGAACGTACATCCCTCCCTGTGAAGAAGAAGACAACAAAGCCACCACATTACTCCACACATCCTTCACCCCTTCCTGCATTCACATACTGCAACGTGCAATTATTTTTTTCTTTCTTTTTTTTCCCCGCTATCCCCCCTGACAGGGCAGTGAGACGGGTTGGGGAATCCACCACCCCAGTACATAAATTTGTGCACATATATCAGCGTTTAATATTGTGTTGGGTTTCTGCCCCCCCTCTCTCAACCCTTGAAATCATGATGGATCTTTTGTCAAAAAAACATATCTTCTCAACCCTTGAAATCATGATGGATCTTTTGTCAAAAAACATACCTTCTCAACCCTTGAAATCATGATGGATCTTTTGACAAAAAACATATCTTGTCAACCCTTGAAATCATGATGGATCTTTTGTCAAAAAACATATCTTGTCAACCCTTGAAATCATGATGGATCTTTTGTCAAAAAACATATCTTGTCAACCCTTGAAATCATGATGGATCTTTTGACAAAAAACATATCTTCTCAACCCTTGAAATCATGATGGATCTTTTGACAAAAAACATATCTTCTCAACCCTTGAAATTATGATGGATCTTTTGACAAAAAACATATCTTGTCAACCCTTGAAATCATGATGGATCTTTTGTCAAAAAAACATATCTTCTCAACCCTTGAAATCATGATGGATCTTTTGTCAAAAAACATACCTTCTCAACCCTTGAAATCATGATGGATCTTTTGACAAAAAACATATCTTGTCAACCCTTGAAATCATAATGGATCTTTTGTCAAAAAACATCATGTCTATTCATAACACAGTAAATAGAAACCCTTTCTTTTTTTTAATTATTCAAATGGACTTGAAAATGTTAACAAGGTACCCCAGAACTGCTGCAGTAGAACTGATATCTACATGTGAATGCTGAATGTTCAGCCCAAGATATCAGGCTCCTGTCCAATGCCTCTGTGAGCATAATGGTATCAAATTCTGTACCTCTTGTCCCACTTTTTAACCTTATTCCATAAAAACACACACACAAATCCTTTAGCTGCACGTTAAACTTCTCATGGCCCAAGTAACTTCTGATGGCACATTTTTCAACACAATGAAAAAAGCTATCATGGGCAAGGCAATCTGCACACAATATACATTAACAATACACCACAAATGATATCACATGGAGAAACCGAGAGACAAGGTAACTGTGCATGTGTAATTGTATGTGTGTGCATGCACGTATGTGTACACATGTATTCTTGTGTGTGTGTGTGTATGCATATATGTGTGTGGGGTGAGTGTAAGTGTGTGTGTGTGTGTGCACATACGGATTCACAACAGAGAGTGAGAGAGATCTGAAAACCAAGGAGCTCACCTGTGTACAGACGATCAGACCACCAAAGAAGCCGATGAGACAGACACATAGCACGACCCAGGTTTTCTTCTGTCGCAGGTGGGGAAAGGTGTCCTGTACCGCCGTCATCACTGTTTCCAGCAATGCAAACTGTCCACACACACAACAATTATATATATATAAGTGACACCAGCAATGTAAAGTGTCCACACATAACACAATTCACTGGTGACCACAGTTTCAGCTATGCAAACTTGTCCACACACACTACACAATTCTATTAGTGACCACAGTTCCAGCTGTGCAATCTGTCCATACACAAACTAGGGCCAGACTTTTCAAGATACTTTTTTAGTTATTAAGGAGACAAGTACATACAAAAAATGTACTTGTCCCCCTACTTGCCCTCCCCTAGTAAAGAGATGGTTGATTAAAGGAACTTCCAGCAGAGCATCGTAAATCATTACATGGGGGTAGTATGTCTAACAGGAAAAGAATAAAACATGGCTGGGGAGGAGGGAAGTGCCACTGTCCTTCACTGAAGCTGACTGCCCAGTCACCCTTTTCAAAAACCAACCGCCCAACGGACAAGTGGACAGCATTTCCATTTTTGTCAGCCAAAACTAAAAGTTTAGTTGTCCCAGACAATCGGACACACACAGCCGTTATTTCAAACCCTGAACATGAACACTGATTAGTGACCACAGTTAGAAACCGTCCACTGGACCATTCACGCAAGATGTATCCACCTCTTCAACCCAGACATGGAAAACAAGGCCGAAAGGCTCACACACAGTGAGAGAGAAAAGGGAGAAACAGATACACACACACACACACACAGGAAAAGGGAGAAACTGATACACACACACACACACACACAGAGGGAGAAATGTCTGACCTCACTGCCCATCCCCAGGGTGATGAGCATGATGAAGAAGAGACAGGACCAGAGGGGAGACACAGGCAGACGGGTCACCACGTCCGGGAACACAATGAACGCCAGACCTGGACCTGAGACACATACATCAACACTTCAATACACAACACGATGAATACCAGACTTGTAGGACACAAACACATACACAAATCATCAGTTTCTCGGATAAAATACACAACACAATGAATGCCAGACCTAGTACACACACATTACATCAACACTTCAATACACAACACAATGAATACCAGACCTGGAGTACACAAACACATACACAAATCATCATTTTCACTGATAAAATATACAACACGATGAATATCAGATCTAGTACACACACATTACATCAACACTTAAATACACAACATGATGAGTGCCAGACCTGGAGTACACAAACACATACACAAATCAACATTTTCACTGGTAACATGATGAATGCCAGACCTAGTACACACACATTCCATCAACACGTGAACACACAACACAAAGAATGCCAGACCTGGAGTACACAGCACACACACACAAAGCTTCATCTTCACTGATATAATACACAACACAATGAATGCCAGACCTAGTACACACACATCCGACTCTTTTACTGACACACATATCAACACTTTTGGACATCAACACAATTACTGACACAGCACACATGAAAGAAAACACATGTCAACACATATCACTGGGCACAGCAAACAACTTGACCTACACACAAACCCACATCCAGCGCCTGCCCTCGAGAGCCCACCTAAAGCCGCAGAAGAAAGGCTGAAGGGGAAAAACCAAGACTCTACAACAGGCAGACACCTGTACATAAATAAACAATTACAAAGATGCCGAAAACCATTCACACAGACATGAGAAACAAAATGAAGAGTAAAAACTTTACTCCTGTTTCACACACATATATACACACCAGGCATATACTGTAAAGAAGTAAATAAAACAAAGGTGTCAAAAACATTCACGCTGACAGAAAAACAAAATGAAGAGTGAAACCACACCCCTCTATTTGAACACACACACACACACAGCAGTGTCTGACTGACCTTGCTCCACGACCTTGTCCACCTCCATGTCGAGTTCTTTCGCCAGGTAGCCGATGATGGGGAAGATGACAAAGCCCGCAAAGATGCTGGTCAAGATGTTGCCTACTCCCACGATCAGAGAGTCCCTGCACAACAAACACATTGTTACAATCATCAATACCAGAGGGTCCCCGCACATCGCATGCGCATCAACACCTGCCTACACGCAAATTAAACTTATCCTCGGATATCACTCTATGTTTACTGTGTACGTCATTATCATGTGTCTATATCCTAATCAAATTATCTCTTAGCATCTCGTAAGTACAGAATGTCAGGTGCTCATCATCAACAGCAGTGCCTCATACATTCATAATTATACATGCTGCCAAGAGCATTCACGAAGTCCACAGTCCTCAGTATCCAATGAGGTCTATAATAAAATGCCTCCATATACCATTAGTTTTTCGGATTAAATAATTTTAAAAAATTACCCCATATTTCTTTTAATGTAATTTTATTCTGATCTGTGCAAGACAATTTTACAATGAACTTCAGCTTGTCCTCTTTCACCCTTTGCTACTGATGAGTGATAAAGTATGTTCGTCACTGAAGGGCTGTTGCCTTCATGACATAAAACCGAGGTTTCGGGTCAGGATGTCAGTCACCATACTTTATCTGAATTTCTTCATCTGGGGTCTTGTCTGTGCATTACTTTGGCTCAGCAAAACCATTAACACTGCAAACACAAAAGAAGCAGTCCTCACACTTCAAGTCATACCACTCTAGATTTCATTTCACCAAAGCACGGCAGTCAACAGGTAAATCATGCCAACATAGCCTGTGGCATCCTGTACCACAACAGCCTGACGAGGCCAGAGGAGGGGTTGAGGGGCAGGGGGGCAAGGGGAGGTGGGGGGCGGAGGTGGGGTGGGGGCCACTCACTTGAAGCAGTTGTTGTGGAACTTGTTGTAGCTGGCCAGGGTGATAAGACCTCCCCAGGCAGGGCTGAGAGCAAAGAAAATCTGCACCGCTGCCGCCACCCACGTCTGTCAGCACACACACACACACACACACAATCATCACGTCCACGGTTTTCACCTCCATTCTGATCTGACCTATCTACTGTGTGCTGCTTTGCTGGTGATATAGTCTGTGTGTGCTCTCAAACAGATTACAGATGTTACATAAACTATGCATTGTTAATGTATTCGCAACTTAAGTAGATAGTATTTGCTTTTCTACAGACAAAAGGGTTGACTGACTACTGTACTTTGTTTACACCCCTTCAGTAGGGGCTATAGCCTATCTGAATAAATCACTTGGTCTGGTCTCTGTGCGTGCGTGAGTGCATGTGTGAACGTTTGTGTATCTTGCACATAAAAAGCAAGGTATTGTGAGTGTTGCTACACAATTCACAAGGTCTTTGTTTATCCATCATTAACACTTCTAAAAAAATTATAATGCAGAAAAAAAAGGGAGCTTATTGAATGACTTGTATGTACAAAGATGCACCGTGAAGCATCTCACTTCAATCCCGAGTGACTACAAGTGACTTGATGCACACTGTAGCAAAACAATGCATAAACACTACATGACAGAGACATAACAAAGAGCAATTCACTTTACTGACAATAACGCAATGCAAAAATAAATAAATAAATAAATGAATTTTTAAAAAAAATTCAAGACAAACACTACAAGACACTAATTAAAACATTACAAGACAATAAAAATGAAACACAACAAGACAGTCAATAAAAGACTACAATGACAAGATATAAATAAAACCTTACAAGACCCTTCTAACACTACAATGACAAGATACAAATAAAACACCAAGACAATAAACAAAATATGATACAAATAAAACACAAGACAACAAATAAAACACTACGACAAGACACAAAACTGAACATTAGAACTAAACTCAATGTATAAAACACTTCAAGACACAATAAAATAAAACATGACGAAACAGGACAAATCATCCACTTACACAACAATGATTTAAATCACTACAATGAAACAAAACAAAACAATAAAACACTCCACAAGACAAGGCACAGCATATGAAATACTACAACAACACAGAAGACAGCGCATGTAACAACACACAGCAGCACAGGCAAACTTCCAAGGCCACTGACAAACCTTGGCCAACACCAGTTTCTCGAAGTCAGGGGTCAGGTAGTAGATGATTCCGTCCTTGGCTCCAGGCAGGGTGATGCCCCGCACAAACAGAATGGTCAGCACCACGTAGGGGAACAGGGCTGTGAAATACACCACCTGTAAACATACACACACATCAAGTGTTCATACCTGAAAGACACTGTGAAATACACCACCTGTAAACACGCACACATCAAGTGTTTATACCTGAAAGACACTGAAATACACCACCTGTAAACACGCACACACACACACACACATATCACCATTTGCACATGTTATAAAGACACTGAAATACACCACCAACACACACACACCACCTGTTCACACCATACAGACAATGAAATACACCATCCACACACACACCACCTGTTCACACCATAAAGACAATGAAATACACCACCTACACACACACCACCTGTTCACATCATAAAGATACAAAGAAATACAACACACACACACACCATCTGCTCACATCATAAAGACACTGAAATACACCACCTACACACACACACCACGTGTTCACATCATTGAAACACTGTGAAATACTCCACCTAAACAAACAATATATTGACATCATAAAGATATTATGAAATACACCTACACACATACCAATCTGTACACATAAAGTAACATATCGTTATTCATTGTCACCACAACCAACACCCAAGTCAAAACCAAGCAGATGGTGGCTACCTTGCCGACAGACTTGACCCCCTTGCTGAGGGCCAGGAAGGTCAAGGTCCAGGCCAGGAGCAGACACAGCGCCACCTGCCACTGGATGTTGCCGATCTCCTCGATGCCCTCACTCAGACCCAGCAGCTCCACCCTGAAAAAAATCACAACACACCTCGCCTTCACTCACTTATCCCGTAAAAGCAACTCTAGTCTGGGTCTGCATTTCCATCCCCTTGTTCTTTATCTACCTGCTCCATCATTCTGTCGTACGTACAGGGGTTCTGATGATGATTAAACATGTGTCCCCCGATGCTCCGAAAATGGAAAGGACGCACGGCAAGCTATGTTTTCCTCTTCTTCTGCGTTCGTGGGCTGCAACTCTCACATTCACTCGTATGTGCACGAGTGGGTTTTTACATGTATGACCGTTTTTACCCCACCATGTAGGCAGCTATACTCCACTTTCGGGGGCAAAACTATGTTTTAATCTCTTTCTACTTCATATCATCATATGATGAGCTTAAAGTAGAAAGTGGTAATAACGTTGAACCCTGATGCTGTAAAAATATAAAGGACACACAACCATGTTATAATTTTTTTCTTCTTTACTCATATCATATGATGTGCGTAAAGCAGAAAAAGATAACATGGTTTGTTGTCTTCCCAGTTTTCTTACAGTCTGTCATATCATATGATACTCATGAAGTATAAAAAGGTAATAACATTGTTGTGTTTTCATTTTTCAGTCAGTCTTTCTGTCTTATTTTCTTATTCTTTGTTTCCAATGTGAAGATGTGAACGTGTGATTTTTTTTATCATTATTTTTTTTAATTAACTTTTTCTTCCTTCCTTTTTTCCATTCAATTAATACAAATAATTCTCACATGCCATAAATATGACACATGTGTAACATAATAATGTGTGTGTGTGTGTGAATGTTTTTTTTGAAGAATTTGCTACAAAGAATCGTTTCCCTTTGCCACTATTAGGTTCAGAAACCTCATGACAGTTATGACTGCAAAATATGCCAGTCTTTGAACGTACATGTACAGCAATGCAGATCTGATTGGAATGTTGCAGCATCACAGTGACAACCTGAAGGTAGTGTTGGACCAATCAGAATTATGGTATAGTCCCTGGGAATTTTCAAATGTCTGTTTTTGTTGTTGTTGGTTTGGTTGGGTTTTTTTGTTTTGTTTTTTTTACTTATCAGAAGCCTTGGTATCCCGGAAACGGACTCACTCAAAGAAGTCCTGAGCTGGAGGGGAACGAGTGCTGATGTTCTGAGCCAGGTGAGTGATGTTGGTCTCCTCCGCCACGGTGGCATTGAAACAGGTGTTCTGGTAGTACACTGACCCGTTCACCGCCTTGCACTCGTCCGCTTCAAGGTAGGAATAGCAAGCTGAAACACACACGCACATACATGCATTCCACTCGTCACTGCCGACCATGTCATACTCAGACAAAAGAGAGACCAGCATACATACTGTAAATGCACAAGAAAGAGACAGTGTGCACTCAAGATTACTAACCATGTCTCATTCCAAGACAAAAGTGAGTGAGCAAGTTTAGAAAAGAGTTCAGTTCCGTTACTCAATATATATACACACACCCAACACCACATCTACTAAGCAGATGCCTGACCAGAAGCGTAACCCAACACAGTCAGGCCTTGAAGAGAAAAAAAAGATACATAAACAAATAAATGGATGTCATCAAATTAATGAATAAATAAACTGAAATATGTACAAGTAGAAAGCGTGTCCATGGGGCTTACATCTTCATGTGTACATGCCACTGTGTTAACAAAACAGCACAAGTAGCTATTTCAGAACCTTTCAATAAACACAAACGCACACACTATTCAAGGGATATCTATACAATTCCATTACTCGATGAACGACAGTAAAACAGTGCTCCACACTCACATTTAGTGGCCCACTCAGGGTGGCAGCGTTCCCAGGGCAGCTCTGAGGTGAAGGAGCGGAACAGGTACAGGAAGGCCCAGCCTATGATCACCGTGTAGTACAGAGATACCATCAGCGACACAGCGATCATCCCGTAGCCCAGACCTGCAACATTCCATCACATCAACGTCAACATCCACAACCTACAACTTCATACCAAACCTGAGAACATGTATGGAGATCTCAAAAGATCAAAAATCAGATTTACAATGGTATCAACTGCAACATCCCCATAACATACACTTTCAGCAGCAACCTTTACCATTATCTTCTGTTGCTATAAGCTCAGCTCACATTTGACAACAGGTCTAATACCAACATACGTAAATTCATTCCTCACACTGGCATAACCCTAGTTAAGTGCGTCAACACCGATTCACACATCATGAAAAAAAAAAAAAAACAGGAAAGCAAAGTCATACTATCTGCAAAAGGAAAGCAAAGTCACACTATCTGCCCGGCACTGGGAGGTAGGAAGGATTATCACAACTGATTTTGCTAGCTCTGACACAGGGCTTTCATAAAATAACGTTTGAAGTCCAGCTCCCTATTACTATGACTTTTGTCATTTCCAGTACTGCCTGATGCCTGTTTAACAGTTACACAAGCATTTGACTACAATTTACAAAGAATGATCACACACACACACAAAAATCATGAATTCATTTGGGTATTTTGTCTATTTTTCTCAGTCTGCGAGTGCGTTTGTTTTGCCATGAAAGTGGTTTTCTTTCATCACCAGAAATTAAGTTTATGAATTCATGTGTGTATTTCATCTATTTTTTTCAATCTGCAAGTGCATTTGTTTTTGCAATGAAAATGGATTTCTTCCACACATATTTTTTTGCCAAGGATAATCCACCCCCTAGGCCCCCTAGTTGAGCTGTCCTGAAAGAGACTTTGCGTGAACCTACTGACCATAGAAGATGGGGCAGATCCTGTCAAAGATGGCGGCGGGGCCCAGGGCGGCAAACTGGCCGAAGGACAGCTCCATGAACATGAGGGGGAAGCCCAGCAGCAGGAACATGATGATGAAGGGGAACAGGAAGGCACCTGGTGGAATCACACACCTCACTGTCAAACTTCAGTTTTGTCACTGCAGGCATGCACTCAGTACGTACAGTCAACACAACACTAGAATAAGAAATGGTAAACAGGGTAAAGGAAGAACAAGAAGGAAAAAAAAGGCCTATTAAAAACAAAATTCATAGTTAACATGTAACACTGAAAAGGGGAAAAAAGTATCATACACACACACACACACAGATACACAAGGAAATAAGACAGCTGGATAGAGAAAAAAAATTAGCTCATCTGACATTAAATTCCATTACTCCTATTCCGAAATCAGTAAATACAAACCGTTCAATCTTTCCTCACTGGTTTTTATTTTCTGGCACTGCCCAGATTTGGGCAGTAATAATTGATGCCCTTTTCTTCAAAACTGTTCTATACTTTTACATTAAATTTCATTACCCACAAAAACAAACAATAAACAATCTTCCCCACTTGAGTGTCTGTCTCTTGCACTGCCTTAAGATTTGGGCAGCAGCAGTTGGTACACTTTTTTTCTTCTTCTTTAAACCGTATTTAATATTAACTGCACAGTAAACTGAAAGTGAAAATGTCAGTACTTTTTTTCTTCTTCTTTAAACCATATTTAATATTAACTGCACAGTAAACTGAAAGTGAAAATGTCAGTATAAAGTTTGATTATAAATATACACCTTTGCTTTCTATGTTTCTCTTGATTTCAGTTTTGTTCAGAATGAATCGATATCCCCCCTCCCTCCCTCCCCACCCACCCACCCCCTTCCCCAGATGCACACATCAGTGACAGCAAAGCCCTCCACATGGTCCATGACATTTCCCAACAGAAAATAGTCCAGGCTGGTTTATCAACGCTACACCACCATTCCTTCCTACTCCCCCCCCCCCCCCACCCCCCCCCATCCCACCCAATCTTTCCTTGTTGCTGGCACCTCGTATCTCCCACCAATGAAGCAGACTGGCCAGATAACAAATGTTAAAGATCTCTCTCTCTATAAATATATATATCTATATCCCACCCCCACCCCCCCCAAAAAAAGACCACAAAATATATACACAATAAAACAAAGGAAAAAAAAGATGCTTCTTCTGTTCACAGCATTAGTTTTTCAATATGTTTGTTTTGGTTTTTTTTAAACCCACTGAAAAGGAAAGAAGCTATTGCATGCAGAATTATCATTGTTGCTAATAGTCCAGCCAGCCACTGCATGCAGAAACCACCCACTAACAGTACCAACTTACCCATGGAACTTTAATCAACATTTTTTTTTTTTTTTTTAATATAAAGTCTCTTTTCACAGACCCTCCCATCCTCGAAACACACACACACACGCTCTCCCCATAAAAAGCGCTGAAGCACAAATTCAAATAGACAAGACAAGGCAGAAAGCCCCTCTTCACCTCCCCACCACCCCCTCCCTTCACTCACCCCCGCCGTTAGAGTAGCAGAGGTACGGGAAGCGCCACACGTTCCCCAGCCCCACGGAGTAGCCCAGCAGAGACATGAGGAAGTCAAAGCGCCCCGACCAGTTGCCACGGTCATCAATGTCCTGAGGCTCTCCGACCAGGTCATCATCCAGTGGGGTGAGCACAGCCGTACTGGACACATCCTGTGCCAGTGTGTCCACTGGGTTCTGCAAAAGAAATATAATACTATATATATACCACCAATGGTCACTTTCTGTCTCTCTGGAGTGTCAACATCCGCCCTTGTCATTCAAACTGCTTCCAAACTGATGCATTTGTATTTGTTAGCTTAGCATTTTCTATGTATGTCGCCTGGATTGGCTGGAGCAATCAACACATGTACACACACACACACATGGAATAACGTAAGTTAATAGTTACTTCTACTTTGTATTAGCAGGCCTTCCTGTGTACTGACACATCTTTAGAGCAATTTTTTCACCTTTTGCTGCACATGCCCTGATTTTGTTCAGAATATCTATGATACACATTCCACTATGATCCCTGTGTTAAAAATTTATGGGAGAAGGGGGATGTTCTGAAGTGATATCCAGCCCTATATGTATCATGTTCCCTCTTAAGTCTTGACTGACCAATACGTTTTCTGACCTTTAAACTAAGTAAACACTGGTACATTTCTCAACAAACTTCCTTGTAAAGTTACTGACAGACTTCAAGCAAAGTTCAAATTGGGTTTTTTGTGGGGGTTTTGTTTGTTGCTGTTGTTTCTGACCTGTTTTGTTTTGTAATTATTAATATTATCGTTTGCTTTGTAATGATACTGACTAAAAATGATTGGCTACTCAGCAAATGTTAAAGAAACTATTGTATGATTCAGACACTGGTAAGTGCTGATCCCAATAGTGATACTCCAAGACAACCACTGCTGCCACTGGCAAAATACATGTCACTAATCAACAAGGTCTACAACTTAAGTCTAACCAAACTACAGAAAACCATTTCTGACACTTAAAAAAAATTTCAGGGCAGAAAAGGATGACATTCTAACATGACTGAAACTGTGATGGACTTGACAATTAAGGACGTTAGAACTTCATCACATTTCATGTACACATATACCTGAAGTACCTTGGAACTTCCAAGAAATAGAATAACTCCAAGTACCTTATTGGTTTCTGTGTTTTGTTGTTGTTTTTTTTTTGTTTTGTTTTTTTGGGGGGGTTGTTGTTGTTTTTACTCTGAATAAACATTACTCTACCCAAACAGCAACAGACACTGCAGGGGAAAGATGAATGTGCCCTGAATAATTGAAGAAAGAGTTATTA
>NC_134902.1:20283126-20298126 GCF_041734735.1 Babylonia areolata | reverse complement strand
TAACATTTTTGCTCCTTTACACTTTGAAGTAAGGAGCAAATCTGACAAGTGTCATCCGACTACCATAATGGTTAGTTTATTTATTGATTAAAAAACTAGGGCAGATTATCATCATCCTTATCTGACCACGTGAAAAGGGCTGGTCAATCCATGCTCCATAGCGAATCCCTGAATAATCCGATATACATAACATTAGTTTCTTAGCTGCCATTCTTCATGAATTTTGCATTTTGGTTACTCTGATACATGTTCGTAAACATCTCATTTTCCAGATTCATCCTTTAACTGATCAGATAGGTAGTTATTCATTCACCAACATAAATCTAGTATAAGGATGGAGGGGGGCAGGTGGGGGGTTGGGGGGGGGGGGGGGCAATGGTGGACCCTGAGGAGACATAGAGGTGTAAGCAACTCACGAAAGTCACAGCCTAAAATAATTGGGGAGAAAAAAACAAAAACAACTCATTATTCTCAGAAAACAACTGACCACACATGTATGTTTCTCCATGGAAATTTTTGCAAAGTTCAGAAAGTGAACTTCAATCCTTTCTGTACAGCAAATAAAAATTGCTCAAATGGCTGAGAGAAAAAAAGACCCAAGCACTTATTGTACCCACAGTCCACTCCGAGTTATTTTCAGATCAAAGAAGACCCATCATAATGGGTGTAAAAAAAAAAAAAAAGAAAAAAAAAGTAAGATCACACGAAACAATGATGAGCCATTTCCAACGATGTATGCTGCATGCTGTGTACTCAGTACAACAATAACCATTATTTTACATCATTCATAAAAAATACAAGCAACAAATTTTGCATGCCAAGCAACACAACATGAGAACCCCATGAGGCAAGCCCCTGTGACGAAACTGACACCCCCACACTGCATGCCACACAACACTTAGGCGAGGATGCATTAAACATTCAAAACCAAAAACATCGGAAAGCATTTCTCAGCTTTGCCCAAGTGTATTATTATTAAAATCCTTGAATTTTACAGATCTGTTAGTGAAAGCTGGAGGAACCCAAACCGGGCCAACAAAAGCATTAATTCAACTGCAGCAAACAGGCACAGAAGTACATGTAAAACACTCCACGGATTTACAGTATACGTATACATATGTGCATAAATTATAATTATCTGCACGCTGAAGCTGTAATTGAATGCAAAGATCCATTTACATCATCCTGACTGGCTTGAGGGGTGTGCTCTTTAAACCAAGTGACGCCATAGTGTGCCGGGTTTGTGCTAGGCTCCTCTCGGCCATGATACTTTTCTGTGCCTCTCTGCAATGGAAACAGATCGGGTCCACTCCACCACCACACTCCACCACACACAGTGCTCACAGGAAAACACAAGACACTAAAATCTAAACCGCAACAGCCTCGCATACAGAAGGTACTGCCACTAGTACTGGTCTGGTAGCAGTCCATTTTTTCTGGCACCCAATACTACCAAGCATGTGATCAACAGGCAGACCTTTATCCACACACAAAAACCAAAAAACAACAAAAACAACTAAGCTGACAATGTTGTAATCAGTAATGTTACTATGTGTGTGCATACATGAGTGTGTATATATATATATATATATATATGTATGTGTTTGTGTGTGTGTGCTTGCATGCATGTTGGAACACATATGACTGAGTAACACTAACAATGGTTGCCAAGTCAGACTGTCTCAGTGTCTGGTATAACCTAACTCTGCTGTCTACCACAGGTGAATATGAACCATTTAATTTATATTTATAATATAAGGAAAAGTTATGCACCCGGTGTGATACAGGGAAAACCAAAAAGTGCTGCTTCAAGTTCAATAAACTATCGACATTAAGAGCAGATGAAATCTTTTGCGTCTTGACAAAAAAAATAGTGTTGCGTGACAACAAAGAAAAGGGTAATAAAACAACTTCAGTAGTCACTCCCAAAGTTATGTTCTTGTAAAACAAAGTGATGTAGGGAAAATCAAATGAATAATTAAGGTGCAAATCATGCATAAGCAACACTTCAGGGAGGAAAAAAACAAAAAAACATAAGAGTCCGAAAACCAACCAAACATGCAGTAACTGTCGACAGTTTTCACCAATACTACTACTAAATTATTTGAATAATATTCTAGTAAATAATAAAATATTTAAATATATAACATAGAGAACTAAGAAGCTAGTTGTTTTCATTTTCAGAGTCCTCTTTTCTGAGACCTACTCATGAAATTTACCTAATCTGGTTATAAAGTCCATTAATAATCATTATTTAATGCAATGATACCCTTCAACTTCAAGTATAAACAGCCCATTAAATGTAATTAAAGCAGTGATACTCTACAAGTACAACTAGAAGCATAAACGCTTAACAGGTTATTAATTAGAATTAGTCACGTGACACTCATCAAGTGTCAACTACATGTATCATAATTAATGGAGCGATATACTTCAAGTATGAACAGTCCATTAATTATAATTAATGCAGTGATGCAAGTATAAACAGTCCATTAATTATCATTAATGCTGTGACACTGCTGACAACCCGAATCACCACTAAAAAGGTGATTTGCATAATTAATAAGGGTCATGTGTGCAAAGTGTTTAATCAAGATCCTCACTTTAAGTGCAACCGTACAAAAACAAAAATTGACAAAGCTCACTCCAAAAAATAAATAAATAAATGACCTCCCCTCCACCCCACCCTTCTTTTTTTTTTTTTTTCTCAAATTTTGAAAAAAGTAGCCATTGTAATACTAATAACTAAAATAAAATGTGTGAGAACAGAGGTGCTTTTCTTTGTTTTTGTTGTTGCATTTGTTGTTCTTGTTTTATTTGCACCCAAACACACACACACACTGATATGCATGTGTACCAGCACACACACACACACACACATGATGACAAACACGAGGATAATATATTACAATATAAATGACCGTGTTGCAGAGCAGAGGTATCTATGTAATGTCAAGCCATGTTCAAGGAGCTAGACCAAAAACAATTGCATTTACACCCACCTGCCCCTGACATCCATTCTTTGGGCCATCCTCACTAACAGTGCAGCCACTGTCCATAAAGGTCACCCGATTCGCCTCATTCCTCAAACCTTGGCTCCATCCATTCAGTATCATTCCATCACAACCACGTTCCTTTTCACCAATTATATCCATCTCTCACAATTTTTTTTCTTCTCAAAAGTCTTTCAATGGCAAGCGATATCAATAACCCCAATAAGATGGGGAAAAAAAAAAGTTGTCCTCTTGTTCGTTTGTGTCTGCTATATGTTTGTTAAATAGGGCTAAACAAATTCAAAAGAATGTAAAATAAGATGTAGTGTATTTCCAATTCTCTATTAATTTGTTTATTGTTAACTTATTATATCCAGCACTGTAATACTATCAGGCAATGAAGGAGGACATTTTACGTCAATCTGTAGTGTAGTGCAGTATAGCACATCAGTAGCACACAATCCAAGCGTTTGGAAATGATTTCCTCTTTGGTCACATGAACAGTTTTTTAACTAGACACACTGCAGTGAATGTTTGAATTACTCAACCGCCAACTAGGAATGACATTCACAGCCATTCCAGTTTTACGTAATCTCAAGAATGCACACTGACCAAATTAATCCCTGCCACAGCTATGCTCCAGACTAAACAGCCATCAGTGACTGGACTTCAATTAAATATTTCAGTCCTTGGCTGTACTGGTGAGGATGTGGCACAGGTGCCAGTTAAATGGCTCATTCGCTATCGCAATGTTAAGTATGGAGTCAGTCAAACAAGACTGGACATTCACCTTGCATGCACTGCCAACGTGGCCAACCGGTTTCCTTGCGACAGTCAAGACTGACTGGGGGAGGGGGACAGATTAACTCACTACCAATAACTTGGCTCTGAGTATGTTCAGACCTTTTCACATTCACTTCAGTCACACTACAGCGGCTAGGTTCACATGTCAGGGTTTTAAACTTGCCTCTAAAATTGCTGTGTCATACTTCTTGGAGAAATGGGTAACAAAATGCAGATAAGGTTTAACTAAAAGCGTGCAGGATGGAAGGCAGGCATGTACGTCTGTGCTCACTGTAGCCAAACATGTAATATATATATATTCCACCCCACCTACCCCAAGAAATGCCTTGTCACAGAGTGACATACATGTTCTCTAACTTAGTAACTACGTAAAACATTCACTCTTGTGACAAAGCATTTCTTTGGGTGAAGGTTAGGGGTACTAGGCACATGTATTCATTGCATTTATGATTACAGATTAGTGTTTATTATCATGTTCAACCCTTTTTCTTTCTTTTTTTATTATAGATTTCTGTGTAACTCCACTAAACTACAGGTCTTATCCTACAATGTATCATTAAAAACAGTGAAACAAAAATATGTTTTCTTATTTATTATATATGTTGTGCAAAAAGAGTGTTACCATTTTTTGTTCTCTTAGGAAGTTGGGGTGGGAGTTAAGTGTGTGTAAACTCTCAAATGACTCAATATAAATAATAAAATCCAATAAAACTTCTGCATATTAAAAATTCTGCATTTATAACAAATTTCAGCAATATCAACATCACCCCCTCCCCAAGACAGAATGAGTACTGTTCACAACAAGGTGTGAATATCCATTCACACTAACCAGTCACAAATGATAGGAGTGGAGAAGAAGAAATGTGGAATGAGCCCAAGTTTTATAATCCTGCAGACAAATGCCCCAAAAAACAGGCTTGAAGACACAAAGTATCTATGGGGCAGGGACAAAAGGTACTTTAATGTCAGTTCATTATTTCATATAATTATCATTATAATCTCAATGATTCTGGATGGGGCGATGGGAACTCCTGAGCCATTTGGTGGTTTACTTTTAACCCTCAGACTGATGGTGGAACAAACACACGAATCTCACTCAACATTCCAACACGGCAGAATGCGGGATATCCGTGATGGCGCCAGACATGAATAATGTTGGAGGGTGAGAGGGGGTGGTGGTCAGGCAGACTATTTAGAAAAGAAAAAAAATCATCTTTTCTCTACTGAACAGCCGCGTGTGTTGCATTTGGATATTCGATCTTCCAAAAAGGTCATTTGCTGTTCAACATTTTGACGACGTGGCATTCGACAAGGGAAAGGAGCAAAATCACCAACATCACGGCTTGTGGATTTGGGGGCAAAGCGCTTTCGCACGCAGTGCGCACGTGCTTGTCCGCGGATCAGGACAAAGTCCGTCGCGCGCATCTAATCATGGCGGCTTTCAAAATAAACATTCCACTAGAAAATTCCACAAATCAGCTTCAACAGTTTTGAGACTGAACTTCGAAAGATTTGAGGTGTCTACATTTAGGCATCACCTGCCTGCTCCTGCGGTGATGGAAGTAACCAAATCAATACAGTATTACTATTCGTCCCTGACTGCTATGAACCCTGCATGCACCCCCGTGAACCAACCAAACCCAACACCAGTGGCAACAGCAGGATTCCAAATCTAGAATCTACACGTCTTACACCTTCTGCAGTCCACTACTTCTATTTTTAGACGACTGACTCATACGGTCAAATGCATAAACTTGCCTCGTAAACTTGAGGTTGTTCGGATAGGCAATTTCATTTAGAACAGACACATCACAGCCCTTTGTCCTAAAAAGGCCATTTCACCACCTCGAGATGCTAGTTGCCTCGTCCCGCCATGCGGCGGCGCGATTTCATCATCAAGTCTGTCGACCATGTGGTCATTATGTTTCCATTCGAAATAGGGATATTTAGCGTTAATTTTCAAATATTTTTTTCCACTTACCAGAAGATCGACCTGGGCTCCATTTCCAGCTTCGTTGCCTTGGATATTTCCCTCCTCTGTTTTGTAAACTGTAGGATACAAATGAGACTTCGTTGCAGCCATTGTGTACTTCCTCAGCTCTGCGTGGTGTGTGACTTGCTTGTAAACCTTCCGTTGTGAACGCACTCTGGTGCTCGAAAGGATAACTTTTATATGAACTTCAGTTATGCGATTTGACAGAAAATCGGTTTCACTATTTTCTTATCAGAATAACTTTGAATATCGCCACAATAACTGATATACAGTAAGCTTTACATACCATGCAAATCGCGTGTTTGCACTGTACAGTGTTATTCACACTCTACAAATCCTTTCGGGCTCTCATTCATTGACTGGCACGTCACGTGGTAACCTGTTCTGCATAGAATGCGCGCAGACAGTTTGGGCTTGGGCCTCGTGTGCTTGACAACAAATGGCGGGATTTGACAGAACGTGAAGGGATAGAGAGGCCTGGTTGGATAAACTGAAAGGGTAAACAGTGCACGCAACCGTGGCTACTGAAGAAGAGTGCATTGAGCGGAGAGCTTTCAACACTGTGAGAGCACCACACTGTTTACTGCGTGGCTTGGTACACAACTCCACGCCCACACACAAGCTGTAGTCAAATTATCGTGGTTTTTCGTCCGTCCGTCCTGCTATTTCTTTCGCGTGGAAAAGTCGTTTGGTCTTTCCCAATCTTTCTTTTCCGCCTCCGGAAATTTTAAAGTGCGAACGTCATTTTACTTTTGTCCAACATTTTTAGGATTTTATAAACGTTGACTTTCCAAAACGGTCATTCGATTGTTCTTCCTCTTTTGCCTTACCACGTGACAAAAAAATGACCTCGTGTGAATTTCGTTTTCAAGTTCCCTGTGTGTGTGTGTGTCTGTGTGTGTGTGTTGTTGTTGTTGTTTTGTTTTGTTTTGTGTGTGTGTGTGTGTGTTGTTTGGGGTTTTTTGTTTGTTTTTGTTTTGTTTGTTTGTTGTTGTGTTTTTGTTTTGTTTTTGTATTGTTGTTTTTTTGGGGGTGTGCGGGGGCATGGTTGGTGGGGTTTTTTTTTGCATTTGATTGGTCATGCGAAGATAACCTTGTTTTGTTTCCTTGTCACGACTTCTAGCTAGTTCCGTATGGCCTCCCACTCCCACCGCAAGTATTGTGTAGTTTCTAGCGGACATGCTTAATGATGTTCAAAATATAACTTGATTCTTTTCCGTGTCAGTACTGAGGGTCTTGCGGACTTCCCCCGCCTTTGTGACTGAGTCCAACCTTCGTACAAACAACTTCACCAGCAGGGTCCCACTGTCAGGGTGTTCATGTCAGACCCTAAGTCGGGTGTTGAAAATCAGTCATACTCTGCGGCGCACTGCAGCGTGTCCGAATCCGCTTCAGTGGAAACTGCCGCCCGTGCACTATTGTACTATACTGACTTCTGACGCGGAGTTAGGACCGTGCGATGCCGACTGTCGAAATTATGTGTGTCTCCTGGACAACTGATAATTTTAAGTTTCAATCTTTGCGGCCGTCGGTGGTAACATGATTATTTCGGTCTGGGGAGTAATTCGGCCCCGCGGTTCATTTCACTCTACTCAGTTCACACACACACAAGTACACACTAACACATTACACCGCTGCGACAGGGCACTAATACACACACAGAGTAACACACACATGCCCACGCACGGCTCTTTTTATTTATTTTTTTTTAATAGGTAGTTTTTCGCAAAGAAAGTCGAATGTGTTTGTCTGTTTTTTGTTGTTTTTTTTGTGTGTTTTTTTGTTGTTGTTTTTTTTTTTGGGGGGGGGGGGGGGTGTTTATTTGTTTGTTTTTTGTTGTTGTTTTGTTTGTTTGTTTTTTGGGTGTGTTTTTTATTTAGCGAATTTCTTCTTCTTCTTCTCAGTTCTTCTTCTTTAAAAAAAAAATATAATAAGATAAACAGATGTGTGTGTGTGTGTTTTATTTTATTTTAGATAGCCGCCCATGAACCCCAAACCACTGAGAAATCAAGATCGAGAGATTGCGAAACACTGTGAAAAAACTGAGATGATGCGGACCGCAACTCTGTGATTACTCAGTATGCAAACTATAGAATGATAACAAATCCCTGACAGCATGGAAGGCAACTGACCTTGATCCTTTGACATGTTCACGGTTTACTTATTTGTTTTATTAACATTATTATTGTTAATGTAATTCCATTTCGGTTTATCACCCACGGCCCACTCGATCAATCGTCCGTCCCCACCCCATCACTCTTTTAATTGTCTCCCTTTGTTATTGACGCGTATACCGATGTCAGTGTTCGGTTGCTTTTGATTTCGCTTGATGCCTCCCCTCTCCATCCCTCCCCACCCTCTCTGTCTGTCTCTCTGTCTCTCTCGCTGTCTCATTGTCTCTCAGTGGAAGACATGGGGCTTTTTTTTTTTTTGTTTTTGTTTCCGATTGATTCCTTTGAATTATTCATACTTTTTGTTAGCAGATGATGTTATTCTCAGTGACTGATGTCAGAAACTGTTATAGGTTTACAAACACAGTTGAACAGCCTTCACCATGCAGCAGTTTCACTCCAATTAAAAGCTTTTTTGTCTAAAAGTAATATCATAGTACTTCGTAAGGGTGGTTATTTGAGCAGTAGAGAAAGGTATGATGGTAGTTTGATGCGAGATGTCAATGTTCATATAAATATCTGGGCATATTTTTCTCCTCACGCTTGAGTTTTGTTGGGGCATGCAAAGATCTAGCAAACAGAGCCAAAAATGTATTTATATCATGAAAAGTTGCATGTGCTCAACTTATAATGTTTCCTTTGATGTATTTATCAAAATTAATAATTTGATACACAATGCAGCCTGTTGTGGAAAACGGCTCTGAATTGTGGGGTCTAGACAAAGCTGCTGTTCACTGTGAATCAGTCCACACTTTTGCATTAAAGAGATTTTTAGGAGAAGATAGGCAAACGCCCAATGATTTAGTATATGGTGAAACCGTTATATACCCGTTATACTCTAGTTTCTGCAGTCAGGTGTATACGTTATTGGTTGAGATTGCTACAAATGGAACATAACAGAATACCCCGCAAAGCTGTTATGCACGATCACGTCAAGCACACACTCACATATCCCAACCACCCATCTATATACATACAGTGTAGGCCTATATCCACAGCCACACACACACACACACACACACACACACACACACAGAGAGAGAGAGGGGGGAGAGAGAACACACACACACACACACACACACACACACACACACAACGGCACACGCACGCCACGGACTTACTTCCGTGCACGCACGCACGCTCACACACACACACACACACACACACACACACACACACACACACACACACACACACACACATACACTTTCCTCAGGGCTGATTAAGCCTGCCGGCTCCGGTACCAACGTCCGCTTGAGCCGCTACTCCTCAGTACACGCAGTTCACTGAGTCTCTGACACAATACTGTTCAAGGCTTTGCTGACATCTCATTCCGCCTATATAGTGCACAGACCACGGGGCAATAAGCCAAAGTGCACCACATGTCTTTGACAAGAAACATCCAACGTGACCTCCGCAAGTCCCTGAAAAGATGCCTGTGGTTTAACGCAGCCTGTAATATCATCGTTGACGTATTGCGCCGGGCCTCTTAATACAGTGCAGCCATGCAGTGACTTACAGAAACTGATATTGAGTTGTCGAGTTAAACTGCTTCAAAAATATATGACAGAAAAAAACACGTTGCTGGTTTTACACAAACGCGCGCGCGCGCGCCCACACACACACACACACACACACACACACACACACACACACACACACAGCCGGAGAGAGAGAAAGAGAGAGAGTCAGAGAGAGAGAGAGTCAAAATCCCCCACAAACACACACACACACGCACGCACACACACGCACGCACGCATGAACGCACAAATACGCACGCACACGTACACACACACACACACACACACACACACCACAACAACACAACACACACACACACACACACACACACACACACACACGCACACACGCACGCACGCGCGCATGAACACACACGCGCATGAACACACACACACACACACACACACACACACACACACACACATCAACTATCCCAGCAGACAACAACAGCAGACAATTGAAAGAATGAAATAT
This sequence comes from Babylonia areolata, assembly GCF_041734735.1. Taxonomy (NCBI): domain Eukaryota; kingdom Metazoa; phylum Mollusca; class Gastropoda; order Neogastropoda; family Buccinidae; genus Babylonia; species Babylonia areolata. The sequence goes on along the minus strand of NC_134902.1, from coordinate 20,288,170 downwards.
GATATAATCGGTTCCATCTTCAATAAACTATACAGCCACTCAAAAAAATAATGGAATGCTTTTTGTTTTTGTTTTTGCTGTTTTCATTTACATGTTCATTAGAACATTAAAACAAACCCCGCTAAATTGTATAACAACAGCAAAGAAATAAAAAAAATATATATAAATGAAAAAAATAACAACACCGGCTTCGAGTGACTGTATTATAAAGCTTATCATATCAGTGCTTTCAAATTAATGTCACGGATACTGAGCAATATCATAGCGGCACTGTCCACCCACTCAGTTAACCACTGCACCGATAAACAAATCATTAACATTGTGCTAATCTACTTATACGTAACACCACTCTCTATTCCAGCGACAAAGGATAAACTGAATCTGCGCCTGTTCAGCACTCTTATCGCTAAAAAAAAAAAAAATAAATGTTCTATGATTGTGCAGCAACAGATTGGAATAATATATATATATATAACACATGACGAATGAACGAACACACCATCATCAACATTTGAAATAAACATCATATCTCACAGCCGAATAGAATGGATTGTTCACCACAAAACAAGGGGGAGCGTTCACTGATTTACCACAATTATCATTACTCAAGTGAAATGTCTCCGTCAGTTTAAAAAGAAAAAGAAAAAAAGAGAGAGAAACAGCCAACCCAACAAATTAACACTACGAATAAATCAAATTTCAGACGAGTAAAATCTGAAAGAAAAATAGAAAGAAGACAAAAATTTTACCAATTGCAGACGAAAACCAACAAAAACAACTCAGCTGAGAATAAAAACAATAAATTATGAGCTTGCATGATCGGTTCATAACATTTTTTTTTTTTAACAAAAGGTTTTGGTTGAATGCACACACACACACACACACACACACACACACACACGCACACGGTAACACTCACGCATGCACGCACGAAAGCACTCACCCCCCCTCTACCGCCCAACTCCACCCCATACACACACACGCACACAAGCATGGTCAGTTCTCGTTTCAAACACACTGCAATACTTATCAGGGTGTCGTGTCGTCCACATGGTGCAGGGATAAAAATGTTACTTTGTCAGTTCATAGGGGATTTGTCCGAACGCAGTGACGCCCACTGTTCTAAAAATAGGTGGATAGCGCATGCCTTCTTTGAGCCACTTTGCTAACTGAAGCCAGCGGAAGTATTCATTCAGCCATTTTGCTACTTGTGTCGGTGCAGCGCGAAGCAGTAACTTCATATATAATTATAATTATAGCCGAGCGATCAGCTGGCTACGATGACTGCTTCATGGCAAGGTTTTACTTGCTCGCGGCGTTAGTTAAACTGACCATACTGTGTGTGCCTCCACAGCAAGTTAGCGTTACGTGTCACTGCACTGTTTTCCTGTAATAACTTTGGTAAATAAACCATTGGCAAATATAAATCAAGACAAAACATTTGGCATGTCGTGGGCGCAAGCATGACACGATTTCATCTAAGATACACAGTTACAGTTCAGAAACCACCACCAGTTAGCAGATGACTTCTCAACGGACTGACAGCTGGATACGAGTCTCAGTATGGCGTCCAGTTGGCTTTAGCTTTCCTGGCCAATGAGCTATCTATCTAATTCTAGAACAGTGATTGACGCCTTCTTGAGTAACTGAGCTGAACTGATCTCAGACCAGATCTCAAACTGGCCGGCTTCATTCAAATACGCGTCTCGAAGGGGTTCTGCGACGAGCCAGCAAAACCAGGATTGGTCACAGTCTTGCTGGTGATCGGAGCTTCTGGGTCGAACCTGGGCACTTTCTGGGCAGGCCCCCACTCGGGCGTGGCCTTCAGCAGCTTACGTATTCTCTGTGCACAGACACACACACACACACAAGCGCGCGCACACACACACACGCACACACATACACACACATACGCACATACGCACACACGCACACACGATCACGTCATCACTTATTTCACTTGACTCGATTCCATGCAGTACTGTAGCTAACAGAACTTCTGCATCAACACACTCTCCTTATCTTTTACCTATTCATTCATTTATGTGACACACCCGTTTGCTTCCGTGCTTAATGCCACATCGCTTTCTCAATAACTTAATGTTATATCCAAACACACAATCGTCGTAATTACAGCACAGTTGATATCAAATTGTTCACCCAAATTCATAAGACGTTCCAGATGTCACGGTGATAACATCCTCGGTTGTTTCCTTTCTTCATGGTACACCGAATACTAAGTACTTTACGTTACTGTTACTGTTATATCCAAACACACAATCATCATGTTTCGGCACTATTTCACTCAAACTATTCACTCAAAAATCATACGACATTCTAGAAGTCAGTAAATATGATGACAGGGGATTCCCGTATGTCACAGCAACAGTACTTCTGTATCAATGGATCGAGACATAAGCTGATGACTACTGTTTCAATCAAATTGTTCACCAAATTCATACGACTTTCCAAAGTCACTAGTATAACGACATGGACCACTTCCGTATGCTACAGCAACATTGCAACTGCACCAAAGAATCGAACATAACTATAACGGTGCTGTTTACATCGAATAAAAAATTGTTCACCAAGTTTTTTATCACATTCCAGAAGTCACTAGTATAATAGAAGGGACTGTTTCCATATGTTAACAGCAACAGTGCAACTGTACCAAGGAATCGAACTAACTATGACAGTACTGTTTACATCGAACTGTTCACCAAAATTGATACGACATTCCAGAAGCCACTTGTTTGAGGGCAAGTACTGTTTCCGAATGTTAACAGTAACAGTGGAACTGTAACAAGGCATCGAGTTTCGGACAGTGCTGATTCCATCGAACTGTTCACCAAAATCAAACGACATTCTAGAAGTGACGAGTTTATGATAGTACCGCTTACATCGATTCACTCACCAAATCAATACGACATTCTGGAAGTCGCTAGTATAATGACAGGGACTGTTTCCATAAGTTAACGCTTAGAGTTGACTTCATTAAGATTTTGCGCCTTATAAATATTATTATTAGTAATAGTATTTTTATGTATTTATCAATTATTTCTTTTTCTTTTTTTCTCAAGGCCTAAGAGCGTTGGGTTACGCTGCTGGCCAGGTATCTGCTTGGCAGATGTAGTGTAGCGTATATGGATTTGACCGAACACAGTGACACCTCCTTGAGCTACTGATACTGATAACAGCAACAGTGCAACTGCACCAAGGGATCGAACTTATGATAGTACTGTATTCATCGGTTCATTTACCAAATTCTTATGATATTCTAGAAGTCACTTGTATAATGACAGGGACTGTTTCCGTATGCTTACAGTAACTGTGAAACTGCACTAAGGAATCGAGTTTAGGACAGTACTGTTTACATCGAACTGTTCGCCAAATTCATACGACATTCTACAACTGAGTCACTATAAAGACAGGGACCATTTCCGTATGCTACAGCAACAGTGGAACTGCACCAAGGAATCGAACTTATGACAGTGCTGTTTACATCGAATCGTTCACCAAATTAATCATCGACATTACAGAAGTCACTATTAACAACAGGGACAGTTTCTGTTTGCTACAGCAAAACTGCAACTGCTCCAAAGGGGAAGCCGGCGGGGAGAACATGAGCTCACCTGCAGGAGGCTGCGGTCGGCAGGGGACCTGACCAGCTTGAAGATGCTGAGGGACAGGATGAGGACGACGGGCAGCATGGCCATGGACCAGCCCACCAGCTCCGCCCACATGGGGTACAGCTTGCCCGCGTACGTCATGCGTGAGTATTGGAACCAGTTGAAGAACAGCAGGAACTGTGTGCACATGGGAAATGTCAATCATGATAATCATAGTCCATACACGGGCTACATAGCCCAATATTTTAGATACAGGAACTGCAACCCCCCCGCGCCCAACCCCCGCGCCCCCCATACGCACACATACACGCACGCATGCACGCACGCAGGCGCGCACAAATACACACACGCACGCATACACACACATACACACGCGCAAACACGCACGCACGCACGCACGCACACACACACACACACTTTTCCCAGTGGACTGCATTCAACACACACTCACACACACACCCGCGCGCGCGCACACACACACACACGCGCACCACTGTCCCAGAAGACTGCAGTTAAACAGCAGAAGAACAAAAGGAAATGCAAATGTACAACACATCTGAAAATAACTACAGGAACCGCAAGGATACATTTTATACAGACACACATGATGACAGACCCCACACACGAACAAGCGAAAATGTAACGGGAAATGTAAATATAGGCCTATAAACTGCAGCGGCGTTTAAAGAAAAATTTTTTAAAAAATTGATTCAGACCCTGCATGATAACATACGATATCAGACACACAGTTACATTAAAAACGCGTTGACATGATTGACCTAAAACAAACACCTCCACTCATTATTAGTATCTCTCTCTCTCTCTCTCTCTCTCTCTCTCTCTCTCTCTCTATATATATATATATATATATATATATATATATATATATAACTTGGGATTGACCAAGATTCTAATTTAGTCCCCTGAGGATTTTTTTTAATCCCTTGCAACTGGCCCCCCATAGGCTGTGTCATCGTTTAAAAGTGCAGATTTTAAAAGAATTTTACAACTTTTGTTTTATCTATTTGCCTGGTTTTTCTTGCCTTGTTCTGCTCAAGTTGGTTATTGAGAGACATTTCCTTTTTTTTTTTTTTTTTTTTTTTTTTTTTGTAAAAAAACGTCCCTGCCAAGCAATTGGTATTTTCTCCTTGCTTGAGTAGTAGTTTCTCTCTTATTCACAGACAAGAGCGGGTAGCAATCCCGATGAGCACTCCCAAGTGCGAAACAGCTGTCGTTTGCTGTGCAAAATAAAACTTCCTTTTGCAGATACTTAGGACCAACTATGACCAACTTAGGACCAACTATGAGCAAATGAGAGCTTTTTAAACCACCACCCACCCCATACCCAAATACAGTTTTAAAGGTGAAAGAATTAACCAAGACTGGGGTTTTTTTTGGTGGTTTTGTTGTTGTTG
>NC_134902.1:20253126-20278126 GCF_041734735.1 Babylonia areolata | reverse complement strand
AACACGATGAATACCAGACTTGTAGAACACAAACACATACATAAATCATCAGATAAAATACACAACACAATGAATGCCAGACCTAGTACACACACATTACATCAACACTTCAATACACAACGCGATGAATACCAGACTTGTAGGACACAAACACATACACAAATCATCAGTTTCTCAGATAAAATACACAACACAATGAATGCCAGACCTAGTACACACACATTACATCAACACTTCAATACACAACGCGATGAATACCAGACTTGTAGGACACAAACACATACACAAATCATCAGTTTCTCAGATAAAATACACAACACAATGAACGCCAGACCTGGACCTGAGACACACACATCAACACTTCAATACACAACACGATGAATACCAGACTTGTAGGACACAAACACATACACAAATCATCAGATAAAATACACAACACAATGAATGCCAGACTTGTAGGACACAAACACATACACAAATCATCAGATAAAATACACAACACAATGAATGCCAGACCTAGTACACACACATTACATCAACACGTGAATACACAACACGATGAATACCAGACTTGTAGGACACAAATACAAACACAAATCATCAGTTTCTCACATAAAATACACAACACAATGAATGCCAGACCTAGCACACACACATTACATCAACACGTGAATACACAACATGATGAATACCAGACTTGTAGGACACAAACACACACACAAATCATCAGTTTCTCAGATAAAATACACAACACAATGAACGACAGACCTGGACCTAAGACACATACATCAGTTTCAGTTTCTCAAGAAGGCGTCACTGCGTTCGGACAAATCCATATATGCTACACCAATCACATCTGCTTGTCAGATGCCTGACCAGCAGCATAACCCAACGTGCTTGACAGGTCTTTAAGTGCATGTTTATGTATTTGTGTACCTATCAGAGTGGATTTCTTTTTACATAATTTTGAGGACAACGCTCTCGTTGCCATGGGTTCTTTTTCAGTGCGCCAAGTGCGTGCTGCACACGGGACCTCGGTTTATCGTCTCATCTGAAAGGTTAGACGCTCAGTTTGATTTTCAAGTCAAACTTGGGAGAAAGGGCGAGAGCGGGATTCGAACTCACACTCTCACGGACTCTCTATTATTGGCAGCTGAGCGTCTTAACCATTCTGCCACCTTCCTCCATCAACACTTAAATACACAACACAATGAATGCCAGACCTGGGCCTGGGATGGATAGACAGATAAAGAGATAAAGAAATATATGCGATGAATTATAATCATATCTGGACCTTGGACACATACATCAAAACCTTCACTGATATTGTACAGAAAAATTTGTCTGGCCTTGAGCACACACGCATATCTAAACCGTCAGTCAAACGATACACAACATGATATTATTCAGCCAGACCCCAAAGCAGATTAAAGCAGCGCGAGGTTATTCACCTCGCATAACACTTCCACTTTGGCATAATCCATGTTCACACATACGGTACAAGACTCTGCAATGAACCGCTCGGCTCAGCCTGAGACTGGGGTAAAAATAAAGCTTCTGCAAATATATGCATGAACATACACAGACACACGGACACAGACAGACAGACACAGAATCACAAATACACACACACACACACACACACACACACACACACACACACACACACACACACCACACACGGTAGGAAAAACAAAACTGCACGCAGGAAAAAACACAAAAAAATGGGTGGCGCTGTAGTGTAGCGACGCGCTCTCCCTGGGGAGAGCAGCCCGAATTTCACACAGGGAAATCTGTTGTGATAAAAAGAGAAATACAAATACACACACACACACACACACACACACACACACACACACACAGCAGCGTGTCTGTCTGACTGACCTTGCTCCACCACCTTGTCCACCTCCATGTCCAGTTCTTTGGCCAGGTAGCCGATAATGGGGAAGATGACGAAGCCCGCAAAGACGCTGGTCAGGATGTTGCCTATCCCCACAATCAGAGAGTCCCTGCACAACAAACACCACACACACACACACACACACACACACACACACACACGCACGCACGCACGCACGCACTCACGCGCGCACACGCACATCATAGTTGCAATCATCCGTATCTACTATGTTCTTTGAAATTTTGTTCCCTTGACAAAAGAGGTCAAAATTCAATTTCATTGTGTCCAGTCCAGTTTAGTCCAGTTCAGTTTCGTCCAGTCAATACCAATTTATTCCAGTCCAATCCAGTTTCGTCCAGTCCATACCAATTTATTCCAGTCCAATCCAGTTTCGTCCAGTCCATACCAATTTATTCCAGTTCAATCCAGTTTATTCCAGTCCAGTCTAGTCCAGCCAGTTCAATTCATTTCATGTTATTTATAGTACATTAAAACACCAATGCCATCAAGGGATGTTTTCTACAAATCAAAATATTTGATCAAATCAGATGATGCGGACACAACACCCACTTAATAAAAAAAAAAAATTAAAAAAAAGAAGAAGAAAAAGGCAGATGCCTAACCTACGCATAGAGGTATTAGGGAGGATGAGAAAGAGGAGAGAAAACAATTAATGTCAGTAAGCAAGAATGTAAAAGAAAAGAAGAAACCGAAGACAGCCTTCTGATCACAGTGTGGCCTGTTATTTATTCACAGGGACAGCCTGAAGAACATGAAGACAGGACAGGACAGGGCAAGACAGGACAGTTCAGGACAGGACTGGAGGACAAGACAGGACAGGACAAGTCATGACAGGACAGGACAGCACATGAAGGACAAGACAGGACAGGACAGGATGACAGGAGGAAAGGACAGGATAGGAACACAGGACAGCAAAGGACAGGAGTTCGGGACTGAAGGACAGGACAGGAGTTCGGGACAGGAGGACAGGACAGAACAGGACAGGAAACGAGGACGTGACAGGACAGTTGAACAGAATAGAAGGACATGACAGGACAGTAGGACAGGATAGAAGGACAAGACGGGACGAGGACAGGACAGGATAGAAGGACAGGAGAGTACAGAAGGACAGGACAGGACAGTACAGAAGGACAGAAGTACAGGACTTGGGGGCAGGAGTTCTGGACTGGAGAACACGACAGGACAGGAGGACAGGACTGGAGGGCATGACCAGGAAGACATGACAGGAAGGCAGGACAGGAAAGGAAGACAGAAAAGGAGGACAGGAGGACTGGGATATAGGACACGACAGGAGAACATGACAAGAGGCAGAACAGAACAGGACAGGACAAGAGAACATGACAAGAGGCAGAACAGAACAGGACAGGACAAGAGAACATGACAAGAGGCAGAACAGAACAGGACAGGACAGGACAGGACAAGAGAACATGACAAGAGGCAGAACAGAACAGGACAGGACAAGAGAACATGACAAGAGGCAGAACAGAACAGGACACGACAAGAGAACATGACAAGAGGCAGAACAGAACAGGACACGACAGGACAAGAGAACATGACAAGAGGCAGAACAGAACAGGACACGACAAGAGAACATGACAAGAGGCAGAACAGGACAGGACAAGAGAACATGACAAGAGGCAGAACAGGACAGGACAGGACAAGAGAACATGACAAGAGGCAGAACAGTACAGGACAGGACAGGACAAGAGGACATGACAAGAGGCAGAACAGAACAGGACAGGACAGGACAAGAGAACACAAGAGAACATGACAAGAGGCAGAACAGAACAGGACAGGACAGGACAGGAGAACATGACAAGAGGCAGAACAGGACAGGACAGGACAGGACAAGAGAACATGACAAGAGGCAGAACAGGACAGGACATGACAGGAGAAATGACAAGAGGCAGAACAGGACAGGACAGGACAAGAGAACATGACAAGAGGCAGACCAGGACAGGACAGGACAAGACAAGAGGACAAGAAAGGATAGGACAGAAGAACTGGAGGTTAGGACGAAAGGACAGCACTGAAGAGGGGACTGGGGGATAGCAGGACAAGATGGGACAGAAGTACTAGAGGCTAGCACGACATGACAACAAGAGGACGGGACAGGAGGACAGGACAGGACAGAACAGGGCTGGACTGGACAGGACAGGACAGGACAAGAAGACAGAAAAAGATTTTAGACAGGAGGACTGGAGTTTAGGACGACGTGACACTAGAGGACGATAGGACAGGACTGGACAGAAGGTGTGTGTGTGTGTGTGTGTGTGTGTGTGTGTGTGTGTGTGTGTGTGTGTGTGTGTGTGTGTGTGTGTAGGGGTGGGGGGGGGGGTGTGTGTGGGCACTCACTTGTAGCAGTTGTTGTGGAACTTGTTGTAGCTGGCCAGGGTGATGAGACCTCCCCAGGCAGGGCTGAGGGCAAAGAAAATCTGCACCGCTGCCGCCACCCACGTCTGTCAGCACACACATACACACGCACGCACGCACGCACGCACACACACACACACACACACACACACACACACACACACACACACACACACACACGCATGGCCTTTGTATATTATCATCATCACGGCAATAGTCAACTGTTTACCTCTCTAAGTTGTCTGCTATTTGGGAAGCGAATGTCCTCTGTCTGTCTGTCTCTCTGTCTGTTTCTATCTCTCCATTCTCTCGTTCTCTCTGTGTCTGTCTCGTGTCTCTCCCTCTCTCTCCACCCCATCTCTTTCTCTCTGTCTGTCTATCCACCACCTCTCTCTCTCTATTGTTTCCCTCTTCTCAAGTATATTCCACAAATCAGTACCCATCCACGTCCGGATTGCGTTGCTTATGGCAACCCGAAGTGAACCAACAGTAAGGAATGTATGCATGTATTTATACAAAGCCTTTAAGAGACGCACCATTATGCTTGGCTGATTTTACTAACTGCTTACGGTGTGCTTTCGTAAATGATTTTCTGTCAGTATATTACTATTCAAATGAGCTGTTGTGCAAATTAATGTGAATTATTCATACATACTGTACCCCATTTAGAAGGGGCCGTGGCCTATACTGACTAAACTTTTCGAGTTCGAGTTTAAGTTCTCTCTCTCTCTCTCTCTCCCCCCCATCCTCCTTCTGTCTCTCTCTCTCGTTCCAAGTGTTAAGTTTGTTTCAGATGTCTAAACGATGGTAAATTTCATGTTCAATCGGAAATCTGTCACTGTCTCTGTCTCTGTCCGTATGTCTGTCTGTCTGTCTGTCTCTCTACATACATACATACAAATATATATATATATATATATATATCCAACTGCTTTGAAACAAACGAATAGGGTGTGTTGTCAGATAACTCAGTGCAAATCGTAAAAAAATTAAAAATAAAATAAAACAAACAAACAAACAAACAAAAAAAGATTTTCTTTTCCTTTTCTTCAAACAAAACTACCTGAAACAAAACACGTTTTCACTTTCCCCCAGTCCTGAATAACACGGACACACAATGATTAAAGTACTACAATGGCAAGAAAAGAAATATACTCGAGTGAAACAAATACCGTAGCGAGGAGGCACAAAGTACATGTTTGAAAGTTGCAAAAATGTAGGATATTCATGGAGTGAAAAAAAAAAGAATTACAACGGGTGTGCTTGTTTTCAGATGACTTAGCCATTATATTGACAGACCTTGGCCATGGTCAGTTTCTCGAAGTCAGGGGTCAGGTAGTAGATGATTCCGTCCTTGGCTCCAGGCAGGGTGATGCCCCGCACAAACAGAATGGTCAGCACCACGTAGGGGAACAGGGCTGTGAAATACACCACCTGTAAACATACACACACATCAAGTGTTCATACCTGAAAGACACTGTGAAATACACCACCTGTAAAACATACACACACATCAAGTGTTCATACCTGAAAGACACTGTGAAATACACCACCTGTAAACATACACACACATCAAGTGTTCATACCTGAAAGACACTGTGAAATACACCACCTGTAAACATACACACACATCAAGTGTTCATACCTGAAAGACACTGTGAAATACACCACCTGTAAACATATACACACATCTTCTTCTTCTTCTGCGTTCACTCGTATGCACACGAGTGGGCTTTTACGTGTATGACCGTTTTTACCCCGCCATGTAGGCAGCCATACTCCGTTTTCGGGGGTGTGCATGCTGGGTATGTTCTTGTTTCCATAACCCACCGAACGCTGACATGGATTACAGGATCTTTAACGTGCGTATTTGATCTTCTGCTTGCACGGCATATACACACGAAGGGGGTTCAGGCACTAGCAGGTCTGCACATATGTTGACCTGGGAGATCGTAAAAATCTCCACCCTTTACCCACCAGGCGCCGTCACCGTGATTCGAACCCGGGACCCTCAGACTGAAAGTCCAACGCTTTAACCATTCGGCTATTGCGCCCGTCATATACACACATCAAGTGTTCATACCTGAAAGACACTGTGAAATACACCACCTGTAAACATATAGATATCGTGTGTTCAAGCCTTAAAGACACTGTGAAATACACCACCTGTAAACACACACACACACACACACACACACACACACACACACACACACACACACACACACACACACACACACACACACACACACACACACACACGTTTATACTGCAGCAACAAATAGTCCGACAGAATCACAAGTCTCGTTACCTTGCCGACAGACTTGACCCCCTTGCTGAGGGCCAAGAAGGTCAAGGTCCAGGCCAGGAGCAGACACAGCGCCACCTGCCACCGGATGTGGCCGATCTCTTCGATGCTTCCGCTCATTCCCAGCAGCTCCACCCTGGAAGTCATGGAACCATCAAAACTTCAACTACAGTCATCTGGTTCACAACTAACAATCTTTTGACCATCAACACTTCAATTATAGTCATCTGGTTCACAACACTCTTCTGACCATCAACACTTCATTACAGTCATCTGGTTCACAACTAACTCTCTTTTGACCATCATCACTTCATTACAATCATCTGGTTCACAACTGACTCTCTTCTTACCATCATCACTTCATTACAATCATCTGGTTCACAACTAACTCTCTCCTGACCATCAACACTTTATTACAGTCATCTAGATCACGACTCTGTTCTATCAACACTTTATTACAGCCCTCTGGTTCACAACTCTATTCTAACCATCAACACTTCGTTACAGCCATCTGGTTCATAACTAACTCTCTTCTGACCATCAACACTTCATTACAATCATCCGGTTCACAACTCTCTTCTGACCATCAACACTTCATTACAACCATCTGGTCCACGACTCAATTCTGATCCTACATAATTTGTTCGCTCACACTTAACTGTATAATGTTATTGCCAGCCTCAGGTTAACAAAACCTCGGTGTTTTCCGTGCATATAATTCACAGGAACACCAAAGAAAAAAAACCGAAGAGAGTGAGAGAGACAGAGACAGAGATATTCATCTTACTCCCTCCTTACACCCACAACCTCTCGACGGGTGCAATAGCCGAATGGTTAAAGCGCTGGACTTTCAATCTGAGGGTCCTGGGTTCGAATCTCGGTGCACCTGGTGGGTAAAGGGTGGAGATTTTTACGATCTCCCAGGTCAACATATGTGCAGACCTGCTAGTGCCTGAACCCCCTTCGTGTGTATGCGCACGCAGAAGATCAAATACGCACGTTAAAGATCCTGTAATCCATGTCAGCGTTCGGTGGGTTATGGAAACAAGAATATACCCAGCATGCACACCCCCGAAAACGGAGTATGGCTGCCTACATGGCGGGGTAAATAAATAAAATAAAATAAAAACAAAAACGGTCATACACGTAAAATGTTACATGTCTGTCTGAGTGTGTATGCGTGTGCGTCTGAAATCTGATCATTGAATGGCACAGGAAACGAATGATGAGCGCCCAGTGGCAGCCGTCAGTCGGCTCTACCCAGGTAGGCAGCCTGTGGTGCAAATGTCCCCGTGTATGTAAAGCGCTCAGAGCTTGGCCTCTGACCGAGGATATGCGCTATAGAAGTATCCACATCAATCAATCGAAACCTCTCCCCTTAATCTTACCCTCATTCATCACCCCACTGACGAACGACGAAAACAACATCAGCGACATCAACAACAACATCAGCAAAAGCAAAGTAACACCATCCACCAGCAACAACTTCACCATACTCCCACCATACATCACCATCACTACCACGACGACCACCACCACCACCACCAACATCAACACCACTACTATCACCATCACCACAGTCAACGACAACAACAACAACAACAACAGCAAAACCACTACCACAATCACCACAAACAATAACAACAACAACAACAACACGACCATCACCATCACTACCACTACTACCACCACCACCAACAACAACAACAACATCAACACCACTACTACCACCATCACCACAGTCAACAACAACAACAGCAAAACCACTACCACAATCACCACAAAAAACAACAACAACAACAGCAAAACCACTACCACAATCACTACAAAAAACAACAACAACAACAACAGCAAAACCACTACCACAATCACCACAAACAACAACAACAGCATCAAAACAGCGACTCACTCGAAGAAGTCCTGAGCAGGAGGGGCCCGGATGCTGATGTTCTGAGCCAGGTGAGTGATGTTGGTCTCCTTCGCAAATGTGGCGTTGAAACAGGTATTCTGATAGTATACTGACCCGTTCACCTTCTTGCACTCGTCCGCTTCAATGTAGGAGTAACACGCTGGAAGAGAAGAAACAGAGAAAGAGAGAGAGAGATTCAGATTCAGATGAATGAATCCGGGACCAGGCTGCTTCCATTTCAGTAGTGGGGCAACCATCCCCAATCCGGCGGGTCCCCGGGTGGCGGATAGGGGAACGGCCCTCAGATATGGGGGTTAGCTGCGATATAAGTCAGGCTTGTCTGGCCGAATAAGCAGTCCCGGACCAACTGGCGATGTTCCTACCAGGACGGGGTGGGTCAACAGGTGGCACTGTTGTCCTCACTGAAATACCCCATGTGTCCTATGACGGGTTCATCATGCGGTCAAGAGGCGCGTTATAACCTCTAGCCCCGGGGTGGGACCCTCGGAGAAACAATCCCCCCTGTGCTCACAGGGCAGGACGTTCGGGCCATGAGCTAAGGGTCAGGCACCCCGAAAGAAAACTCCAGCTGAAGACGGCGGTATCGGGCCACTGGCGCAATTAAAACCACGATACCACGCATCCACGCTTCCATGATGATGCAGTCCAGCTCATCTAATGGGAGGCGAACGAGGAAGAAGGAGAAGAAGAAGAAGATGATGATGATGTATGAATGTGTTTCGTCCAAAGGCACACATACACATTAGAAAAGGGGGTGATGGATGGGGGAAGAGGTAATGGGTAATCCAACAGTAGAAAGAGAGAGGTGGGAGAGAGAGAGAGAGAGAGAGAGAGAGAGAGAGAGAGAGAGAGAGAGAGAGAGAGATTCCAATCATATGCCATCCTCGTCTTTGTGACATCTGGATCACTGACAGGATGATAACGTACGTTATATAAATCTGACAGCGGAAGTTTCTGATCTCGAGAGAATTCAAGTGCTCAGTAATCAGATACATAGAGCAACATCACCATCATCATCATCAACATCACCATCATCATCATCACCATCATCATCATCATCATCATCATCATCATCAACATCGCCATCATTATCAACAACAACAGCGACAACAACAAAAACAACAACAGGAAGTGCGCACAAAATGATAAAAAAGGGGGAAAAGACGAAGATGGATTGTTGCCGTTTCAGATACATTACATTTTGTCAAATTTCGGATGCAGCAAAAGTGAAATTTCAGACGCACTAGTCAAACTTCAGATTCAAAAGAATCGCACTTCATGAATCTCATTTCAGTTGACGCTTACCCAGATGAGTGAAAGCACAGAAAACAATGCCTCTCCAGCTATTCGGATATATATATATATATATATGACAGATCGGAGGAGGTCATGTATTATTTTGCTTGTCAATCAATCAATGAACGATGGAAAGGATACACACACACACACACACACACACACACACACACACACACACACACGCACGCACGCACGCACGCACTCACACACTCTGTAGTTTTCTACCTTTTCTGTTTTCCTCTTCCCCCATTCCTGTCCCGTGCCCCACTCCCCCACCCCCACCCGCTCCCCCACTTTCATTCGTTTTTTTTTTTTTTTTTTTTTTTGTTGTTGTTGTTGTTGTTTTTGTTGTTGTTTGTTTGTTTTTTTTGTTGTTGGTTTTTTTTTGTTTTTTTTTGTTTGTTTTTTTTTGGGGGGGTCGTTTAATATCACTGATAGTGAAAAGACGCTAAACTAAAGAACGAACACACACACACACATACACGCACACACACACACACACACACACACACACACACACACACACACACACACACACACACACTGACATTTAGTGGCCCACTCAGGTTGGCAGCGTTCCCAGGGCAGCTCTGAGGTGAAGGAGCGGAACAAGTACAGGAAGGCCCAGCCTATGATCACCGTGTAGTACAGACACACCAGCAGCGACACAGCGATCATCCCGTAGCCCAGACCTGCAGCACCCATCCACACACACACACACACACACACCCCACCACCACCATTACCACCACCCATCAACATCGACATCAGCAGCATCATCACACCAGTAAATATACACCTATGACCATCCCATAACATCCCCTGAACATTGATGTCAGCATCGCGATCAGTTTATATTATAATACCTGACCCTCTGACAATATCCCGTCAACATTGATAACGAGATTGAAAGTTAAAATGTTAAACGTCCCTTAACCTTTTGTGGCCAGTGAGAAACTTATATCACAGACACATATGTTTACAGTTGGGCCAACAACAACATCAACAGCAATTTTATTTGTTTTTCCTGTCGAAATGGAATTTTCTACAGCATTTAGCCAGGAACAACGCCTTTGTTGCCGTGGGTTCTTTTACGTGTGCTAAGCGCATGCTGCACACGGGACCTCGGTTTATCATCTCATCCGAATGGCTAGCGTCCAGACCACCACTCAAGATCTCGTGGAGGGGGAGAAAATATGGGCGGCTGAGCCGTGATTCGAACCAACGCGCTCAGATTCTCTCGCTTCCTAGGCGGACGCGTTACCTCTAGGCCATCACTCTACACATATATATCAGTGATTTCATATTCACTGTGTCTAAGGTTTGGCATGGGAAGGCAATGTTCAATCCTCTTATTCCTCCTCTTTTCGTTTTTATCTTCCACGACTGAATTCCCCATTCACCCCTGGCTGCAGTGAGGAAAACCGGAGTAAAGTGCTTTTTGACTCACTTGTGTAAACAAAGTGAGTCTATGTTTTAACCCGGTGTTCGGTTGTCTCTGTGTCTGTGTGTGTCTGTGTGTGTGTCTGTGTGTCCGTGGAAAACTTTAACATTGACATTTTCTCTGCAAATACTTTGTCAGTTGACACCAAATTAGGCATAAAAATAGGAAAAATTCAGTTCTTTCCGGTCATCTTGTTTAAAACAATATTGCACCTCTGGGATGGGCACAAAAAAATTTTAAAAAATGAAGCCTAATTATATGCAAACTGCATTTACTGTTATATTTATATTTTTTGTATTCTCTAAACTTGGCACTTTGATCTGATATTCTGACACAACAACAAGAGCAGTCATTTTTATCATTTTTTGTTCAAACAGGAACTTCTTTTGCTAAGCATGGAAGTTTTATTTATTTTGCAAACGTTTTGGTGCAGATAGTAAAAAATGGAAATTACTCTGTAATTAATGCTAGGGAACTTAATTTGAATCTGATTAGGACTTCTTTTTTTCTTTTCTTTTTTCTTTTTTTTTTTTAACGCGAAGCTTTATAATAACAAATACAGAACACATTTTAACGATTAGATTTATTTTTCAGTGTATCACAAGTGAGTCTTGAAGGCCTTGCCTCTCTTGTTGTTGTTTTTTTTTGTTTTTGTTTTTAAATTTTTCCAAATGTACGAAACCATGTTGAAACGCAGCCTCGAACCCTGATCACAGGTGAACACTGGATCAGAAGTCTAATGCCTAACCGATTCTGTCGGCCAAACGGCTGTAGATTTTATTTTCACATTCAAATGATGTAAACGGTGAATGCAACTATCTATCTAACCAGCCTCTTCATCTCTTTGTTTTGCAAATCCTCGTGCACATACTCTTGCCAGACTTGTAACCATGTTTCTTCTTTTCCTGTCAAGTCTGTCTGTCAATGGAATTGCCCGTCTGCATTGTTGTCTATCCTTCACTGAGGTTGATTTTTTTCTTTCAGTCTAATAAAAAACAAAAAACAAACATCATCTTAGATGAACAGACTATGAATAAATAAACGAAAATTTGATGCTTATCTTGTGTATATGGTCTCTTAATTAAGACTCATTTCATAATGTGATTATGTATTTATTTTATTGCAGTTTATTCATACATCGTGTTTTTTGTTTTTTTGTTTTGTTGTTGTTTGTTTGTTTTTTGGTTTGTTTTCTATTAATTGTGTGTGTGTGTGTGTGTGTGTGTGTGTGTGTGTGTGCCCCAGAGCTGGGCAGGAAAAAAAGCATGCTAAATGCTTATCTTCTTTCTCTGGTTGAATAACATTCCGTTCTGTTTCGTTTCGTTTCGTGTCGTGTCGTGTCGTGTCGTGTCGTGTCGTGTCGTGTCGTTTCGTTTCGTTTCGTTTCTACCCCCCTTGCCCTGCCGACAGTAGAGACGTCGGCTTGAATCTACTGACCGTAGAAGAGAGGGCAGATCCTGTCAAAGATGGCGGCGGGGCCCAGGGCGGCAAACTGGCCGAAGGACAGCTCCATGAACATGAGGGGGAAGCCCAGCAGCAGGAACATGATGATGAAGGGGAACAGGAAGGCACCTGGTGGAACCACACACCTCACTGTCAAACTTCAGTTTTGTCACCAGCACCAAAAGAAAAAGAAGAAAAGAAAGAAAGAGAAAAGTAAGCCATCACCACCACCCCCCCCCCCCCCCCACACACACACACACACACATACCAACCACTGTCAATGTAAACCATCACATTCTTTCCTCTGCACGAACTTATTAAACCGTCACTCCTTTCGCTAAACGATCCAAAAAGCATCACACTCTTCCCCCATCCCCAACGACCGTCAAAGCAAGCTATCACCACCACTCCCATCCCCTCAAAGTAAGCAACCCCCCCCCCCCCCAAAAAAAAAAGGCAAGGACCCCCCAACAACCACCCCCACACCTACAACCCCCACCACACTTTCCACTCCTCACCCCCGCCGTTGGCGTAGCAGAGGTACGGGAATCGCCAGACGTTGCCCAGGCCCACGTTGTAGCCCAGCAGAGACATGAGGAAGTCGAAGCGACCCGACCAGTTGCCTCGATCATCGGGTTCCTGGGGCTCCCCAACCAGGTCATCGTCCCGGGGGGTCAGCACGGCCGTACTGGACACGTCCTCCACCAGAGTGTCCACGGGGATCTGGTATCAAGACACAGCACGCCGGCATGGCGGTGACAAGGGGCAAAAGCAAGGCAGAGAAAGGCTAGGACAAGGCAAGGCATGGCGAGGCATGACAAAGCAAGGCATGGCAAGGCATGACAAAGCAAGGCATGGCAAGGACAAGACAAGACAAGGCAAGGCAAGGTAAGGTAAGGCAAGGCATGGCAGGACAAAGCAAGGCAAGGCAGGGCGAGGCAAAGCATGGCAGGACAAAGTAAGGCAAGGCAGGGCAAGGCAATGCAAGGCAAGGCAAGGCAAGGTAAGGCAAGGTAGGACAAAGTAAGGCAAGGCAAGGCGAGGCAAAGCATGGCAGGACAAAGTAAGGCAAGGCAAGGCATGGCAGGACAAAGTAAGGCAAGGCAAGGCATGGCAGGACAAAGTAAGGCAAGGCAAGGCGAGGCAAGGTAAAGCAAGGCAAGGCAAGGCAGGACAAAGCAAGACAAGGCAAGGAAACACGAGCTTATTTCAGGAAACCGCGTAGGGGTGCATGAAAAAAAAAGACATGACAAGACAAGGCAAGGTCAGGTAAGGCAAGGCAACCTAAGGCAATACAAGGCAAGGCAAGGCAATGCAAGATAACACGTTCTTGTTTCAGGAAAAAAAACAACCCATAATGACGCATAAAAAAAGACATGACAAGAGAAGGCATGGCAAGGCAAGAAGGACATGACGTGACTGGACAAGACAGGACAAGACAAGGCAAGGAAAGACGTGCTTATTTCAGGAAAACCCATGAGGGTGCAAGACAAGACAAGACAAGACAAGACAAGATGTGCTTGTTTCAAGAAAACCCATTGGGGTGCATGAAAAAAGAGAAGAGAAAGCAAGGCAAGGCAAGGCAATGTAAGGCACGAAGGGCAAGACAGGACAAGACAAGAAAGGCAAGGCAAGGCAAGGCAAGACTAGGCGAGAAAAGAAGCAAAGCAATGCAATACAAGGCAAGGCAAGGCAATCAAGGAAATACAAGACAAAGCAAGGCAATACAAGACAAGGCAAGACACGCCAAGCCAAGCCAAGCCGAAAGGAAGCAATACAATACAATACAATACAATACAAGACGAAGCAAGACAAGACAGGGCAAGACCAGACAAGACGTGTTTATTTCAGAAAACCCTTGGGGATACATGAAAAAGTTGCAATTTTTCACGTAACTGATAACAAAATACGAATCGCATTTGGCATTGTGCTCACAATCAGTTACATTGGCCACACCAACCGACCGGTTAAAACATACGTTTGGAGGAAGAAAATCAAATCAAATCAACAACTACAACAACAACAACAACCCAACCAACCATGAATTGGCAATAATGATACAAACGATACAGCATTGTACACTGCATGCCAGACGGAATCTGGTCCTCACCGAAACGCAAATAGAACGAAATTACGAGAAGATTTTTATTTCTATAAACAAGCCCACTCGAGGGTGGATGGGGGGGGGGGGGTGGAGAGATGCACCTTGACGTGAATAAGCATGGACACTGCTTCCCCCCCCC
This sequence comes from Babylonia areolata, assembly GCF_041734735.1. Lineage (NCBI taxonomy): Eukaryota > Metazoa > Mollusca > Gastropoda > Neogastropoda > Buccinidae > Babylonia > Babylonia areolata. Next base: position 20,263,165 of record NC_134902.1, on the reverse strand, counting down.
ACCACCACCACCAACACACACACATACCCCCGCCCCTATCCCCCCCTCCCTATCCCCCCCCCCCTTTTTTTTTTTTTTATTTTTTTTATAAAGCATTAAAGGTCCCATAACTTTTTTCACGATCACAGCGGCAGTGATTTTCATATTCAATGTGTCTTGTGGGCTCAGCATAGGAAAAGGCAGGGGCCCGCTGCTCTCCCTACCACCGTTCTAAAACTCTCCCCCCCAACAACACACCCCGACAGAAGTTTTTGATACCAATTCACAGAGGAAAAACAAAATCGGAGTAATGGCATCGCGATGGCAGGAAATCGATATAATCCTTTCCATGATTGAAAACAAAACGATCATACAAACCTGTCGTGATGATGCATTACTCTTCTAAGAATCTTTTTTTTTTTTTTTTAACTTTCCGGAGTTGTTATCCGAGAGTTGTTATCCGAGAATGATGAATAAAAGGAATGAATATGAAAGAGAATGAATGAGGGGGAAAAAAAAACCCCAACATAATCGGAGCATTGATATTGTCAACAATGGAGGGCATGTTAACAATGAAGAAAAATATAGATAAAAACAAAGCGAACTGTAGAAACAAGGAAATGAAATAAGAAAGCAAAATAAGAGCACAACAATACTCGACAAGCACACACACACACACACACACACACACACACACACACACACACAGGATACTGATGTGTTCTGTGAATGCAGGTTGTGAATTTATAATCATTCAGCTTGTGTGTTTTTTAACCAGATCGGCTTTTGATCGATAGAAAAACACAAACAAAAAACAAAAACTGCACGCAGGAAAAAGAATTACAAAAAAAATGGGTGGCGCTCTCAAAGTAGCGACGCGCTCTCCCTGGGGAGAGCAGCTCGAATTCCACACAGAGAAACCTTTGATACAATACAATACAATACAATACAATACAACACAATACAAGTGTAGCTACGCGCTCTCCCTGGGGAGAGCAGCCCGAATTCCACACAGAGAAACCATTCATACAATACAATACAATACAATACAATATAAGCGTAGCTACGCGCTCTACCTGGGGAGAGAAGCCCGAATTTCACACAGGGGAAACCTTTGATACGATACAATACAATACAATAATACAATACAATACAATACAATACGATTTGAACATACTGATCGAGTCTCTCTCTCCTCAAGGCCGGGCGTTCAAGACGGTCTTCATGGCCAACATATTTACATTGTAAGCCAGTTGGCATTATATGTACATGAAGATGTGCGTGTATGCATATGTGATTTTCCCTGACAAATGACACCTCAAAGATAGATTGGACGACTCGTTACATATAATACCCCCGAAAACCGAGTATGGCTGCCTACATGGCGGGGTAAAAACGGTCATGCACGTAAAAGCCCACTCGTGTACATTCGAGTGAGCATGGGGGTTGCAGCCCACGAACGAAGAAGAAGAAGAAGTTATATACAATACAGTACAATACAATACAATACAATACAATACAATACAATACCCAAAGAGAGACACATCCATAAAAAAGGCATGAGTGTGTGTGTGTGTGTGTGTGTGTGTGTGTGTGTGTGTGTGTGTGTGTGTGTGTGTGTGTGTGTGTGTGTGTCTGTATGTGTCTATGTGTGTCTGAGTATATGTCTGTGTCTGTCTGTTTCTGTGTCTGTGTCTGTGTTTATTTGGGTTTTGAAAGAAACGAAATTCAACATCGCTGATATAATTCAAGATAATGGAAAGACGTGAGCAATAATTCCTCGTGAGTCCCCCCCCCCCTCCGCCCCCCCCCCCCCCCCCCCAAAAAAAAAAAAGAAAAGAAAAAAAAAACCTTTTGGTTTTCTTAGGCGTAGTGTTTTATGGTTTGATTATTCAACATACACACATATATCACTTCAGAATGCTGACAACTCTTCTGCAGTAAGTTTGCTATCCACGTCAAACGTAGGTGATGACGTACTTATAGACAATACGACACACACAAGACGCTCTCCTGATGAAACCCAAAAAAGCCCCAAATTTGTGAGTAAAAAAAAACAGGGGGGGGGGGGGGGGACAATAATATGATATGATATGATATAATATAATATAATATAATATAATATAATCATATACCAAGGCGCAAAAGCGGTAAGTACACCATCAAACTGCAAAGCACAGCTTTCCCTCCCTCTGTTACCCCAGTCGTAATTACACCATGCCCATCCCCCTGTCTTCCTTTCCCTCCTCCATCCCCTCCCCTGCTCAGACGGTAGGTGCAGGTCCAAGTCCAAATTCGCCTATTCCTATTTCGCCTACTTTTTGATCGTGCTGCGGCCACCCTCGATAGTCTGTTAAAACTTTGTCCGTCTTCACCAATTGGAACGTGGACGAATCGAGGATAGGCGAATCGGGGAATAGGTTCAACGGGAAATAGGCGAACAGGGTATAATATCTACATTTTCTTCCCCCTGTGGTCTTTCCATTCAGTTTCGTTCCTTAGAGGGGAAAAAATTGTAAATTTGTGTAAATGACATTGTAACATATACTCTACATTTCTTCCGCTGTCAAGAGACGTAAAGAAGGCCAGTCAAGGAGTGGAGGGGAAGAAATGTAGAGTATGATATTTTTGTATTTCTTTTTATCACAACAAATTTCTCTGTGTGAAATTCGGGCTGCTCTCCCCCCAGGGAGAGCGCGTCGCTACACTACAGCGCCACCCATCTTTTGTATTTTTTTTCCTGTGTGCAGTTTTATTAACTCCTATCGAAGTGGATTTTTCTACAGAATTTTGCCAGGAACAACCCTTTTGTTACCGTGGGTTTTTTACGTGCGCTAAGTGCATGCCGCACACGGGACCTCGGTTTATCGTCTCATCCGAATGACAAGCGTCCAGACAACATCTCAATGTCTAGTGGAGGGGGGGGGAGAAAATATCGGTGGCTGAGCCGTGATTCGAACCAGCGCGCTCAGATTCTCTCGCTTCCAAGTGGACGCGTTACCTCTAGGCCATCACAATGTTATTAACCAATTTACAAGTTTTGTTCCGTCTCATAAACAGAAAAAATACATGAGAAGAAACGTGGATACTGCCGAAATGTAGAGTATATGTTACAAGGTTATTAATCATTTTACAAAGTTTTTCCGTCTTTTAACAGAAAAATACAGGAGTAGAAATATGGGCAATATCCACAGTTCTTCCCGTGAAGACGGAATGAGCAGTGTTCACAACAAGATGTGGACGTTCACTCCGTCAGTCACACAGAGGAGTGGGGGGGAAGAAGTGTGTATATTGCCGAAATATTGAGTATAATATTACAATGTCTTTAACCAATTTACAAGTCTTTCCGTCTTATAAACAGAAAAGTACAGGGGTAGATATGTAGATATTGCCGAAATGTGAAGTATATATTACAATGTCATTAATTAACCAATTTACAAGTTTTTCCGTCTTAAGTTTAACGTCTTCCACTTTAAGTGATATTAGCTGTTGTTTGTGTTTTTTTCCCCCAGTCTCATAAACAGAAAAACACAAGGGAAGAAATATAGATACTGCCCGAATAGAGAGGGTGGGAGATGGGGGGCGGGGGGGAGGGGATATAGGCGAATCGGGGATGACACCCTTCTCAGTGACACACTAACCTGACTCTCTCCCCCTCCTGGCCTGGGGGGACCGTCCTGACCAACGTTGTTAGTGTTGTCCATGAAGGTGACCGGGATGTCCTCGTTCTTAAAGGTCTTCCACCCGCTGAGTATGGCCCCGTCACTGCGGGCCCTCGCTCGTTCACTGCTCATTTTGTTGACTACACTCGATTTTTTCTTCTCCCTCCCCTCTCTCTCTCTCTCTCTGTCTCTCTCTCTGTCTCTGTCCCGTCGGCCTGTTCCTTTCTGTTCTGTCCGCTGCGGCCTAGGTGAGGCCAATGGTCAAAAGTATGTTTTTTGTTGGATTTTTTTTTTTTTTTTTTTTTTTTTTTTGGTTTTGTTTTGTTTTCAGGGGTGTTTTTTTCTTTGGGGGGTCGGAAGGTAAGGTGTACTACAGCTCACTGTTGATTTGGTTTAACAATATATGTATGGTTTTTTTTTCCTGTTGAAAAGGTCACAATACAAATGAAATCTATTCAACAGGACAACAACAAATGTTGGTTTTTGTGTGTGTGTGTTATATTGGAGTTGCACCACCGTCGCGGCAAATCCGTTTACAACGTGGGATAATGAATCCTGAAGCAAGGGGAAAAAATAATTATAAAGAGAACGTAACACAGTGCAGTATAATTATTATGTGTGGTGGGTTCTCACACTCCTACGAATTTCACAAGAAGGGGTGCGTGTGTGTGTGTGTGTGTGTGTGTGAAGTTACAAACAAACGCCGTCAAGTGAATGAGAGTGCACACATCCAGGCACTTCGGTTAATTCTTCTCAGAACGCCGCCAACACTGATTAAACTGATCAGTCAGTTCAAGGGAGTTGATGTTTCGGAACAGGAATTCACCACAACCAGCTATACTTCTTGATCAGACCACGAACATCAATCAACAACAACAAGAACAACAACAAAAAAAGCGTTCCATACGTTGAACAGAATGATTCACACTGCTCTCTGACAAGAGATGGTATGAACTAATAACTGGCCGCCGCCAGAATTCGAGTCGACTTAAATACGTTCCGTTCTCCTTCTCCTTGGCACACAAATTTACAGTTGATTTGATCCAAACAAAAAGATCAGGCATTAGCTCTACTCAAACGACTGTAACACGGTCAACCGCTAACGCGCTGGAAACAAAGAACAATACCACTGATTCGGTGTTTGGGGTGGGGGTGGGGGGGGGCGGAGGGGATGGGAGACTGACGGTGGTTGGGAGTGGGGGGGGGGGGGGGATTAAGAAGCTGAGGGATTAGTTTTCCTGAAAGGGCTTTACCCAATCAGCGAGTCTGAACCTGCTCGGCTTGACCAAAAACCATATACCCTGAGCCTACATGGTTTCTAAGAGAGAACAGTACATGGTGTGGAGGACTACTATGTCAGGAGCGGAACCAGGGTGAGCAAAGAGCGGGACAACAATGACACCCCCCCAGTCAGTGGAGAAGGGTCAGGGCGGGAAACTGAAGACATGAGTGTGCTCATGAATGACCAAGCAAACATTCCACTCCCACCACCCCCACCACCACCACCCCCACCATCACCACCCATTCCCTCCACATGTCCACCCACAGGAAATGCCATGTTGAAGTGACCTTGCAAACAAGTGGTTTGAAGAGAGAGAAAAAAACATTTGAAGGAGTACGTGGAGGAAAGATGGGTGGAAGTGAAGGTGAAACATATATAGGGTGTTCATGATCAGAGATACACACAGACAGACAGACACAGAGACCCAGACTGACTCTGTCTCAGACTTAGAGATTTATTCAGACAGTTTGAAGGAGTGAAGGAAATATGGATGAAACTGGAGGTGAAAAATATGGGGTGTTCATGATCAGAGATAGAGACAGACAGACAGACACAGAGACTCAGACTGACTCTGTCTCAGACTCAGAGTTTTATTCAGACAGTTTGAAGGAGTGAAGGAAATATGGATGAAACTGGAGGTGAAAAATATATAGGGTGTTCATGATCAGAGATACACACAGACAGACAGACAGACACAGAGACAGACTGACTCTGTCTCAGACTTAGAGTTTTATTCAGACAGTTTGAAGGAGTGAAGAAAAGATTAACGTAACTGGGGGTGAAAAATATAGGGTGTTCATGATCAGAGATAAGAGACAGACAGACACAGAGACAGACTGACTCTATCTCAGACTTAGAGTTTAATTCAGACAGTTTGAAGGAGTGAAGAAAAGATGAACGTAACTGGGGGTGAAAAATATAGGGTGTTCATGACCAGAGAAAAAAGAGAGACAGACAGACACAGACAGAAAGACAGACACAGAGACTCAGACTCAGACTGACTCTGTCTCAGACTCAATTAAGAGTTTTTATTCAGAAAGGCCAAAAGTTCCATCAATTTGAATGGGAGAGAAACACGAGTCATACATTTATCATGTTTGCAAATTAATGTACATAATACAGATTACCAACAACCGAATACTTCTTCTTCTTCTGCGTTCCCCGTGATCATGGTCTCAGACTTGCAGTCCTATGCTGGAAATGAAGGTGGTGGTCTTGATGAGGTCTTCTTTGGTGCCCCAGAGCTTTTCTGCCAGTGTGGCTCCATAGGGCCACTGCTGCGTCCGTGCATCTTGATACAGGGGGCAGGACTGCAGGATGTGCTCCGGGGTTTGTGGGCCTGTCTTACACGGGCAGTCAGGAGTGTGTGACAGCTTCATTCGGTACATGTGGTCTCGCAGGCGGCAGTGCCCCGTGCGTAGTCGAACCGAATACATTTTTGTACATGTTTTACCCAGTGGTAAGTTTCAGTTTCAGTTTCAGTAGCTCAAGAAGGCGTCACTGCGTTCGGACAAATCCATATACGCTACACCACATCTGCCAAGCAGATGCCTGACCAGCAGCGTAACCCAACGCGCTTAGTCAGGCCTTGAGAAAAAAAAAATATATATATATATATTGATAAGCGTACATACATAAATAAATAAATAATAATTATGATATAAAAAAGATAGTAGTAATGAAAATAATGATAAAATATTAATAATAATAAATAAATAAATAAGACAACAATGATGATAAATAAGCAAATAAATATAAAACATGAAGACACACATTCACACATACCCCCACACATGCATAACAGATATGCCCCAAAAACGCAGTTTCACAGATATGAAAGCACAGTCAAATACATATAAACGTACATGAGCTCCAACACACACACACACACACACACACACACACCACAAATTTCCATGCACCTCCTCTACCCCCAGGGGTAATTGAGAGTGAGGGAGGGAAAGAAAGTAGAAAGACATACAGACAAAGGCAGGGACTGAGTCGAGAACATTCATTTTTCAGAAGCGAATGACGGCGTGATCAGCAACGCTGCTGTCATAAAGAAAGAGAAGAAAGAAAGAAAGAAAGGAGGGTGGTGGGGGACGTGAGTGAGTGGTGTGTTTATAATCTGTTTTTAAAAGAACTTTATTCATTCACAGGAACAGCAAAGCAGCTGTTCAACAGATAAGTCTTCTTCTTCTTCTTCTTCTTCTGTGTTCGTGGGCTGCAACTCCCACGTTCACTCGTATATGCGCGAGTGGGCTTTTACGTGTATGACCGTTTTTAACCCGCCATGTAGGCAGCCATACTCCGCTTTCGGGGCTGCGCATGCTGGGTATGTTCTTGTTTCCATAACCCACCGAACGCTGACATGGATTACAGGATCTTTAACGTGCGTATTTGATCTTCTGCTTGCGTATGCACACGAAGGGGGTTCAGGCACTAGCAGGTCTGCACATATGTTGACCTGGGAGATCGGAAAAATCTCCACCCTTTACCCACCAGGCGCCGTCACCGTGATTCGAACCCGGGACCCTCAGATTGAAAGTCCAACGCTTTAACCACTCGGCTATTGCGCCCGTCCAACAGATAAGTCGAAACACAACAAGAAAAGCTTATACCCGTGCTCTAAACCAGTTACTTGTCAATGAGGTGGCGGCAATTTATCAGGGAAAAAATAATACACGAACTGGAATGAATACAAAAACGTAATATGTGCGTTTATAATTATTCTCAAGTATGACAGAGTATGTAATCCGAGCTTTAGGTAGCTTTTTTGCCTTGGTGATTTTTTTTTCTTTCATCTTTTATACTAATCAGTGAAGAAAGCTACGTGAACCATTTAAAACATTTAACGAAGAAAGAAAGAAAGAAAGAAAATACAACAAACGTTTGTACAGTGGACTTTAAAATCAGGCATCCTTTCAAACAAACAAAAAAACAAAACAAACAACAACAAAAAACGAGACATCCACGACCCCTTACTCTCCAAAACAAAACAAAAAAATAGATAATTAAATAAATATATCAATAAGATTAACATAAAATCTTCAGATTCATTCAATCGTTTATCATTCTTTCTTCTTTTTCTTCTTTCTTTTCTTTTTTTCTTTTTAACTGTTTTAGTTTATGTAAAGCATCCTACCATCCTTTTCCACGATTCACGAACACACCAATAATTTTGGCTCTGAAAGGAAAACTTCAGGCACTGAATCAGTGCATCAATGTTGTTTTTTGTTGTTTGTAGTTTGTTGTTGTTGTTGTTGTTGCTCTAAGTTCTGAAGTAGGTCACATGCCAACTATACAGGCTTACACATCGACGTTTTCTCATCATTTTATCAAGTGAGCCTTCACACATCCTTGTCCTTATCCTCTGGCGACCAGGTAGCCGGCCGACCGCCTGGTCCACTGACTCCTATTACATTGAGACGTCGGCGCGCACGAGCACAGTGTTACACTGAGCACGCGCAGTCAGGAAAGAAGAACCCGGATGCGCGGTGAATTATCACATCCGGCCTTGCTCCCGGCGTCTTCGTGGTGGTGTCTGGAGCAGGCAGGCACATCGATCGTTGCAGTTCAAGTGCTTGTCAGTTCAGTTCCTCCCATGTGAGATCTGTCAACGGACAGTTTTCTTTTTTTTTTTTTTTTTTTTTGTTTGTCACAAGTTTTTGTTGCTGCTGCTGTTGTTGTTGCTGCTGCTGCTAGGGTTTTTTGTTGTTGGTTTTTTGGTGTGTGTTGTTGTGGGTGTTTTTTTTTTGTGGGTTTTTTTGGGGTGGAGGGGGGGGGGTTGTTGTTGTTGTTATTGCTCAGGTTATACAGGACGTGAGGTTCGTATGGTCGAACTTTCACAAGGATTAGTTCATAGCCCTATTATTTCTGCATTCCTTTCAATGTACTTCAGAATTGTGTTAATGGTTTCTGATTATTATTATTATCATTGTTGAATTGTTACTTTTCTACGTAATTGCATGTTAGTTTGTTTTTTGTTGTTTGGTTGTTGTTGTTTTTTTGTTGTTGTTTTTGTTTTGTTTTTTTGTTGTTGTTGTTGTTGTTGTTTTTTGTGTGTTTTTTTTTTTGTCGTCCAATGTCACCGATAGTGAAGAGACGCTAAACTAAAGAACGAACACACACACAGCACGGTTTGGCAAGACAGCGAGGAGGCTTAGGGTGTGTAAGGGGCCGGGTGGGAGGGGGAGAGTTGGGGGGGGGGGGCAGTGGGGGAGGGGGGTGGAGGGGCCGGGTTAATCAGGAGGATCAGTCACGGATGATTGCAGTTTTCACCCGAAAGGTGACTGAGTGTGTTGTGTGTGGTATGGTGTGTCTGTGTGGTGTGGTATGTGTGAGTGTGTGTATATGTGTGTGTGTGTGTGTGTGTATGTGCGTGGGGGCGGGGGGTAGGTGAAGAGTGGTGGAGGTGTGTGTGTGTTTGCGCGCGCGCGTGTATGTGTGTGTGTGTGTGTGTGTGTGTGTGTGTGTGTGTGTGTGTGTGTGTGTGTGAAGAATAGAATAGATTTTATTGTCATGAAACCGTAAGGTTTATAAGACACAAGTGCAATGGTAAATGAATGAACGAATGAAAAACACACAATTAATCAATGTGTGTGTGTGTGTGTGTGTGTGTGTGTGTGTGTGTGTCCTGTGTTTTCTCGCAGGACTGACTTGACACAGCAGTAACGTTTCTCTTTTTCGGTGTGTGTGGGTGAGCGGGAGGGTGATGGGACAGGGGATGGGGGAGGGGGTTGGAGGTGGGAGATGGAGGGTATGGCTTGGGATGGGTGGTGGAATGAGTTGTTGTGTGTGTTGCTCTGTGTGTGTGTGTGTGTGTGTGTGTGTGTGTGTGTGTGTGTGTGTGTGTCTGCATGTCTCTGTGTGTGACTCTGCGCGTGGGGGGTGGATAGGTAGGGGGGAAGGGGTTGCAGGGGGTGGGAGGTGAAGGGAGTGAGTCGAGATCCAAGGAGGGCGGGAGGGGGGGGGCGTGTTTGAGAGGATTTAAACTCAGCAACTCAGCACACTCCACAACTGGCGATAAGCCATGGGGCCTCCGGATCTGCGATACAGAAAATAATGATTATACTCCAGTACACCTTTTTTTTTTCTTCTTTTTTTTCTTCTTTTT
>NC_134902.1:20240626-20243126 GCF_041734735.1 Babylonia areolata | reverse complement strand
TGTTTGTTCTTGTTGTTTGTTTGGGTTTTTTTTTTTAGCGTAGGCGATGCTTCAGACTCTTACGTTACGAGATTTGTTTTCTCTGTTTCATAATGCAGGCTGGTCTATTGTTTTTCTTGTTTTTTGTTGTTGTTGTTTTTTGTTGTTGTTTTTTACGTTTGATGTTGTCCACAATCACATTGACTGTAGAAATATCAGAGAATTTTTTTTGTTCCTTTTGTTTCTTTCTGACTCTTTTTGTTTGTTTGTTTGTTTGTTTGTATTATGGGATGCGTCAGACTGTTACCTCATGAGAATTTTTTTTTTTTTCTCTGTTTCTGTTTCGTAGCGCAGGCTAGTCTATTGTTATTTACGTTTGATGTTATCCACAATCACATAAATACACGTGCGCGAGTGCAGAAGCATTATATAACTTTTTCTTCTTGTCCTCCTTCTTCTTCTTTTATTTTATTTTTATTATTATTATTTTATATATATATATATATATATATATATATATATATATATATCGTAGGATGCGTCAAACTGATTACGTCATGATAATTATTATTTTTTCACCCTCCTACATTCTGTTTCTTAGTGCAGGCCAGTCGACAGTTAACTATTTACGTTTGATGCTGTTGATGTTTATATTCACACGTGTTGTACTGTATTTCATGTTGTCATCGTGACATGTGTTATTTTCACCATAACACTCCTTCATAAGGATCGAGCCTTGGTCTTTTGTAGGAATAAGGTATCTTTTAAGTTCACGCGTTTAATCTCATGTTAATATTGATGTTAGCATTATTTTACTATATTATGTACTGTTTGTTTATTTGTTTTATTTCATTATTTCATTACTTACTGTTTATGAATGTTATTTGATACAAGTCATAATATGGTTCATCAGCCGTCATGATAAAATTGAAGTGCAACGTTGTGAGCACAGTATAAGCTTTAAGCTTGTTGATGCTCTTTTGTCATTCATTGCATTGTAATCATGTATATTGTTGAACAATTAAAGATTATTTAAACCAAGTTCATGCGTCGGACGACTGATCATACGGTTTTTTTTCTTTTTCTTTTTTCTTTTTCTTTTTTTTTTTTTTTTACGAAAGACTGTTCGACCACCCCTTAGAAAATTGCAGCCAGGTGGTCTCCAACGATTTTTTTAAGATGAAGAAGAAGAAGAAGAGGGAGTTGGAGAAGGAGGTCGAGGAGGAAGGAATGGAGGAGAAGAAGAAGGAGGACGACGACGAGGAGGAGGAGAAGGAGGAGGAGAAGGAGGAGGAGAAGAAGGAGCTGACAGACCTGCAGGAATCTGGTGAACAGTTCTTCAGTGCAGCGCTTCGATGACTCTCCACAGAGGTTAGGGAGAAGGAGGAGGAGGAGGAGAAGGAGAAGGAGGAGGAAGAGAAGAAGAAGAAAAAGGAGGAGGAGGAGAAGAAGAAGAATAGGGAGGAGGAGGAGGAGAAGAAGAAGGAGGAGGAGAAGAAGAAGAATAGGGAGGAGGACGAGGAGAAGAAGAGGAGAAGACTGAAGAAGTTGGAGAAGAAGGAGGAGGAGAAGAAGGAGGAGGAGGAGAAGAAGGAGAAGGAGGAGGAGGAGAAGAAGAAGAAAAAGGAGGAGGAGAAGAAGATGAAGAAGAAGGAGGAGGAGAAGAAGAAGAAGGAGGAGGAGGAGAAGAAGAAGAAGAATAGGGAGGAGGAGAAGAAGGAGGAGAAGAAGAAGAAGGGGGAGGAGTAGAAGAAGAAGAAGGAGGAGGAGGAGCAGAAGAAGAAGAAGAAGGAGGAGGAGGAGAAGAAGAAGAAGAAGAAGAAGAAGAAAACAAGTGTCCCTGTTTCTAATCCAGAAAAGTGCCCGTGGAAAAACGTGCAGTGGTTTTGTGCTGTGACCCACGCTCGCGTTCTGGGTCACGAGGTCAAAACAATGCGTTCTTTGAACAACAACAACAGCAACAGCAATAACAACAACATCAACAGGAACAAGAACTGCAGCAACAACAACAACAACAACAACAGTAAAGGCCACAGCAGTAGCAGCAGCAGCAGCAGCAGCAGCAACAACAACAACAACATCTACAAAGCAACTAAAACTGCAACTGCAATATCAACACCAACGGCAACAATAACAACAACAGCAACAGCAAAACCAAACAACAACAACAACAACAACAAAAACATCACCAGGACACAAAGAATACAAACAAAACACAACAAGTAACAAGAAAACAAAAACGAAATCAAGTGACTTTGGGGTTTTTTTTTGTTTGTTTGTTTTTTGGTTGTTTGTTGTTTTTGGTGTTTTTTTCTATGTGTTCGTTCACCCATCATTTTTGCCGCAACAAGCGCTTTGATTCTCTTGGACAGTTGACAAATATGACTTTTTTTTCCAGTTAGAGTCTTCATTCTTCTTCTTCTTCTTCTTCTTCTTCTTCTTTTTCGTTCGTGGGCTGTAACTCCCACGTTCACGTGTATGCACACGGGTAGGCTTTTACGTGTATTACCGTTGTTTTACC
>NC_134902.1:20233126-20235626 GCF_041734735.1 Babylonia areolata | reverse complement strand
GTAAAAGCCCACTCGTGTACATGCGAGTGAACGTGAGAGTTGCAGCCCACGAACGCAGAAGGAGAAGAAGAAGAAGAAGAAATGCACTTTACTCTGATTTTTCTCACGCCACCCATCATTATGTGAATGGGTACCTTACACTTTCCGTCGGAGAAGCCTCGTTTAAAAAAAAAACTGGCGAAAAGGGAGGTTTAGGCCCCTGCCTTCCTATACCAAGCCCTATATGTGGAGCGATGGTCTAGAGGTAACGCGTCCGCCTAGGAAGCGAGAGAATCTAAGCGCGCTGGTTCGAATCACGGCTCAACCGCCCATATTTTCTCCCCCTCCACTAGACCTTGAGTGCTGGTCTGGACGCTAGTCATTCGGATGAGACAATAAACCGAGTTCCCGTGTGCAGCATGCACTTAGCGTACGTAAAAGAACCGACGGCAACAAAAGTTCTATATAAAAGTCCACCTCGATAGGAAAAACAAATAAAACTGCACGCAGGAAAAAAAAATAAATATTTTTTTTAATGGGTGGCGCTGTGGTGTAGCGACGCGCTCTCCCTGGGGAGAGCAGCCCGAATTTCACACAGAGAAATCTGTTGTGATAAAAAAAACAAAAAACAAATACAAGTACAAATATAGGCAAAGTGGATATGAATAAATTCACTGCCCTGTTTCAAAAAAGCTATGTGGACATTCATTGCAAGCATGATAACTTCCAGACTTGGAACCAGCTCCTCAGTCTATGGAAGAAATAATCGACTCCTTTTTTTTGTTTTGTTTTTGTTTTGTTTTTTTCTGCGTGTCCTCGCATCCTCCAGAAACAACTTTCTTTTTCCTGGATCGTTAGGCATAATTATAGGAATCCACAGTGTGGTCTGTCCTTCTGTTGTCTTGGGAATGTTCTGTGCGTGTGGCAAACTCTGCATTTGCATACTATTGTTCTGCTGATACTGGGTAGGCACAGTAGTTTTTGTCTTTGTGAGAGTTTGTGTGTGTGTGTAGTGGTGGGGGTGGGGGTCAGGTCATTAGATCTGCTACTGGTAACCTGTGTTCCAGTACAACCTGTTCAGGGTCGGGTTGCCGGCGACTAAACCGGCACTCCCACCGCTCCCTTCCGGGACTGGTGAGGCGGGTGGCTAGACAGCCTTATGGAATTAAAAAACGAGATCCATAAAAGGGCGTCGGCTCAGGAGAGCCACCGACGGCCATCTAGCTCCACCGTGCTGTGTGCATGCCACACGCAGTTGGCGCCTGGGGTGTGTCTAACCATGCATGCGAAGTCTGGATCCGGCAGAATCTGCGGAAGAAACCTATCGGTTCAACGGAGAGGAAGGCGGTCACAGCAACGCACTGTGGAGTGCAGAGAGCAAGATGAGACACCGAAAGGATATCTTAGTCATCCACTGCATCCGTGCTCATCCTCCAGTCGTCTCGACTTAGTCTTGCCACTGGAAATTGGTGGACCTGGACGAGAGAGTGAGGTCGACGTTGCGCAACTCCTCTTCACTTTAAACAAACTCATCGCGCAAGTCATCAGTCATCCTTAATGATAGACGCATGAGCATCCCCCCCCCTACCACCACCACCACCTTCCCCCCATCCCCCAGCTGGATGACAACGATGGTCATCATCGATCTCGATGGACACACATCACCACCAGTGGGGGAATGGGGGTCTTTTAGAGAGAGAGAACACTGAACCTTGAAATGTTTAATGTCATTAGCTGTAAAGCTCTAGTGACATAGTATAGGTACATATCAGAATCAAAATGGTACAAAACGGACTGAACAGAGAGGAAAAACAGAACTGAAGCAAAATAAACTACTGAAGGATAAGCGACACTTTGGTACTTTGTCATTGACTTAAAGAGAGAGAGATGGAGAGAGAGATGGAGAGAGAGATTCAGCAAGGGAAACTGGTGAGCAAGTATGCTTACTTTGAAAAAGTTGAGTTTTTTACTCCTAGCTCACGTCCCCCGAGAGATATAGCCATGACAAAAGAAGATAATAGTAATAGTAAAAAGAAGAAGAAGACGACGACGAAGAAGAAGAAGAAGAAAAAGAAGAAGAAGAAAAAGAAGAAGAAGAGGAAGAAGAAGAAGAAAAAGAAGAAGAAGAGGAAGAAGAAGAAGGAGAAGAAGAACTGAGAAGAAGAAGAACAACAACAACAACAACAACAATGATAATAATAATAATAATTCGTTCGTGGGCTGCAACTCCCACGTTCACTCGTATGTTCAAAGGTGGGCTTTTACGTGTATGACCGTTCTAACCTCGCCATGTAGGCAGCCATACTCCGTTTCCAGGAGTGTGCATGCTGGCTCTGTTCTTGTTTCCATATAACTCACCGAACGCTGACATGGATTACAGGATCTTTAAGGTGCTTATTTCATCCTCTGCTTGCGTATACTCACGAAGGGGGTTCAGGCACAAGCACGCCTGTACAATATGTTGACCTGGGAGATCGGAAAGAAAAAAAAAATCTCCACCCTTTTACCCACCAGGCACCGT
>NC_134902.1:20195626-20200626 GCF_041734735.1 Babylonia areolata | reverse complement strand
AAGTTCTCAAAGTCCAGAAATCAATAGAAGCAAGTAGTGAGACTTGAAAATTGACACAGTTTAAAACTGAGCTGATTTGATTGGATATGCGCTTTACCAGTGCTGGGAGAATTTAAGAAAGCGTTTAACAAATAGTAAAGAGCAGTAACTCTCTCCGCCATTCACAAGGTACACAACTTCAAGTCAGTGCTGCTTACGCTACCGATTCTGAATCAGCTAGCACACAGGTAGATCAGTAAAAGGTACATTGGAACAAACCCAGACACTTCTTCAAAAAAAGCGTGTTAGTCAGTGACAGATCAGAACGCCAGTTTTTGACAGGAATCTTCCAAGTAGCGTCGTTTGCCAATTGGACCATCGAATATTTTGATGTGTCTGTTTGCGAACGATGCTGAACAGTTACTGAGCACTCTCATAAGGGTGTGTTTGTGTGTTGCCGTGTGTGTGTGTGTGTTGGTGTGTGTGTTGGTGTGTGTGTGTGTGTGTGTGTGTGTGTGTGTGATCAAAACCAACAATACAACAGTCTCGGGTGTGATGTTCCAATGACACTGATGTTATGTCTAATGAGTTCAAGACCTGCTTCTGTTTTAATTGACCACATGTACCCAAACCTATCGTGGTTAGTAGCAATTCTGCAATAATTCTTTCTTTCCCCTTTCTTTCCCTCTATCTTTCTTTATTCAGATTTAATTCACTCGCCTTTCATCAGGATTTTCTGTTGTACGTTTGTTATTGTTTTTTTTCTTAAATGTCACTCAGTTGTAGAGAAAGGAGGCAGATAACTGATGGGGAAGAAGCGGAGTGATGGCCTAGAGTTAATTAACTCTCTCCATACGAACGGCGAAAGAGACGACGTTAACAGCGTTTCACCCCAATTACCATCATCAAAATATTGCAAGCGGAAGGCTCTTATACTGAAGAGGTGAATGTTGACAAAGAATACCACAATTCTGACGACGGAAGCTAAAGGTTGGGTCATTCAGACGCCCACTGGACATCCGAGGGGTCTGTGTAGAGGAGAAGAGAGGACTGGCCGTACTGAGTGAGTTAACGCGTCCGCCTAGGAAGCGAGAGAATCTGAGCGCGCTGGTTCGAATCACGGCACAGCCCCCGAAATTTTCTCCCCCTCCACTAGACCTTGAGTGGTGGTCTGGACGCTAGTCATTCGGATGAGCCGATAAATCGAGGTCCTGTGTGCAGCATGCACTTTGCGCACGTAAAAGAACCCACGGCAACAAAAGGGTTGTTCCTGGCAAAATTCTGTAGAAAAATCCACTTCAATAGGAAAAACAAATAAAACTGCACACAGGAAAAAATACAAAAAAAAAGGGTGGCGCTGTAGTATTAATTACGATGTAATAATTAATTGCAATTTTTTAAAAGCGAATATGTGAAATGCTTTTATTTGAGAACATATGTTTATTACTCTTGTTTGATCAAGTTATCCGCGTGTGTGTGTGTGTTTGGGGGGTGGGGGGGGGTGCGGTGCGGGTGTGTGCTGATTATCTGGTTGTGGTTTTCCGCAATTCATCTTTATTCTTATCTTATCTGTCTATTATAATCAATGTGCAGTATAGTAGGCTATGTTTATAATTATATTCAAATAATGTTTCTTAATTCTTTCTGTTTTTACATTAAGAATACTAGTTATTACCTGCAGTGTGTGGATGTATGTATGAAACGATGTACGTAATATTTTTTTACATTTGTATCTTCGTAATATTTGTTGGGGCTGTTGTTGGCTTTTACAGTTATGGTCCCCATGTTGTTTACTTGTCTATGTTGTGATAATGCACCTGACCAAATTTCTCCAGTTGGAGATAATAAAGTTATTCTTATCTTATCTTATCTTATGGCGACGCGTTCTCCCAGGGGAGAGCAGCCCGAATTTCACACAGAGAAATCTGTTGTGATAAAAAGAAATGTAAATACAAATACAAGTATCTCTGACGTAGACAGAAACCAGCATTTTAGCATACCATACATACTCTGTGTTCTAACTATTTCCTTTCCTGGCATTAATTAAGTTTCACGAAAGTCTTGCAGGGGTATCGAACCATTGTACACCACGAAAACCTTGCTCAACCATTACCTATAAGTGCCGGGATGAGTATATCGGGTGTCCCCCAAAAAGTGAACCGCTTTTTGACAAGTATTTTCTCAGTGATAGAGAAACCGAATTCAAATTTTCACACAGTAACCTTACTTGTCAAAAAGCGGTTCACTTTTGGGGGGACACCCGATATTACTTTCGCATAATCACGTTCGCGGCACATCACACTCCGGCAGATATAGACACACACGCACGTACGCATACACGCATACACACACACACACACACACACTAACACACATACACGTACCACTGACGGACTAACACCCACCTCTCTCTCTCTCATACACACACGCGCGCGCGCGCGCGCGCGCACGCACACGCTCACTCAAACACACACACACACAAACACTATATGACACACTGACACAGATACAAATAACCATCCATCCATCCATCCAATCATACATACATACATCAAGTGAACAAAACAAGACAACTGATCCTTCAGAAACAGCGCAGGTGCACACCGTAATTAGATGTATATAACATAACAGTCAGCTGGCAACTCAAGAGACAAACCCTCACCTGTGTGTGTGTGTGTGTGTGTGTGTGTGTGTGTGTGTGTGTGTGTGTGTAGCTGTCACCATATTGATACATGCCAGAGAGCAGTGAGACACCATTGTCCTTTCATTACTAATCAGCTTCATTATCCGGGGGGAGGGGGCAGACGGAGGTGGGGGGAGGGGGGGAAGACATGTCACCGCCGCATTCACACAATCCCGGAGGTAACACTAACACTGCTACAATGCATGCAGCAGCGATAGCATGCCAACAACTAAGTTGCACGGGCGCCAGCGCGCGCACTGAGTTCACAGACGACGTACACGTAAGCGCACACACACACACACACGCACGCACACAGACACAGACAGATAGATAGACACACACACACAATAATTACACATATATATATGTAGAGAGAGAGAGAGAGAGAGAGAGAAAGAGAGAGAGATACCAGTATATATATGCACGCATATATACACACATACACACATACCCGCACGCGCGCGCGCACACACACACACACACATACACACTGATATGAGCGCGCACACTCACGACACACACACACACACACACACACACACACACACACACACACACACACACACCATCATCATCATCTTCATTGTCGTTGTCATCATCATCATCACCACCACTGACCGAAATTAACATGCACACACAAAAAAGAAACGCACACACACACACACACACACACACACACACACACACACA
Source organism: Babylonia areolata (assembly GCF_041734735.1). NCBI lineage: Eukaryota > Metazoa > Mollusca > Gastropoda > Neogastropoda > Buccinidae > Babylonia > Babylonia areolata. Next base: position 20,197,274 of record NC_134902.1, on the reverse strand, counting down.
CACACACACACACACAAACAAACAAACAAACAAAATTTCACACACGCGCACACACAAACACACACACCTCCACCTCTCCACCCCTTCCCTCCTCCTTCCCCCTGCCCCCTCCCCTCCCCTTCCCCCGCCCCCGCCCCCCACCCCACCCCCCCTAAACACGCGTAATGACTGACGTAGATATACAACCGATGAAAAGATAGACAATACTGGCAGATCACGTGGAGCCACGTATTGCTTTCATTCAGTATTGATCCTCGCTGGACACCTCGTGTTGTTGGATCACTCTTTTGTCGCCTCTGACGCAGTCAACACACACACACTCACACACACTCACACACACGCACGCACACGCACACACGCACGCGCGCACGCACGCACGCACGCTCGCACTCACGCACGCACGCACGCACGCACGCACTCACTGACGCGCGAACACGCACTGGCACATTGGCACACACACACACACACACATACACACACACACACACACACACACACACACACACACACACACACACAAACAAACAAACAAACAAAGTTTCACACACGCGCAAACACAAACACACACACCTCCACCTCCCCACCCCTTCACATACCGCCCCCCCGCCCTCACCTCCCCGAATCCCCTCCTCCTCCCCCCCTGCTCCCTGCTGATTTATCTATATATGTATGCATGTTGAGAGAGAGAGAGAGAGACAGACAGACAGACAGATAGACAGACAGAGACAGACAGAGACAGAGAGAGAAGAGCATGCTCACGCATACATGCACGTATATGATTACACACACTCTCTCTCTCTCTCTCTCTCTCTCTCTCTCTCTCTCACACACACACACACACACACACACACACACACACACACACACACACACACACGTGACACACAGGCCCGGAAAAAAACACCAGATAGTTAGGGATGGGTGGACGACAGATGTGGAAATGATATAAAGAATAAAATAAAATAAGATAAAATAAAAAGCTGTGTCAGTGTGTGTGTATGTAACACCTCCCAAGTTGAATGCTATCATAATACACTGAGGGACAGACTTGAAAGAGAAACCACGTTTGCGTTGATTGGAAAAGTAGTAATGATGATGTTTATAATTATTTTGTCTTGACTCCGTTTGGAACCTTTTTTCCCTACTATGATTTGATGAATCATCGCAGTTTTGGGTTTCTGACTTTACATATATATATATATATATATATATATATATTTTTTTTTTTTTTTTTTTTTTTTTTTTAACTCTCACCACCGTACAGAATAAGTCAGTGTGGTCGGCGCTCGCGTCAGTGTGTGTGTGTGTGTGTATCTCGTGTGTGTGTGTGTGTGTGTGTGTGTGTGTGTGTGTGAGTGTATGAGAGACAGAGACAGAAAAATAGAGAGAGAGAGTGTGTGTGTGTGTGTGTGTTTGTGTGTGTGTATGTGTCAGTGTTCGTGTGTATGAGAGAGAGACAGAAAGAGAGAGAGAGAGAGAGTGTGTATATATATATATATATATATGTGTGTGTGTGTGTGTGTGTGTGTGTGTGTGTGTGTGTGTGTGTGTGTGTGTGTGTGTGTGTGTGTGTGCAATCACTTTTTACTGAAATAACTACGTTCCCTAACGTGATATCATTCTTCACTGATCTCCGCTGACGCCTCTA
>NC_134902.1:20180626-20183126 GCF_041734735.1 Babylonia areolata | reverse complement strand
ACATTGCACAGCTCTGATATTGGATTTTTTTGACACGCTGTTTTGAATTTGACAGTATTCTCGCTCTCTTTCTCAGTCTACCTCTCAACTTAGAGATTTAAACAGTCTTCCCCTCAACTTAGAGATTTAAACAGCCTGCCTCTCAACTTAGAGATTTAAATAGCCTGCCTCTAAACTTAGAGATTTTAACAGTCTGTCCATCAACTTAGAGACTTTAACAGTCTGCCTCTCAACTTACAGATTTAAACAGCCTGCACCTCAACTTAGAGATTTAAACAGAATACCCCTCAACTTAGAGATTTAAACAGCCTACCCCTCAACTTAGAAATTTTAACAGCCTCTCAACTTAGAAATTTTAACAGTCTGCCCCTCAGCTGAGAGATTTAACTAGTCTGCCTCTCAACTTAGAGATTTAACTAGTCTGCCTCTCAACTTAGAGATTTCAACAGTCTGCCCCTTAACTTAGAGATTTAAACAACCTGCCTCTCAACTTAGAGATTTAAATAGTCTGCCCCTCAACTTAGAGATTTAAACAGCCTGCCTCTCAACTTAGAGATTTAAATAGTCTGCCCCTCAACTTAGAGATTTAAACAGCCTGCCCCTCAACTTAGAGATTTAAATAGTCTCCCTCTCAACAGAGATTTAAACAGTCTCCCTCTCAACTTAGAGATTTAAACAGCCTGCCTCTCAACTTAGAAATTTTTGACAGTCTGCCTCTCAACTTAGAGATTTAAACAGTCTGCCCCTCAACTTAGAGATCTAGACAGCCTGCCCCTCAACTTAGAGATTTAAACAGCCTGCCTCTCAACTTAGAGATTTAAATAGTCTGCCCCTCAACTTAGAGATTTAAACAGCCTGCTCCTCAACCTAGAGATTTAAATAGTCTGCCTCTCAACTTAGAGATTTAAACAGCCTGCCCCTCAACCTAGAGATTTAAACAGCCTGCCCCTCAACTTAGAGATTTAAATAGTTTCCATCTCAACAGAGATTTAAACAGTCTGCCCCTCAACTTAGAGTAAATTTAAACAGTCTCCCTCTCAACTTAGAGATTTAAACAGTCTGCCCCTCAACTTAGAGATTTAAACAGTCTCCCTCTCAACTTAGAGATTTAAATAGTCTGCCTTAGATATTTGAACAGTTAGCCTCTCAACATAGATTTAAACAGCCTGCCTCTCAACTTAGAGATTTAAACAACCTGCCCCTCAAACGGAAAATGACACACAGCAAAGATGTTTTTATGCTTATGATAATGTCCATCTGCACACACACACCCCCCCCCCCCCCCCACCTCCCCCTCCCCCCCATGTCACTCAGGGGAAGAATCTAAATTAATCTAAATTAATTCGCAATGTTCATAAGATCAACGTGCCTCTAGTTCCACGATTCGATCCCTTCAAATCTGTCCTCATTGTTGAGGTTGTTTCTTGAGAGCCGTTTTGTCTTAGTTTAACTCACTCAGTACGGCCAGTCCTCTCTTCTCCTCTACACAGACCCCTCGGATGTCCAGTGGGTGTCTGAATGACCCAACCTTTAGCTTCCGTCATCAGAATTGTGGTATTCTTTGTCAACATTCACGTCTTCAGTATAAGAGCCTTCCACTTGCAATATTTTGATGATGGTAATTGGGGTGAAACGCTGTTAACGTCGTCTCTTTCGCCGTTCGTATGGAAAGAGTTAATGTACACACAAGCCTTCATGTTTTCAACACGCGAACATTTCATGAATATCGTATGTGGACAAGTGCCACTATATGATATTCTTCACACAACTTTACAAATATTATGAGTCTGAGGGTTCTTGCCATTCATGAGCTTTTAAATCGATCCTTCTGAATCAAATCATCGTCACAAACTCTTTCTGCCTCTCAACTTAGAGATTTAAATAGCCTGCCTCTCAACTTAGAGATCTAAAGATTTAAATAGCCTGCCTCTCAACTTAGAGATTTAAACAGCCTGCCTCTCAACTTAGAGATTTAAACAGCCTGCCTCTCAACTTAGAGATGTAAGTAGCCTGCCTCTCAACTTAGAGATTTAAATAGCCTGCCTCTCAACTTAGAGATTTAAATAGTCTGCTTCTCAACTTCGAGATTTAAATAGCCTGCCTCTCAACTTAGAGATGTAAGTAGCCTGCCTCTCAACTTCGAGATTTAAATAGTCTGCCTCTCAACTTCAAGATTTAAATAGCCTGCCTCTCAACTTAGAGATTTAAACAGCCTGCCTCTCAACTTCGAGATTTAAATAGCCTGCCTCTCAACTTAGAGATTTAAATAGCCTGCCTCTCAACTTAGAGATTTAAATAGCCTGCCTCTCAACTTAGAGATTTAAATAGCTTGCCTCTCAGCTTAGAGATTTAAATAGCCTGCTTCTCAACTTCGAGATTTAAATAGTCTGCCCCTCAAACGGAAACTGACACACAGCAAAGATGTTTTTATTAAACAAATCATTAATTTGTTAACGTTACCTGTATTTATCGTTATCGATATATATATCTCTCTCATGCA
>NC_134902.1:20140626-20145626 GCF_041734735.1 Babylonia areolata | reverse complement strand
TGAGTGTGTGTGTGTGTGTGTGTGTGTGTCAGTGTGTGTGTGTGCGTGAGAGAGAGAGAAAGCGAGAGAGTGAGAGAGAGAATGTGTGTGTGTGTGTGTGTGTGTGTGTGTGCTGGGGTAGGTGGTGAGGAGATGTTGCCGGGAGGGAGTGGTCTAATACTAGCACATTTTGCAACTGATGATGATGATGATGGTGGTGGTGGTGGTGGTGGTGATAAAGTATGGATGCTTATACATAACACCTATCTTCGGTATACATGTGGATATCCCCTCCCTCCTTCTTCCCCCCCCCCCCCCCACACACACACATACACTGTGGCACACACACACACACTGTCACATACACACACACACACACACACACACACCACCTCTCCCCCCACCCACCCATCCCCACCCTCACACGCGCACACGCGCCTGAAATCCAAGACCTTCACCCCCTTCCCCAAAAGTGCGGGCGGGCAGACATGTTTTGACGCGCCATAAGTTTTGTCAGTTGCCTTGCACTGTACCAAGTCACCCCTAACGCCCTCACCTCCCCCTTCCCCCCCCACTCCCCCCCCCCAAAACCCCCCAACACACACACACCTCACCAACCTGCGATGAGGCTCAATTGAGCCATAGCTGATTGGCTGTGAATTGACAGGCTGGGGACTGGCAGGGCTGCACACGGCACTGAAGTGTTGCTGAGAGGCACGTGCAGTGTGACTGCACCACGTTGCTTTCACTGACCGTGACGTCAGTCGATCAACTGACCTGCTTTGCATGCTGGCTTGCTTCTTGCTTGCCATGCCTCTTGCTGCTGCGCATCAGTTGTGCTTGTGGTGAAGCGAGAGGGGGAGGGTGGGGGTGGGGGGGGGGGGGGAGTGAAAGTGGAGTTTTCATTTCATTTGAGCGTCCAGTGTGATTTTTTTTTTCTGATTTCCTAGGTCAACAACATTATAATATGTGCAGACCTGCAAGTACCTGAGACTGACCTTCTTCGTGTGTATACCGCATGCAGAAGATCAAAATTAATATGCACGTTGATTAAGATCAATGTTCTCCCGCCGTGTTAGCGCCGTTCGCTAGGTGATAGAAAACAAACAAACTGACGTGGATATGGGCTGCCCCCAAAAGTTGCAACATCCACAATTTTCTCCCTCAAGACCGAATGAGTGGTGTTCACAACTGACAAAGGCGTGGACGTTCACTCCGTCATGTAATCAATCACACAGCGGGGTTAAGGGGAAGAAATGTGCATTTTGCCTATGCTTTGTTTTACTTTTTTTTTCACAAGTCGCTAGTTGAAATTCGCGCTCATTTTCCCGGGGAGAGCGTGTCGCATATATAATATTGTATCTATCTATCTATGTGTGTGTGTGTGTGTGTGTGTGTGTGTGTGTGTGTGTGTGTTCTTTTTTTCTTTCTGCAAGTGTGTATGTTTCAGTTGCTATGAAAGTGGACTTTCATTAAAAAAACAAAAACAAAAAAAACAACAAAAAAAAAACGGGTACAAACCGTTTGTTGCCGTGGGCTCTTTTTACGTGCTCTAGATTCATCAGTGCTGCACTGACACGGGACCTCGATCAGGCTATCGTCTCGTCCGAATGACTAGCGTCCGGACCCCTTAACTCAAGGTCTAGTGGAGAAGAAGAGAATTATGGCGGGTGAGAGATTCAGTGCACCCTCAGATTCTCTCGCTTCCAAGGGGGGCATGTCACCAGGTGGCCTTCACACTATGGATGTACGAGTATGGATGGATGGATGGAGCCAATGCAGAGTGTTGGCCTAGAGGAAACGCGTCCGCATAATAATAATAATAATAATAATAATAATAATAATATAATGGTATTTATATAGCGCTGAATCTTGTGCAGAGACAAATCAAAGCGCTTTCGCACCACTCATCCCAGACTTGAAAGAGCTGAGTGTGGAGACTTGACGAAGCGAATGAGGAAGTTCATTCCAAATGCAAGGTCCAGAGACAGAGAAAGAACGGTGGACAACAGTCGAGTGTTTGAATCTGGGTATGCGTAAACAGAGTAGATCCGAAGCCGATCGTAGTGAGCGAGATGAAGTGTAGAGGTGAAGGCAGCCACAGAGATAGGAAGGGGCAGTTTTGTGAATACATTTATAACATAGAGTGCTGATCTTGTACTTTATTCGGTGTGAGACAGGGACACACAGGGGAGATGTTGCAAAAGAGGAGTGACGTGCTCAGATCTTTTCTTTCTGAGGACGAGTCGGGCAGCAGAGTTTTGTATGCGCTGAAGGGACTGAATGGATGAACCAGGCAAACCAGACAATAGAGAGTTTCAGTTGTCCAGGCGAGAGAGAATGAGAGAAACGACAAGTTTAGATTTTGCGTCAATGGGCAGATATTTCCGGATGGAAATGATGCGCCGCAATTGGCAGTAGCAGGACTGACAAGTCTGACAGTGTGTTGTCAAGGACAACGCCGAGGTTCCTGACTGAACTGGAAAGAGGGATAAATGTATTGCCAAGTTTGATTGTATCAGTTGTGATGGAAGAGAGTTTTTGTTTAGTTCATATGATCCGATCATAGGAGGCGAGATAATCTGGTTCGAATCACATCGGCAGTCACAAGTATTTTCTACCCCTTCAATAGACTTTGAGTGGTGGTCTGGACGCTAGTCATTCGGATGAGACGATAAACCGAGGTCCCGTGTGCAGCATGCATTTAGTGCACGTAAAAGAACCCACGGCAACAAAAGGGTTGTCCCTGGCAAAATTCTGTTGAAAAATCCACTTCGGTAGGACATCAAATGAAATTGCAGGCAGGAAAAAAATACAAAAAGATGGGTGGCGTTGTCAGTGAAGCGACGCGCTCTCCCTGGGGAGAGCAGCCCGAATTTCACACAGAGAAATCAGTTGTAACAAAAAGAGTAATACTAATACTAATGTATGGAAGTATGTATTTATTTATGTATATATATATATATATATGTGTGTGTGTGTGTGTGTGTGTGTGTGTGTGTGTGTGTGTGTGTGTGTGTGTGTGTTGTGTATGTATACGTTTGTATTTATTTACTTACAAATTTATTTATTAATTTTCTAGTTTTCATGGCCAAATGCTCTGGTGTGTGACACAAGGGAAATAACTACACTTACAGGGTTTTTTTTATCAATGCACAGAAGTTCCTTCCCTTGGACATGTGAACCTCTTCCTCTCAGCTTCTTTGTCACGAGTATCAGCCAGCTGTGAACGCCCAAGAGTTTCTTGTTTGGTTGGTTGGCTGGTGTTTTTTTTCTTCTTTTTTGGAGGGTGGGGGCCAGGGGGGGTCATCTTTTGGAAGTATAGTACGGACGCAATATTTCAGTATCCAAAAAGAAAAGATGAGAGAAGAAGAAGAAAAAGAAAAAGAAGAAAGAAAGAAGAAGAAGAAGAAGAAAGAAAGAAAAAAGAAGAAGAAAGAAAGAATGAAAAACTGCTCAAGTGGCACAGAGGAAGGGTGATAGATTGATGTGTTAATATTGCCTTCATACTAAAAAAAAAAATAAATAAATAAATAAATAAAATAAAATAAATAAAATAACAATGATAATGATGTGATAGAACAATAACAACGACTACTACTACTACTACTACTACGTACTACGACTGCTACTACTACTACTACTACTACTACTACTAATGATAATAACGGGCCCCTGAAGATTCTTATAGAAGCCTCTGGTTTCTCAGTGAAGCAATGGGGAAAAAGATCCTCGATGATAGTGAAATCTGTTCATCAACGTTTGTCTTTTTTTATTTTTTTTTATTTTATTTTTATTTTATTTTATTTTATTTCTAAAGAGCACTTTGATTTTTTTCCCCCCTGAACATGGACTAGATTTATATAATTCTGAATATATACCTCCTTCAAATGGGTCCGTGTTCTTTTCTTGTAGATGTCATGGTTATCGTTGTCGTTATCGTTATCGTTATCGTCTCTCTCTCTCTCTCTCTCTCTCTTGTGTTTAAACATATCATGCTCCCTTTTAGAAAGTATATTTGTTGTTGTTGCTTTTTGTTGTTGTTGTTTTTTTGTTTATTTGCTTCGTTTTTTGTTTTTGTTTTTTGTTTTTTTTGTTTGTTTGTTTTTGTTTTTTGCAATGTCTATCTTTGTCAGTGTATATATGCATCTATATGAGCAGTTAACGTCTTGACTGCTCTGTTGACGTACGGCGTACGTCATGAAATGTCGCTCAGCAATGCTGTATTCTTCAAATTGACGTGCGCCGTACGTCATGTTACAACGTTCTATGTTTCGAGTCCCGCATTACAGAAAATACAGTCTGCTAACCATTAAATTAGCTCCCCTGAGAGCTCTTTATCTCCTGAGTTCCATAAGCTAAAATTATTCATTGGATTGTCATATTTATGGCGAAAGTTTTGCAAGTTTGTACGAAGCTCAAGTTGTGTTTGCAAAGCCATGGCTGAACGCAGACAAACCCAAACACTTGCACTTGTATTGAAAGAATTCTTTCGCGATGCAAACAGTAGAGATGAAGATTGTGGACTGAATGAGACAGAACTGCGTGAAGTTGATGCCGAAGACGCTGATTTTGACAGTGGAGGGGGGTGGGAGGTGGCGTTGTTTGACGAAACTGAAGACAAACAAGCTCAGCTGATTCAAGATGCAGGTGGGTGTTTTCGAGGTTTGTCAGTTTATTATTTGCTCTCCGTTTGTTGTAACATTGAATATGACTGCATTGTGTGTGTTTTGAATGTGTTAGCTTTGGTAAGTGGCTTCGTCAGTCACTGATCAGTGTGTGTGAGTGAGAGTCAGTCACGTGGGTACTGTGTCTGACCATCACAGCCCAGGGGGGCGTGGCTTGCTGTCTGGCTCATTGTTGATGACAGCGTGTGTCGCTCGCCTGCAGCTTTCTGTGTGTTCGTTCCTGAGTGTGTATTGGTTTGTTGTTGTTTGTTGTTGTTGTTGTGTGTGTGTGTATGAGAGAGAGAGAGAGAGGGGGAGGTGGGGGTGGGGGCGGGGGGCCGGGGGGGGAAGAGA
>NC_134902.1:20123126-20130626 GCF_041734735.1 Babylonia areolata | reverse complement strand
GGGGTTTTGTTTGTTTGTTTGTTTGTTTGTTTGCTTGTTCGGTCTTTTTTTTTTCCTACATAACATAAAAAAATGGGTGGCGCTTTCAATGTAGCGACGAGCTCTTCCTAGGGAGAGAGCAGCCCGAATTTCACACAGAGAAATCTGTTGTGACAAAAATTAGTATTGCAATGCAATACAATACAATAACTATATCACTTCTCTCTCTCTCTCTCTCTCTCTCTCTCTCTCTCTCTCTCTCCATATTATAAAGTAAGGGGTTAACACCCATACTGTGATATTTTCATGTATTTTGTTGGTGCTATAATTTCGTAACTGGACAGTAACATTTTTTCCTCCCCCAGTATTACCATGTTGTGTGCTTTGGTGTTTAAATATTAATTATCTACAATGAGCTTAGATACCTGAACTGCATATCGTTAATAAGGATAGTCTTGTTTGCTATGCAGTACAGGAACAGACAGGTGTGTGCCATGTTTGTAGTCTCAGAATGGCATGGCATACTAACGAAATCCATTTTGAGTTCCGATCCTTACCGGTCTCCATTTCCCTTTTTGTGTATTGTGCTCTCTCTCTCTCTCCCTCTCTCTCTCTCTCTCTCGCTCTGTCTGTCTGTCTGTCTGTCTGTCTGTCTGTCTCTCTCTCTCTCTCTCTCTCTCTCTCTCTCTCTCTCTCTCTCTCTGTTGTGACAAAAAATAGTCTGTTGGAAGACTGGGCGATGCCTAAAATCTTTATCCTTGAGTAATAAAGTTTTTGAATCTCTCTCTCTCTCTCTCTCTCTCTCTCTCTCTCTCTCTCTCTCTCTCGCTCTGTCTGTCTGTCTGTCTCTCTCTCTCTCTCTCTCTCTCTCTCTCTCTCTCTCTCTGTAGCATACAATCTCTACCACAATTGCTAAAATGTGACAGCATGCTTAAAACTAGGAACCTAGGAATTTATATCTTTTATGCATTGAAAATTCGAAACAATTTCGTAGGTAATATAGATAAGTAATGCCCTCTGTACTGGCTGTCAGTTGTGAAAATAACTGAAAATCTGTAGGTTTAGGAAAAATCCACTTTCTTGCATGCATGGCTTGTTCATGTTTTCGTTTTTCCTTGATAGGCATTTTACATTGTTTTGTTTTTGTTGTTGTTGTTGTTGTTGTTTCTAGGGGCCGGAGGCCTATGGAATAAAATTTTGCTCTTGTTCTTGTTCTTGTTCTTGTTCTCTCTCTCTCTCTCTCTCTCTCTCTCTCTCTCTCTCTCTCTTATACAAGCCCATTGTCCAGTCGTCATATTGTTATTATCAGTAAAGCTGCAAGCGTTACAAGGGGTGTAGTAGCAATGTATAGATAATCTGCTAAGCGTTGAAACACAGAGAGAAAATAATATGTTTGCCACCGAGTTATAATAATTAATTATTGTTATCTATTATGTTCTTTACACAAGCCACTTGTTCATTTACGAGAACCTGTGTTTACAGGTTGGAAGCTCAGACGTTAAGATTTGTGTCTCGTGAATCGTGATCTCTCTCTCTCTCTCTCTCTCTCTCTCTCTCTGTCTCTGTCTGTCTCTCTCTGTCTGTCTCTCTGTCTCTGTCTCTCTGTCTCTCTCTCTCTCTGTCTCTCTCTCTGTCTCTCTCTGTCTCTCTCTCTCTGCCTCTCTCTGTCTCTGTCTCTCTCTCTGTCTCTGTCTCTCTCTGTCTCTCTCTCTGTGTCTCTCTGTCTCTGTCTCTGTCTCTCTCTCTATGAAACGTTGGTCATCAGCCTTGCTCTGTTCCTTGAGAAAGCTCTTAAAGTCCGTCATCAATACTTACATGAGAGAGAGTGCGTGTGTGCGTGCGTGTATGTGCGCGAGCGCATAGGTGTGTGTGTATTTTAATGTGCTTGTATGTATGTGCAAAGCTGTGTATATGTGTACATGTACACGAGTTTGGATAAGTATGTGCACAAGTTCACATTATGTAATATGGTTTTTGATCATAACTTGCGTGACCATGCAGGGAATCATTCATCTGATGTGACTATGACTTTGTAACCACCCTCAATGACATGGGCCAGTGGCCTATTCATTAAACCATTCAGTGTTCAGTGTTCTGTGTGTGTGTGTGTGTGTGTGTGTGTGCGCGTGTGTGTGGAGAGAGTGAATGAGGAAGAGAAATGTGGGGATATGAGTGAAGGGTAGGAAAAGAGAGGAATTGTATAGAGAAACGGCGACACAGAGCAGTGCCCCTGCAGAACAGGCAGCCATACAACAGAAACATCTGCTGCAGTCCTGCCCGCTCCACCAAGCGCTCCGAGAGAAAACTTGGCCCGACCCAATCCCAGCGGCCCGGAAGCTCTACGGAGGACTGGAGGACCTGCGACGTACTGCCGCCTTCGTCGAGGAGTTGTGGGAATCCCTGTGATGAATGACGAACTAGACAACTATAGAGAAACGTACACAGCGTGCATTTTCGCCAAAAAATTTTGTTGGTGTAATAGTATTGGAGATGATGATATTCTGTGAACTTTCTTGGGTCGTGTCAAAGAGAGAGAAAAGAACTCAATTTTTAGTATTTTGTATTTGTATTTGTGAACAGCTAAAAATTGCTGACACGACACTTTCTGATATTTTTTTTAAGTCTTTATTAAGACGGAGGGTGTGTTTGGAGAGAAAGAGAGAGAGAGGGAGAGACAGATAGAGAGGGGGGAGAGGGAGAGACACAGACACAGACAGACAGACAGACAGAGAGAGAGAGACAGAAACAGATTCAGAAACAGACAGACAGACAAAACGAAAAACCAAAACGCTGTAAGACCATTGGTATATTCCAATCTTGCTTCTTCTTTCTTTTTTTTTAATATTGTTTTATTTGATTCGATTTCGGATCCAGCGAACAGAACACAGAAGTAAGGAACCCCAGAAACCCCGGAAAAAAATGAACATGATCCAGACATGATGACCTGATTTGGCTTCAGAGCAGTTTCTAAAAGAAAGAATGAAGAAGAAAGATAGAAGAAGAAGAAGAAGAAGGGGGAGGAGGAGAAGAAGAAGAAGAGGAAGAAAAAGGAGGAGGAGGAGGAGAAGAAGAAGAAAGAGGAGGAGGAGGAAGAGGAGAAGAAGGAGAAGTAGAAGAAGGAGAAGTAGAAGAAGAAGAAGGAGGAGGAGGAGGAGAACAAGAAGGAGGAGGAGGAGGAGAACAAGAAGAAGGAGGAGAACAAGAAGAAGAAGAAGAAGAAAGAAGAAGAAACTAACGAAAGAAACAACGTGATATCATGAGATCCCCACCCCGATCCCCAACCCCCCACCACCCCCAATCCCCCACAAAGCACATGATTGTTATGTATCATATCTGGACAGACTGATGTTCATATTCGGCCGTTTTTCTTTTCCAGTGTGAGTAAGAAAAGGAACATTACGTATCTAAATATAAGTAAACTATTGTGATATTTATTCGTACATTTTTTATTTGTTTGTTCGCTCGTTCAGGTATATTTCCTATCTAATTTTGAAATAGTTACTAAGTTATACATTGTTTTTTTTTTTATTATTAGCTAAGATCAGATAGATAGTATCTGTTGATAGACAGTATCAACACATATAATCTGAAACTTCTTTCGTTTGATCTGTTTTGACAGTTTGAAAAATGAGCTTAAGAAAGCTCTGAGCGCGCTGTGTGTGTGTGTGTGTGTGTGTGTGTGCGTGCGTGCGTGCGTGCGTGCGTGCGTGCGTGTGTGTGTGTGTGTGTGTGTGTGTGTGTGTGTTCATATGCGGTGGCGCGTTTGTTAGCGGGCAAGCGTCAGAAAGCACGTACACCTGACATCTCGGTACTGCCTGATCTGAATATAGGTCATTTTTGTGGGCGGGTTGTAAGAAAATTGAATAAAAGCAAGTTTATCGAGACCTGCCTCTTACTAGCCGCTGATCTGCTTAATAACAATAACAATAATAATAATAATAAGTCACTGTTTCGAATACTTTGGATTCACAAAACTTTTAGTCATCACTTAAGAACCAACCAAAATAAATGTCCATGAGAGTTCTTGCTCTCTCTCTCTCTCTCTCTTTTTCTTTCTTTTTTGTTTCTTCTTTTTTTTCTTTTTCTTTTTTTGTTATATCAAAAGCTTAACAAGCAACCAAAATAATATCCATGAGAGTTTTGCTCTGTTTTAGATATATATATATATATATATATATATATATATATATATATATATATATATATATAATTTGCCTGTTGTGCAAATGACCCCGTGTTAGTAAAGCGCTTTGAGCTTGGTCTCCGACCGAGGACAGGCGCTATATAAAAAGTATCCATATCAATCAATCAATATGTATTAAGAGCATAAACATTTTAACGTTTGCACATGACGCGGCGATGCAGTATCATAATTCTGGATCCATTGCTGCTGTGGTCGGATGACTGAAATGATGCTCTTTCCCTTCAATGCGTTGAAGAGTGCAACCCTTGGTGTTTTTGTGATCAGATTTCATCGCTTGAACTGCATGCATAAGTCAAGCAGGCCAGAATCTGCAACAGAAAAGATCAATCAATCAATCAATCAGTCGGTTAAGCAAAGAAGCATCAAACAGACCACAGAACATATTTCTAAAAACAAAATTAAGCAAACACACACACACACACACACACACACACACAAAATTCGAATAACACAGGACATATTCCCAGTCAGGTGATGCTAACTGATGATAAATATATACAAACAAGATTGGGAAAATTTGTTTATGAATGCTGCTACAATTTACTGCATTAACTGATTGATTAATTGTGTGTTTTTCATTCGTTCATTCATTTACCATTGCACTTGTGTCTTATAAACCTTACGGTTTCATGACAATAAAATGTATTCTATTCTATTCTATTCTATTCACACACACACACACACACCAAAACGAACCCCCTGCCAGTTTATCGGGTATCAGTTGCTTACTTCCGGATGTCAGGGAGCGAAACGCATGATTTTTGTGTGCTCCCTTCTGATTGGTCGGACTGGAGAGTCGGAAGTTGGGATGAGGAGTCAACGGATCGACTTCACTTTTTGGTTTGAGAGAGAGAGAGAGAGAGAGAGAGAGAGAGAGAGAGATGCATGAAATGTGTAGAGAGAATGCTGTAGGATGAAAGTAGGATGAATGCATATAAAATCTGAAGTGCCAGACTGTTGAGTACCAGTGACCCTCCTTGTGTTATTTTGTTTAGCTGGCTCCCTCCTCAGGATTCTTCTTCTTCTTCTTCTTCTTCTTCTACGTTCGTGGGCTGCAACTCCCACGTTCACTCGTATGCACACAGTGGGCTTTTACGTGTATGGCCGTTTTGACCCCGCCATATAGGCAGCCATACTCCGCTTTCGGGGGTGTGCATGTGGGAATGTTCTTGTTTCCATAACCCACCGAACGCTGACATGGATTACAGGATCTTTAACGTGCGTATTTGATCTTCTGCTTGCATATACACACGAAGGGGGTTCAGGCACTAGCAGGTCTGCACATATGTTGACCTGGGAGATCGTAAAAATCTCCACCCTTTACCGACCAGGCGCCATCACCGTGATTCGAACCCGGGACCGTCAGATTGAAAGTCCAACGCTTTAACCACTCGGCTATTACGCCCGTCCCTCAGGATTCAAAATGTAAGTTTTGGTTCTTCGTCTGAGTTCGTCTTTTAGTGTTATGTCTAGATCTAAAGTGAATTTTTGAAGTAGTTTAGGAATTGAACTGAATGAGAGAGCGTTAGGCCGGTGGTAATAATGTGTTCGTGATTATATTTGTTGTGGGAAAGGGGTTCCGGAAGAATAAATGTGCAAGAAAGGAAGATGAAAATGATTTCGTTATTGTCCTTGATCGGAATTGGTAGCGGAAGGTGTGAGCCTGGGTATGTGTTCCATTTTTATATGTAACAGAAATCTTATCCGTGACACCGGGAAGCCTTTTCCTGTTTAGAAATAAAAGAAGAAAAATGTTAAAAAGACAAAAAGAACTTTTAAAGAAAAGAGATTGAAGCCCCCATTACATACGACCATCGGAGCAGCGAATTCATATTCACCGTGTCTGAGACCCGACACAGGAAGGCGGGGGGCCCAGGCCTCTCCCCGTTCCACCAATTTATCTAACCTCCTCCCCACCCAACCCCCCCCCGGCCCCCCCACCCCCCCACACACGCACTCCTCCCCCCCTCCCAAACGAGGCCATGTGCCCAGCCACACCTGGATGGAGTGTGGAGTGAGGGAAAATCGGGGTCAAGTGTCTTTCCCAAAGACCGCAACACCGTGAAGCAGGGCCTCGAACCCCGCTCACTGGTGAACACTGGATCAGAAGTCCAACGCCTAACCCATTCTCTGCCACGGCGCCTTTCCCGTTGCCATGGATTGCTAGTATGTCAGTCGTGTCCGACTATGACCATCAGACGGTCTAGCAGAGGAGGCAACCACTGTTCCAACAATCTGGGCTTTTTATTATTATTATTATTATTATTAATTTATTTATTTATTTATTTTACTGTATTTTATTCTTTTATTTTTTGTACGCCTATAGTTGACTTCATCAAGTTTTTGCGCCTTATACATATTATTATTATTAGTAGTAGTTCTTTTTTTATGTATTTATCTTTTTCTCTTTTTTTTCTTTTTTTTTTTCTCAAGGCCTGACTAAGCGCGTTGGGTTACGCTGCTGGTCAGGCATCTGCTTGGCAGATGTGGTGTAGCGTATATGGATTTGTCCGAACGCAGTGACGCCAACTTGAGCTACTGAAACTGAAACTGAAACTGGGCTAGAATTTGATTATCATGAAGAGTGTCTTGCCCAAGTTACATCCCCACTGTCTCGGCCAAGAGGGTTTTAGGAAAGTCGGCGTTGGGATGGTTCCCAAAGGCCTACTAGCCCCCAAGGCTACAGCACTGAGAACCAGTGCAATCTTGCGTCCTGGTTTGAAAGCTATAGTCCTTTAATTTAACTCACTCAATACGGCCAGTCCTCTCTTCTCCTCTACACAGACCGCTCGGATGTCCTGTGGGTGTCTGAATGACCCAACCTTTAGCTTCCGTCGTCAGAATTGTGGTATTCTATGTCAACATTCACCTCTTCAGTATAAGAGCCTTCCGTTTGCAATATTTTGATGATGGTAATTGGGGTGAAACGCTGTTAACGTCGATTCTTTCGCCGTTCGTATGGAGAGAGTTAAAAAAAAATGCTAAGCTGTAAATGACTTCCCATCGCAATGGAGAAACCATTGATCATACAGCTCTCACTCCGCTGTTGGCCCAGCTGTAAGCTTGTGTCAGTCTGTGATATAAGTTGACGGAATCAGTAGTGGAGGCAAGATTGCACTGGCTCTTAGTGCTGCAGCCTTGAGGGGGGGAGGAGGGGGGGGGGCTCGCTGGCTTCTGGGGACCATCCCAACGCCGACTGTCCTTAAAAAAAAAACCCTCTTGGCTGAGAGAGTGGGGGTGGGTGGGGGGGCGGTGTAACTTGGGCAAGACACTCCCCACTATGATCAAATTCTAGCCCAGATATTTGGGACAGCAGT
>NC_134902.1:20085626-20113126 GCF_041734735.1 Babylonia areolata | reverse complement strand
AGGAGGGAGGGGCGGCGAAGGGGCTGATGCTGTTCTCTATCTCCGTGCGACGTGACCTGACCGGCAGCCAGCCTGTAACAGTGGTGGTGGTGGTGGGTAGAAACACACACACACACACACACACACACACACACACACACACACACACACACACACAAGTACGCATGCACGCACGCATATACCACACACACACACATGCACGCACATGAACGCACGCACACACACACACACACACACACACATACAAGTACGCATGCACGCACGCATATACCACACACACACACACACACACATGCACGCACGCACGCACGCACACACACACACACACACACACACACACACACACACACGCGTATATCAGAGTGGATTTCACAATAATAATAATAATAATAATGCCATTGACAACTCTCTTGTTGCCGTGGGTTCTTTTACGCTCGCTAAGTGCAATCCCCTTTAGTTCAGTACGCCCTATCCAGGCCTTCCTCATTTTCTCTCCATTGAAAACCTGGAAGAAAAAAAACATTACTTTTCACAGACCCAGACTTTAACTCTTTCAGTGCCGGGGGAGAAACAGTAGAAAGTGGTGTTTCAAGTCATAAAACAGTATACAAAACAATCAGCCTAACACTGGGAAAAATATTCAGAAGGTATACCATTCTAGATAAACTGTGTGAATTTTCAGACTTCCAGAGCTATTTCTCTTCGTCTGATGACGTCATCAGTGACGTCACTGCACATAAGTGATACGTGCTGTGGCACACAAGGGGTTAACACACAACCTACAGACCAGGAGGAATCTGTTGAACAGTTTGTTTTTTCTGTGCGGCGCCCCAATGACTTTGACGAGAGTTGAGGGAGACGAAAAAGACAATTCTCTCCAACTACATCACCAAGGGTGTGATACCATTGTGGAAAACCATACTCTGAAGCCGAAGCCTCAAATACATCAGATTTTGTTCTCATTTCCCTCTTTTTTCTTTTCATTTTTTGAACCTTGACTTGACTGCATGAATGAATGATATGGACACTTCTATAGCGCCTGTTCTCGGTCGAAGACCAAGCTCTCAGCACTTTACGCAAACACGGAGCCATTTTCGCACAACAAGCTGCCTACCTGGGCAGAATCGACTGACGACTATCATTGGGCGCTCATCATTCGTTTCTTGTGTCATTCAATTAGATTTCAGGCACGCATATATGTATACACACTCAGACATGGAACCATTTACGTGTATGACCGTTTTGGGTTTTTTTACCCCGCCATGTACGCAGCCATACTCTGTTTTCGGGGGCGTGCATGCTGGGTATGTTCTTGTTTCCAGAACCCACCGAACGCTGACATGGATCACAGGATCTTTAGCGTGCGTATTTGATCTCCTGCTTGCGGTATACACACGAAGGGGGTTCAGGCAGGAGCAGGTCTGCACATATGTTGACCTGGGAGATGGGGAAAAATCTCCACCCTTTTTACCCACCAGGCGCCGTTTGATCTTCTGTGTGCTTATATACAAACGAGTGGAGTTCAGGCATAAATATGTCTGCGCATATGTTGACCTGGGGGATCGGGAAAAAAAATCTCCACGCTCCATGGGACAGGATTCATAAACCAGGCCAGAAAGTCTGAACCAGAAGCCTCAAAGATGCAACATGAAACAGCAAAAAATTTGCACAGACTTCCCACTAGTACTTCCCAGTGGAGTGATGGTCTAGAGGTAACGCGTCCGCCTAGGAAGCGAGAGAATCTGAGCGCGCTGGTTCGAGTCACGGCTCAGCCACCAATAGTTTCTCCCCCTCCACTAGACCTTGAGTGGTGGTCTGGACGCTAGTCATTCGGATGAGACGATAAACCGAGGTCCCGTGTGCAGCATGCACTTGGCGCACGTAAAAGAACCCACGGCAACAAAGGGGTTGTTCCTGGAAAAAATTCTGTAGAAAAATCCACTTCGATAGGAAAAACAAATAAAACTGCACGCAGGAAAAAAAATGGTGACGCTGTAGTGTAGCGACGCGCTCTCCCTGGGGAGAGCAGCCCGAATTTCACACAGAGAAATCTGTTGTGATAAAAATAAATACAAATACAAATACACAGAAATGTTAATGACGGAGAAAAAAGGATGGGTAAAAATCTACAAAGAAAAAAATCAAATGAGTTAAATGAAAATTGGAATAAAAGGATAGAACTACGATAGTTTAAATTTAATGGAATTCGGAATACGAGGGTAGATAGAAAGGAAAAACAACAAAAAAACGAAGATAAAAATTTTTTTTAAATATATATACGGAGTACAAATGAAAATTTGTGCCATGGTTTTACATAAGTCGATGAACACTTTTTTTTTCTTCTTTTTTTTCTTTTTCTTTTTATCTGATCTAATCGCCTTCCATCTAAACCGCGGTTGGAGTCAGAATCGGTTGATCCACATCACACCCAATTGATGACGTCAGCACACTTTATGACTTGAGAGCACTCCATACAGCGAATAACTCCGCCAACGAGAATTCTTTATATATTTTGGTCACAGTCCTAAGAAATGATAAAAATCATAAAAAAGTTTGTAAAAAAATAAATAAATAAATAAATTAAAAATATATATATAAAAAACAAAAACAGTTGTCCAAAATTGTCCTGTTTATCTTTCCACATAATTTCAGGGAAATCGGGATGTATTCTTTATTACACTATTTCGTCCCTGATCTTTGATGCAATTAATATATGATTATTACACACCGCGCATGATGTGCAAATGTATGAACGTATGTATGATAGTCAATCATTGTCAGACAACGACCCTCAGAACGGCAGCGGTGGCAACTGCTGTCCTGGTGTATCTTTGCTAGACATTGGTGGTGAGTTCCTTGCTCAAGTTACATCCCCGCTCTCTCGAACAAGAGGGTTTTAGTACAGTCAGAGTTGGGGATATTCCACAAAGACCAACTAACCCTACCCTCCTTCTCTCCCGTCCTCACCCAAGGTTGCAGTACTAAGAGCTAGCGCAATCCTGCCTCTCCTAGTTTGAGAGGTATATCCCTTCACAAAAAAAAAAGACTAAGCTGTTAATGAATTCCCAACAGGAACACACAATCCGACACTGCCAATGGAAACTAGCATTTCCTTCGCTCTCAAAAATTAACACACACACACACACACACACACACACACACACACACACACACACACACACACACACACACACACACACGAAGTCGAGAAAATATCAGAGAAAGAGAGAGAAAAAAAATCAAGAGTTTCTGGAAGATGCGGAAAGTCCATGAACCGGTACAGCAGAAAATGAGAAGAAGAAAAAAATGAGAGACGACCACAAAAAATGAAATAAAATAAAGTAAAATAAGGTGAGCTAGATTAAATTGACAACGAAAACCACACACCAGAGTAAAACAGGAAAAAATAATTTCTAGCATTAATTTCCCAGGTGGGTATGTCATTTATAGAACAGGAAGATCCACCATCCCCACGTTACCATCACCCATCCTCCCTATACCCCCATAACGAGGGTGGTGATGGGTGGGGGTGGGGGGCGGGGGCTAAAGACAGTTGGTGATGATGCAGAAAAGAGCAGTTTGCTGTTATTTACCACTGAAAGCTGTTTTACGTGTAGCGGAGTGGGTGGCCTGGTGGTAACGCGTCCGCTAAGGAAGCGAGAGAATCAGAGCGCGCTGGTTCGAATCCCACACTCCCCATTATTTCCTCCTCCACTAGACTTTGAGTGGTTTGTCTGGACCCCTATACAAGTCATTCGGCTAAGACGATAAACCGAGGTCCCGTGAGCAGCATGCACTTCACGCACGTAAAAAAAAAAAAAAAACATGGCAAAATTATGTAGAAAAAGCCACTTTGAAAAAAACAAAAACAAAAATACTGCAAGCAAAAAAAAAATCCAAAGAAAATGAGTGGCCCAAATTTTACACAGAGAAACCTGTTGTGATGAGAAAAAAGAGTAATGCAATAATGATAATAATAATAATAATAATGCACTGTATTTAATTTTCTTGTCCATTTCCTTTTTAACTCACTCAGTATGGCCAGTCCTCTCTTCTCCTCTACACAGACCCCTCGGATGTCCAGTGGGTGTGTCAATGACCCAACCTCTAGCTTCCGTCGTCAGAATTGTGGTATTCTTTGTCAACATTCACCTCTTCAGTATAAGAGCCTTCCACTTGCAATATTTTGATGGTGGTAATTGGGGTGAAACGCTGTTAACGTCGTCTCTTTCGCCGTTCGTATGGAGAGAGTTAAGATACAGACACGGAAACAAACCTAAGCCCAAGAGTTTCTGTGAGCAGAGATGCACTGCAATAGTTCGCAGTACATTGGGCAGCAACGGGTTGATAAACTAAAAATGAACTTGTCCAAATGCCAGTGGCACTGTAAAACTTCATTGCATGCATGCAAAAGCCTTTGACAACTTATGTTGAGTACAAACTCGATATTTGGAAGGGGTATAACGATGTTGTTTTCTCTGAAAATGTGTACCTTACTCACCCTATTTAGCCTTGTTTACTTTTTTATTCGCTTATGGATATTAGTTTATATCAGGCTTAATTATGTTGATTCTATGTTTCGTAATATTTTGTTTAAATTCCAGAAATGTTTACAGCCTTAAGATGGTTCCTATGCGGTCGGGTGTTGCAAATAACAATTCAAAGAAGAACTTTTAATTCAGATGAGAACTTCGTTCACAAGTCGCGAGAATTTCAGAACCTCAATGATGTCCACCAGTTCCCTCCCGTGTCTCTCTCTCTCTCTCTCTCTCTCTCTCTCTCTCTCCCTCTCTCTCTCTCTCTCTCTCTCTCTCTCTCTCTCTCTCTCTTTATCTTCGTCAACATCCTCTTCTGCCAACATTCTCAAGATTTCTTGGCCCTTGTGTTCACCGAAGGAGTATAGGAGTATGCCACTGGGCGATCAATCGTGTGAATGTAAATATTCTCATATCAGGCTTCAACCCAAGTTTTCAGTATGTCACTGTAGACGGGACAGCAGTGGGTGGCTGCATGTCATTATTATTATTATTATTATTATTATTATCAGCGACGGTGGGGCGGCAGTGGATGACTAGGTCTTATTATTATTATTATTATTATTATTAATATTATCATTATCATTATTATTGTTGTTGATGATGCTGCTGCTGCTGCTGCTGTCATTATTGTCATTATCATTATTGTATTGTCTTTGTATCTCTCTTTTTTTGTCACAACAGATTTCTCTGTGTGAAATTCGGGCTGCTCTCCCCAGGGAGAGCACGTCGCTACACTGAGAGCGCCACCCATTTTTTTTTTCTTTCTTTTTTTATCCTCCGTGTAGTTTTATTTCTTTTTCCTGTCGAAGTGGATTTTTCTACTGAATTTGCCAGGGATAACCCCTTTGTTGCCGTAGGTTCTTCTACGTGCGTTAAGTGCATGCTGTACACGGGACCTCGGTTTATCGTCTCATCCCAATGACTAGCGTCCAGACCACCACTCAAGGTCTAGTGGAGGGGGAGAAAATATCGGCGGCTGGGCTGTGATTCGAACCAGCGCGCTCAGATTCTCTCGCTTCCTATGCGGACGTGTTACTTCTAGGCCATCACTCCACTATTATCATTAGTAGTAGTGGTTGTAGTAGTAGTAGCATCATCATCACCAGTAGTAGTAGTATTGGTGGAGGTGGTGGTGGTGGTAGTGGTAATGGTGGCGGTGGTAGTGGTGGTGGTGATGTTGTTGTTATTTTTTTTAGGCGTTTCAAAAATGATCGGACAAACCGCGAGAGCAATGCCACTGAAACGGTGCAGATGATGGAGGTAGCAACAACAACATTTACAAAACAACACAACTACAACAACAACATCAACAACAAAAATCTTGGTCGCCCAAAACGTTTACAGCAAATCAAAGACGCGACGAGAAGGCACACACACACACACACACACACACACACACACACACACAGAGAGAGAGAGAGAGAGATCTTTGAACTCTTCTGATCCCTTCCACGTATGTCAGTGGCCGAGTCCGACCAAGCAGTCTCTGTCCACTGGTGCCTCGCGACAAATGTCGAGGAGCATTTTCCCTCTTTTCTTTTCAATAGTCCCATCTATGTCATGGAGCGAGAGAGAAAGAAAAAAAAAAAAGCAGCCTGTGCATATATACCCTCCCATTTAGCTAGCATCAGAGGCAGTCGGTTCAAAGTATGAGACGTTCGTGTTGCTGCCAGTTGAAGTTGCTGTTCCATTTAGCGTCTGAGGGAGCTGATTCAAAGCATGAGATGTTCTTGCAGTCAGTTGTGAAGATGCTGTTCCATTTAGCATCAGAGGCAGTCGGCTCAAAGCATGAGATGTTCTTATTGCCAGCTGAAGATGCTGTCCCATTTAGCATCAAAAGCAACCGGTTCAAAACATGAGATGTTCGTGTTGCCAGTTGATGTTGCTGTCTATATTTAGCATCAAAGACAGCCTATTCAAAGTATGAAATATTCTTGCTGCCATTTGAGATTGTTGTCCCATTTAGAAACTGGTTCAAAGTATGAGATGTTCTTGTTGCTACCAGTTGTTGCTGTCACATTTAGCAGCTGGTTCAAAGTATGAGATGTTCTTGCCGCCATTTGATGTTGCTGTCCCATTTAGCATCAGAGGCAGTCGGTTCAAAGCATAAGATGTTCTTGTTGCCAGTTGAAGATGCTGTCCAATTTAGCATCAAAGGCAACTGGTTCAAAATATTAGCTGTTCTTGTTGCCAGTTGCGAAGTTACTGTCCCATTTAGCATCAAAGGCAACCGGTTCAACACATGAAATGTTCGTGTTGCGAGTTGAAGTTACTGTCCCATTTAGCATCAAAGGCAACCGGTTCAACACATGAAATGTTCGTGTTGCGAGTTGAAGTTACTGTCCCATTTAGCATCAATGGCAACCGGTTCAAAACATGAGGTGTTCTTGTTGCCAGTTATGAAGTTACTGTCCCATTTAGCATCAGAGGCAACCAGTTCAAAACATGAGATGTTCGTGTTGCCAGTTGAAGTTACTGTCCCATTTAGCATCAGTGGCAACCGGTTCAACACATGAGATGTTCGTGTTGCCAGTTGTGAAGTTACTGTCCCATTTAGCATCAATGGCAGCTGGTTCAACACATGAGATGTTCGTGTTGCCAGTTGTGAAGTTACTGTCCCATTTAGCATCAACGGCAACCGGTTCAACACATGAGATGTTCGTGTTGCCAGTTGAAGTTACTGTCCCATTTAGCATCAATGGCAACCGGTTCAAAACATGAGATGTCCTTGCTGCCAGTTGATGTTGCTGTCCCAATGAGCGTCAGACACAGCTGGTTCAAAGCATGAGAGATTCTTGTTGCCATTTGAAGTTGTGTCCCATTTAGCAGCTGGTTCAAAGCATTAGAGGTTCTTGCTGCCATTTGAAGTTGTTTCCATTTAGCAGATTGTTCAAAGTATGAGAGGTTCTTGTTGCCATTTGAAGTTGTTGCCATTTAGCAGCTGGTTCAAAGCATGAGAGGTTCTTGCTGCCATTTGAAGTTGTATCCCATTTAGCAGCTGGTTCAAAGCATGAGATGTTTTTGTTGCCATTTGAAGTTGTTGCCATTTAGCAGATGGTTCAAAGTATGAGAGGTTCTTGCTGCCATTTGAAGTTGTGTGCCATTTAGCAGATGGTTCAAAGTATGAGAGGTTCTTGTTGCCATTTGAAGTTGTGTGCCATTTAGCAGATGGTTCAAAGTATGAGAGGTTCTTGTTGCCATTTGAAGTTGTTGCCATTTAGCAGATGGTTCAAAGTATGAGAGGTTCTTATTGCCATTTGAAGTTGTTGCCATTTAGCAGCTGGTTCAAAGCATGAGAGGCAACCAGTTCAAAGCATGAGAGGTTCTTGCTGCCATTTGAAGTTGTGTCCCATTTAGCAGCTGGTTCAAAGTATGAGAGGTTCTTGTTGCCATTTGAAGTTGTTGCCATTTAGCAGCTGGTTCAAAGCATGAGATGTTCTTGTTACCATTTGAAGTTGTGTGCCATTTAGCAGATGGTTCAAAGTATGAGAGGTTCTTGCTGCCAGTTGAGGTCCCCGTCCGTCCCATTTAGCATCTGGGTTCAGAGCCTGAGCCTACTTCCTGGTCCCCACTACGACGTCAGGTCCCTTCATGCCCTAGTCCGAGACAGTGTGATGGAGTTCAAGGACGTGAGGACTGGACAAGTTTCAGTTTCAGTTTCAGTAGCTCAAGGAGGCGTCACTGCGTTCGGACAAATCCATATACGCTACACCACATCTGCCAAGCAGATGCCTGACCAGCAGTGTAACCCAACGCGCTTAGTCAGGCTTTGAGAAAAAAATAAAATAAAATAAAATAAAATAAATAAATAAAAGTAAATAAATAAATAAAATAAAATAAAATAAATAAATACATTAAAAAAAACTACTACTACTAACAATAATATGTATAAGGCGCAAAAAACTTGATGAAGTCAACTATAAGTGTACAAAAAAATAAAATAAAATAAAATAAATAAATATATAAATAAATAACTAAATAAATAACTAAATAATAAAAAAAAAATTTAAATAATAGTTCAAAAATTTTATTAAAAAAAAAAAATCTTGGACAAACTGAAAGTTAAGTGTTGTGTGCTGCAAGGACTTTCCTATCCACCAACCACGCTGACAGCCCTCTGACGAAAGTGGTTCCAGAAAAGTTCTGGGGGAAAGTTGGTCGTCGTTGTGTTACCTGTTTGAGAGTATGTGTTGGGATGTTATATTTGTATTTTGGTTTTTTTGTGGGGTGTGAGTGAGTGAGTGAGTGAGTGTGTGTGTGTGTGTGTGTGTGTGTGTGTGTGTGTGTGTGTGTGTGTGTGTGTGTGTGTGTGTGTGTGTTTCAGTGACTGTTGAGTGAAGCAGAATAATTTCACTGGATCGGGGTTTGGAACAAGAGTAAGAGTGGATGGCAGAGAATCGATGGGAACTAATTAGATACTGCGATTTACTGTCCTTCTGACCTTGATGCTCTTTTACAATAATTCACTAATTTACTCATGACAAATTTCTCTCCCTCTCTGTCTCTGTCTCTGTCTCTGTCTCTCTCGCTCTCTCTCTCCCTCTCTCTCTCTCTCTCTCTCTCTCTCTCTCTCTCTTCTCTTCTCTCCCCTCCCTCCCCGAGTACACCCAAGATGAAACAGATGCTATTTCATTCAACAACAGCCGCAACAACAAAATGCAACAAAATATTCTAACGCATTAGCCTTGCAAGATTGTTCTTTTTCCCCACCGAAATATTACTAAACTATCATAGATTATTTCCTTATTTTTCACCCATAAATAACACAAAAAAACTGTCTTGAAACAGGTGTTTTTCTTATCCGCTTATTTTGTGGGATGGGGGTGGGTGGAAATGGGGGGGGGGCGTGGAGGTTTGGGGGGGGGGGAGGGCGGGGGGGGGGGGGGGGAGGGCTTTCAATCTGCTTTCGAGGAGATAGGGGAGAATTGCAAAAACACGGGTCGCAAGATTACATGGGAGGAGAAAAAAAATCACAGAAACCAACTATTCCAGAAATGGAATGGAATCTTTGTATTTGTGTCTTTTCACCAATACGATATTTGACGAGAAGAACGAACATATAAAGAAACAAACAAGTAAATAATAATAATAATAATATGATGATGATGATGGATGATGATGAGAAGGAGAAGAAGAAGAAGGAGGAGGAGGAGGAGAATGAAGAAGAACGAAGATAATGATGTTGTTGTTGATGATGATGGTGGTGGTTGTTGTGGTGGTGGTGGTGGTGGTGATGATGATGACGATGATGATGATGATGATGATGACACATAGTTCAAACCATTGACAACAGTCTGCCAGCCAAACGATCTGAGAACTATAATCATGTACACAGTATCAGTATCATGTTTCTTTGTACGCTTTAAATGTGCTTTACTTATACATTTTACATGTAGGTGAAACGTTATTTTTACAACTGTACTATTTTGTACTATTATCTTGTCGCCCACAAGCCAGTTTCCCTAACATTTTTTTTTTTATGACGAGGACATTAAAGTTATTTGATCGATCGATCAACCGATGGATTGATTGACTGACTGATTGATCAATTGATTGATTGATTGATTGATTGATCGATAAAAGAAGAGGGATCATTCGTGACTGATTGATCGATAAAAGAAGAGGGATCATTCGACCTGCTATACCGACCACTAAACCTCCGAGCAACACTTTATCACACGTGATGCATGACGCAGACCTAATACACACACACACACACACACACACACACACACACACACACACACACACACACACACACACACACACACACACACACACACACACACACACACACACACACACACACACACACACACACAAATGACGACAGCAGCGCTTCACCGAAACTGACATCACGAAAATGTTATTTGTGGAAGGTCCCTACACTGAAGGTCCCTACCATGAAAGTGAAGGTCCCTACACTACAAAGAATACCACGTTTCTAACGACGAAAGCTACATTCTGGGCCATCTAGAAACTCACTCGACAACAGATGGGGCTACTGTGGGTGTGGAAAGAAAGGGAAGAAACTGTTCGTCCCGAACAAGAGTTATCGACGTATATGACCAAAAGGTCGGTAAATAACTCACCTCTCCACCACATTTCCACACACCTTCCACAAGTTGCAAGGCCCCGATGAAGAAGATAAAAGTTGGAATCGAACTGTTGAGACTTTTTATATGTATTTCTTTGTACATGGATTTTTTTTTTTCATTCGCCATGCTTTTTATCCTTTTGTCTTTAGTATGGGGTAAAAAAAAAAAAAAATTTAATTTTTAAAAAGGGTCCACTTGACATTTTTAGCAACAAAAATCCTCACAGTTTCAAACACCCTTAAAAAAGGAAAAGAAAAGAATCTCGGATGGAGACTGAAAGTTTGCAAACAATAGTGGTAAAAACAAAGATAACAAAAAACAGACGGGTCTTTTTTTTTTCTTTTTTTCTTCTTTTTTTTTTTTCTTTTTTGTGTGTGTATGTGTGTGTGTGTGTGTGTGTGTGTCTTTTTTTCTTGTCTTTTCTTTGTGTGTGTGTGTGTGTGTGTGTGTGTGTGTGTGTGTGTGTGTGTGTGTGTGTGTGTGTGTGTGTGTGTGTGTTATCTGACAGGAGTTCAGAAGCCAAAACGCCCTGCCAATCAACGTGACAAGACAATTAGGCCGCTTGCTTCTTACCCAGGAACGTTTGCGGTCCCCAATGGCCAAACTTCTCTCGTTCAACTTTCGGCACTGAAACAGTTAAATAAAACAAAACAACCAACAATAAAACGGTGATGAAGTAGTGATGTGTGTGTGTGTGTGTGTGTGTGTGTGTGGTGGGGGATTGGAGGAGAGAGAGAGAGAGGGAGGGTAAGGGCGCGGGGGGCTGGGGGAGGGGGGGGTGACGGAGCATTAACTTTTCGTTCAAATTTCGGCATATGGAGCAGAAAAAAAAAAGAAACAAGCAAACAAACAAAAACCGACAGTGAGTGTACGTAAGTGCGTGTGTGGTGCGCAAGAAACGTGTGTGTGTGTGTGCTCACTCTTTTTCTCCCTCTCTATCTCCCTCTGTCTGTCTTTCTCGTGAAACTTCCGACACCGTTCAGAGAAATAAACAGAGAGAGAGAGAGAGAGAACTCAAAACTCAAAACGTTTTTTATTCAAGGATTAAGATTTTAGGCATGGCCCATTCTTCCAGCCTGTCCTTGCTAATCTACATCAGTTACAACAGCATATATATATATATATATATATATATATATATATATATATATATATATATATATATATATATATAATGTAAAGGGGGGGAAAGAGAGAATTTAAAAAAAAGTCCTGCAGAAAGAATATGATAAACAACAGACACGCGCGCGCGCGCGCGCACACACACACACACACACACACACACACACACACACACACACACAGAATGACAGAAGGATGAGGGAGAGAGATAGAGGCGGTGGGGGGGGGGGGGGGGAGGGGAAGAGAAACATGTCATCAGTATCGACAACCGAATGACTAAAGCCACATTGCTGTTATCATCAACTGATGCAACTAATACTTAAATGACTACTACCATCACCAATATAACTTTACAACAGCTATTGTCACCATCATGATGGAATGTAATGAATAAATTCATGCATGCACACAAAATAGAAGAAAATGAAAGAAATCAAACAAGCAAACAAAACAAAGTGAATGGAAAGAAAATAAGACAGAATAAGAACAAGATCAAAACAAGAATAAGGAGAAACAATAAAAACGGATCCCATAAGTTAGACATATTAGTACCCTACTTGTTACTGCCAACGGTCGCCTCGATATCTGTGTCATTTATGGTGGGAAGGATTGAAGATATGTATGGAGATTTGACTTGAAAAGTAGGTAGAGAACTGCTCGTTTGTATGTACACAGGGAGTGAATTGCATAGGGATCACCTGAAAATGCAAAACTTGTTTTGAACATATCAATGCTGGTGCGTGGTAAAATGTACTTGTTCGAGTCGTATCGGCATGAGGCTCGGGTAAGCGAAATAAGTTATTGTGCACTTTGTACACAAGTAACGCTTTGTTGAATACTAACTGTTGTTGTAATGGAAGGATGTTTAATCTGGCTTCTTTTTCAAAAGTTGACAATGAAGGATCTGGTAAAATTATTTTGGCTGCTCTCTTGTGTAGGGAATTTAGCTTTTAAGATGAACATCTGCAGCATAGCTCCAGACTACAGATGCGTAATTAATGTGAGAAAGACAGTGAGTGTGCAAGAACATTTTGCGAGCATCACTGTCTATGTAAGGCTTGAGCTGATTAAGTAAAAAAAATAAATAAAAAAAAGACTGCGTGCCAGCCTTTTGCAGAAAGAGTTAATGGGTGATTGCCATTTCAATTCATCATCTATGACTCCCCAGACACGGTGCTCGTGGACTTGTTCAATGGAGTTGTTATCGACATTCAAAGTGAGGACAAGTGGATTTTTTATGCTTTTGTCTTGGTGCAAGAATCATACTCTTTGTTTGTTTTTTTGTTTGTTTGTTTGTTTTTTGGGGGATGAAGCGCCATAGAGTTGGATTTGCACCATTTAGAAACATCATTTATGGCCGTCTGAAGAGAATATTGAACTGAGGCAACGCTGACAGCATTGGAATGAAGGGAAGTGTCATCTGCAAAAAGATCACACGAGACTCTTGGGTCTGATATAGCCAAAGGAAGGTTATTGATGAATATGCAGAATAGAAGCGATCCAAGAACGGATCCTTGAGGAACTCCATTTTTAATTGCTTTAGTGGAAGAAGTGTTACCACTAGTAAACACATGTTGTGTTCTGTCGGTAAGGAATGATTCGAAAAAGGACATCGTGGTGGGGTCTCTGAGGTACAATGACAGGTTTTTTTTTAGTAATAATTTGTGGTCAACAAGATCAAAAGCTTTCTTTAAGTCAAGAAAAACACCACCTACAATTTCACTGCGGTTGATGCCAAATAACCATGAATCACACAAACGGACTAATGCTGTTTGACACGAATGACGATGTCGGAAGCCCGACTGCAAAGGGTGGAAGAGTTTTTGAGTTTCAAGATACTGCATAAGATGTTTGTGAACATGTCTTTCGAGTGGTTTCGATAAAACTGACAGAAGAGAAATGGGTCTAAAGTTATTCAAATCTGACGTGTCTTTTGACTTCGGTAATGGGATAACTGTTGCTGTCTTAAGAGCATGGGGACTGACACCCTGTTCGATGCACACGTTGTATCGTTGTTTTTGAATGTAAGGGGAACAACAATGTAAGGAAGTGCGAGTTCCAATAGAGAGGAACTAATTCCATCAGGTCCAATAGATTTTTTGTTTCTTACACTGGAAATGAGCGCACCAACTTCGTGGACTGCAAGAAGAGGTATTTTATAGGAATACTCTTGCTGAAGTCTGCCGTTACAGAATGTTAAAAGACAAGAAGGCAGAATATAATTTTCCGCAGATAGTGTTTCGCTAGATTTTGTTAACTCCGCCATGTTTAAGAAATGAGTATTGAATGTATCAGGCGACCAGGTGTGTTTTGGAGATTTAGCACGAGACTTATTAGTAATTTCATTAATTGCTTGCCATAATGAGGAAGTATCATTTTTAATATTTAACATTTTGTTGAAGTATGCGTGTTTGGGAGCACGAATGAGATCTTTTACCTTGTTTCTTTGTTGTTGTTTTTATAGTCTAATTTCTTTCTTTTTTTCCCTCTCACGTTGTTTTTGTTCTTTTTAACATCCTCTGGAAGATGTTCTAAATTTTCATTCTCTTGTCGTTTAGTTTCACATAGAAGCGATCTAGTTTCACATAGAAGGCGATCGAGTTCCTTCATTGCTTTTGATATTTCCGGTGTGAGCCAGCCAGGAAGATTGAGACATTTAACTCGTTTTCTTCGAAAAGGCGCGTGATTGTCTATCACAGAAAGAAATATATCATAAAAGGTATCAGAGAGGGAGAGACACAGAGAGAGAGAGAGAGAGAGAGAGAGAGAGAGAGAGAGAGAGAGAGAGAGAGAGAGAGAGAGAGACCTCTCTCGTGAAACTTCGGACACAGTACAGAGAGAGAGAGAGAGATGGGAAACCTCTCTCGTTAAACTTCTGACAATGTTCAGAAATATGAAGAGACAGAAACAGAGAGACAGACAGACAGAGACGGAGACACAGAGAGAGGTGGGAAAGGGAGGAGTGGGGGAGCGAAAGATGGGGTATGGGTGGGGGGGGGGGGCGGGGGAGGGGGGGGAGCGAAAGTGAGTGAGGGACGGAAAGAGAGGAGAGTGGTGCGTGTCCTGATGACATGTTAATACAGCTTATCAGACCAGGCGCAAGATTTCCCGCAAAAGATGCCCCTTCTTCAGAAACAAAGACTACATAATAACAGCAGCACCAACAACAACAACAACGACAAAAAGAAAGAAAGAGTGAATGGATTAATGAATAAAAAGAAAGGAAGAAACATACATATTTAAAAATAATCTTTTCAGACCCCAGGCTCAAGCTTAGGGCAAAACGATTTTAAATCATTTATTCGGTTTTGGGGGGTTGTTTCTTTTTTGTTTCTTTCTTCTTTTTTTTTTCTTTTCAAACTTTATTTTCTAAGTTTTCATGTCTGCGACCTATTTTTTTTTCATCATAATTATTTTTTCCGCCCTAAATCCGGAATAACTCTTCGCCAGAAGCTTTGGGAAGCCAGTTTTTAAGTTATAGTTTATCAAGGAGACGCCACTGTGTTCGGACAAATCCATACATGCTACACCCCATCTGCTAGGCAGTTGACCAACCAGCAGCAGAACCCAGGTTGTTTGCACAGGCTCTGAGTGTATAGATATATAAATATTGTGTCTACTTCATTACTACTACCTTTTTTTATATCATAATTATTATTTATTTATTTATTTATGTAAGCTTATCTATTATTTATTCACCTTTTTTTTTCTTTTTCTTTTTTTCTTTTTTTTTTCTCAAGGCCTGACTAAGCGCTTTGGGTTATGCTGCTGGTCAGGCATCTGCTTGGCAGATGTGGTGTAGCGTGTATGGATTTGTCCGAACGCAGTGACGCCTCCTTGAGCTACTGAAACTGAAACTGAAACAAACTGTGTCTACTTCTTTGAATTCGATTCTTCTTCAGAATTTTTTTTTCTTCTAAAGGACAACGTACAGTTTTGATACCATGGGTTCTTTTTTGAGTGTGCAAAGTGTGTGCTGTACACGGGACCTCGGTTTATCGTCTCGTCCAAACGACTTGACGCTCAGTTTGATTTTCCAGTCAATTTTGAGGGGGCGGGGGGGGGGGGGGGGGTGAAGGGGGGGAAAGAAAGGGGGAGACCGGGATTTTGAACCCAGACCCTCACAGACACTGTATAGGTAGAAAAGGTCTTGACCGTTCGGCCACCTTTCTTCCTAGCCATTTGA
This sequence comes from Babylonia areolata, assembly GCF_041734735.1. NCBI lineage: Eukaryota > Metazoa > Mollusca > Gastropoda > Neogastropoda > Buccinidae > Babylonia > Babylonia areolata. Next base: position 20,097,182 of record NC_134902.1, on the reverse strand, counting down.
TGGGGAGTTTTGCAATAATACAGGAATAGGAACGCCCCTATACGCTGGTATTATTGTAACGTGTATAAGTGGCGGGCGGACAGTCACTGTCCATTGTCTTGACAACTGATGCACAAAACGATGCATGCACACGCACGGACACACACGCAACACACACACAGTTGTTACACTCTGAATCATAATGTAATAGTATCTTACCCACATGTTTTTTTTTCTTTTTACATAATAATTGATGTGTGCATGGTGATAAGTGATTTTTTTTATCTCTTTGATTTTTGCTGACGGGCATTTTATTTTAAGTGAGCCGAAAGAAAATTTTCTGTTGTTGGTTGAAGCAGATAATAAAGTATTTTGAATTGAATTGAATTGAATTGACACTCATACAGAAGTCGAAACGCCGAGTCATTTCTTCTTCTTCTGCGTTCGTGGGCTGTAACTCCCACGTTCGCTCGTCTGTACACGTGGGCTTTTACGTGCATGACCGTTTTTACCCCGCCATGTAGGCAGCCATACTCCGCTTTCGGGGGTGTGCATGCTGGGTATGTTCTTGTTTCCATAACCCACCGAACGCTGACATGGATTACAGGATCTTTAACGTGCGTATTTGATCTTTTGCATGCGTTTACACACGAAGGGGGTTCAGGCACTAGCAGGACTGCACACATGTTGACCTGGGAGATCATAAAAATCTCCACCCTTTACCCACCAGGCGCCGTTACCGTGATTCGAACCCCTGACCCTCAGATTGAAGGTCCAGCGCTTTAACGATTCGACTATTGCGCCCGTCCAGAGTCATGTCTTAATTCTCCAGACTTGACACTCCCCAGTAGAGATTGACATCAGTGACATCCCGTCCCCCTACACCCCCACCCCATGCCCCCCCCCCCCCCCCTACATACCCCCCTCCCACCCACCCCACACGCCCCATTCTCATATCCCCTATGCTTCCTCCTCTCTCTCTCTCTCTCCCTCTCTTCCAACTCAACCTCTCTCCCAGTTGTAGTCATCGAAGAGTTTGGGCATTCATTTGTGTTAATTCTTCACCCACAAATTTCTTGTTAAGAAGTGGTGCGAAATCGGTTTGAGTATACATACATACATACATAATATTACTTGTAGTAACATTGACATTGACGTCAAACGTGGATGATGACGTACATATACACAATACGTCACAGACAAGACGCTCTCCTGATGAAGTCCTGTGGGGCGAAAATTTCAGAGTAGAAAAAAAAAACAGGACAAGAAAGAGGAAATAAAGATATAAAGTATCAGAATGAGCGAAATAAAAGAAAAGAGGGGAAAGAAGCGCACACAAAAAGAAAAAGAAAGAAAAAAAAAAAGGCAATATCAATGACAGAGTAAAGCGAATTTAACGAATATAAACAACAAAAAGAATATTTTAAAGCAGACAAACAGAAAGAAAAACAAAACAAAAAGAAAGAAGGAAGGAGAAAATACAAAAGGGAAAAAACATTCTCGACAAGGAAGAAGAAGAGGACACAATTGTCAGAAGATGTCCATGAAAGGTTCGAAATGTTCCAATGACGGCAGCGGGAAGTGACGTGAAGAAACATCATTACGTGTTTTCCTTGCCGATAACGCTACCGCTCGAACAGTTCTGTGCAGGGTTTAAAAAAAAAATTATAAAAAAAAAGTCTTCCAACTTTTAATGATGGGTTCGGAAGGTGGAACAAATAACCTTTTTATATCTCGAATACAAAATTATTTTTTAAATGATTATGATTGTTTTTTGGGGGTGCGTAACCCTCTCTCTCTCTCTCTCTCTCTCTCTCTCTCTCTCTCTCTCTCTCTCTCTCTGTGTGTGTGTGTGTGTGTGTGTGTGTGTGCGTGTCTTCTCTCTCTCTCTCTCTCTCTCTCTCTCTCTCTCTCTCTCTGCGTGTCTCTCTCTCTCTCTCTCTCTCTCTCTCTCCTGTGTACTGTTCAAACCTTGGAGACGAACGCCTGGGGGAAAAAAAAGGCACGGTACCCGCCTGTCACATGGACATTTTAAGCAAACGACAAAATACCAAAGTGCCGCTTATCCCTTAGTAGTTTAGTTTACTTTGGTTTGGGTTTTTTTGTGTGTGTGTGTTTTTCTGTTATTTGTTTTGCACCGTTTTTGTTCTGATTTGTACCTGCTATGTCACCAGAGCTTTACAGCTAATGACATTAAACATTTCAGTGTTCAGTGTTCTCTCTCTCTCTCTCCCTCTGTGTTGGTTGGAGGGTGAGAGTACAAAGGAACCCAAGTTTTAACAAGCAGGCTAATGTCTTATGTTGCACCATCCATATAATAAGAAACAGTAACACCAGTTTAGATTTCTGGTCGGTACTCTGTAACTGCGCACTTAGCGCAGAGGTGGCTGTTCCACTAATGATTAAAATCGAAAGTTGTGGTTTGTATACGTGGACAAAAAGTAGCTTTGGGGTGGGGGAAGAGGGGGTATGGGGGGACACGGGGAGGGGGGGGCTACATCCTTTGGTGTTTTCCAGTCGTTTGAGGTTCACAGTTTTGTTGTCTTTTTTAAAAAACATAACTGATATAAAAACGCGTGTTGTATGTGTTTGCTTGTCTGTCACTCTATTTGCTACTTAGTTTTTGGTTGGTTGATTGGTTGGTTGATTATTGGTTTGTTGGCTGGTTGGTTGGTAATTGGTTTGATGGTTGGTTGGTTGGTAATTGGTTTGATGGTTGGCTGGTTGGTTGATTGTTTGTTTGCTGGTTGGTTGGTTGGTAATTGGTTTGATGGTTGGTTGGTTGATAATTGGTTTGATGGTTGGTTGGTTGGTTTATTGTTGGTAGGTTGGTTTATTGTTGGTTGGTTTGATGGTCGGATGGTTGGTTTTTGTTGTTGTTGTTGTTGGGTTTTTTTGCTTGTTTGTTTGTTTGGGGACGGGGGGGGGGGGTTGTTGTTTTTTTTTTTAATGATGATTTTTTTCTGATAACGGAAAAGTTGTTCAGCTGCATTTCTTTTCCTTCCAAAACGGAAGGATGGAAGGAAAGGAAAGACAGAATTTGGCTTTTTTTTCTCTATCCACCCACTCTCTCTCTCTCTGTCTCACCTCTCTCTCTCACTCGCTCGTTCTTTCTCTCTCTCCCCCCCCTCTCTCTCTCTCTCTCTCTCTCTCTGTCACACACACACACACACACACACACACACACACACACACACACACACACTACAAACACAACTACAAACACAGCAAAAACACAAACACAAACAGACACGAATGTAAAAAAAACAATTCCTCGTTCAGTCCGCACACACTCCTCCAAGCACACCGAAAGAACAACACATCTTCTCTCTCTCACTCTGACAACCACGAACAAAACAACAACAACAAAACACAAACTTGCCTGTTCACATTAAGAAACAACAGCACCCAATTCTAACATAGAAAGTGGGTCGGGATAGGGGTGTCGGGTTGGGGGGGGGGGGGGAAGGGATGGGATTGTGTGTGTGTGTGTCGGGGGGGCGGGGGGGGGGGAGGGGCGTGGGGGGCGGGAGGGTGTTAAGGGAGAGAAGCAAATGGGTAAACAGAGAGCGATTGACTGAGTGTTTGAGGACAAGACAAAGAGAGGCAGAGCTGGCTGTGTGTGAGTTAACTCCCTTCCATGCTGGCCCGCACAAAGCTGGCACGGGGAAAAAAAAAAAAAAAAAAAAAAACAGCAGCAGCGAACAAACAAGAGAGAGATAGTAAATAGACAGAGAATCTTCAACGTTCAGACAGCACAGCTGTGATGGGAGAATGATGTCGCACAGAAAGAGAGAGAGAGAGAGAGAGAGTCCGACTGAAAACAACACGTACTGGCTGTAATTATGATGATGACAACCAAAAATCTTGATTGAGTAATGACGACAACCTAAAAAAGTTTGATGTGAAATTATTATGATGAGAACTTAAAAATTGACGTAAGCGACGACGACAGCCTAAAGTATCAGTATCAGTAGCTCAAGGAGGCGTCACTGCGTTCGGTCAACTCCATATACGCTACACCACATCTGCCAAGCAGATGCCTGACCAGCAGCGTAACCCAACGCGCTTAGTCAGGCCTTGAGAAAATAAAATAAGATAAAAATAAAAATAAAATAAAATAATTTAAAAAAAATAATAACATAAAAATAAATAAATTTAGACAGACAGACAACCTAAAGAACTGATGCAGGCGATGATGACAACTAAAAAAATAATAATAATAATGATTTTGACGTTAGTAACGACGATAACGTAAAGAACAGATGCAGGCAACGATGAAAACCTCAAAGACTGACGTCAGTGACGATGACAACGCAAAGAATAGATGCAGGCGACGATGAAAGCCTGAAAGATTGATGTAAGTGACGAGGACAACCTATATGTTTGATGCAGGTCATTATGACAACCTGGAACTCTGGTGTAAAGGATTATGTCAGTCCATAAGATTGATGTAAAGTGATGACGGCAACCTTAGATTTGGTGTAAGTAATGATGATACCCTATGAATAATGACAACCCAAACAGTTGATGCAAGCGACGATGAAGACCTAAAAGGTTGGTGTCAATGATAAAGAAAACATTAAAAAGCTGGTTTGATAACGACAACATAAAAGAATGGTGTCAGTGATGTTGACAACCTAAAATGTTCATGTAAACGATGATGGCAATCTTTAGATGAATACAGCCTAAAAGGTTGATGTATGTTATGATGGCATCAGAAAATGTGCATGTTAGTGATAGTGACATCTTAAAAGGCCTGTTTGAGTGATAAAGACAACCTAAACGTTCATTAACAGATACAGACAACTTAAAAGGTTGTGTGTGTGGTGATGACAAACTAAAACGTTGATGGAAGTGATGACAAATTAAAAGGTTGATGTAGCTGACGATGATAACCTGGAAGACTGATGCGAATGATGACAACAGTCTGAAAGGTTTTATGTAAGTGATGACAGCCAAAACGATGACACGCACACACACACACACACACACACACACACACACACACACACACACACACACACACACAAACTCACATTCACACACACACGCACACACACACACACACACACACACAAACTTACATTCACACACACACACACACACACACACACACACACACACACACACAAGTACACACACACATTCTCTCTCTCTCTCTCTCTCTCTCTCTCTCTCTCTCTCTCTCTCTCTCAAATGTAAAATAGCTCATTACTCTGTTCCCACTATAAAACCACTTCCTCCCACATATCCTCCCGAGTCCTGACAATGAACACACACACACACACACACACACACACACACACACACACACACACACACACACACACACACATACATACACACACACACACACACACATACATACACACACACACACACACACACACACACACACACACACACACACACACACACACACACACACACACATACATACACACACACACACACACACACACACACACACACACACACACACACACACACACACACACACACACTCCTACACTCTCTCTCTCTCTCTCTCTCTCTCTCTCTCTCCTACACACACACACACACACACACACACACACACACACACACACACACACACACACACCTGCTCGCCGCATCAATCCCTATTACACCCCTCACCCCCTCCACACGCACACACACGCACACACACACACCCCTACCCCCACCCCGACCCCCACCCCCATCCCCACCCCCCTCAGTTCCAACAGAGGGGGGGGGGATGCAAAAACAACAACAGCAGGAGGGTGCTGCTGAATTTGGGAGAAAAGCAAATGGGCAAACAGAAAACGATTGACAGAGTGTTTGGGGACAAGACAAAGAGATGCCAGTTAACTCCCTCCCATGCCAGCCCACACAGAGAAGGCTCTAAAAAAAACTAAAAAAATAACAAAGGAGACCGAGAGAGAGAGAGAGAGGCGACAGAGAGAGAGAGAGAGGCAAGAGAGAGAGAGAGGCGAGAGAGGGAGAAAGAGACAGACAGACAGACAGAGACAAAGACTGAGACGGAGAGGCAGAGAAAAAGAGACAGACAGACAGACAGAGAGGCGAGTGAGGGAGAAAGAAAGAGGGATACAGAGACAGACAGACAGAGAGAGACAAAGACTGAGAGAGAGAAAGACAGACAGAGAGAGGCGAGGGGGGGCAGAGAAAGAGAGAAACAGACAGACAGGCAAAGAGAGAGGCGAGATAGGGAGAAAGAGACAGACAGACAGAGACAAAGACTGAGAGGCAGAGAAAAAGAGACAGACAGACAGAGGCGAGGGAGAGGGAAAGAGAGAGAGAGGAGAGAGAGGGAGAAAGAGACAGACAGACAGAGACAAAGACTGAGACTGAGAGGCAGAGAAAAAGGAGAGAGACAGACAGACCGTTTTTACCCCGCCATGTAGGCAATCATACCCCGTTTTCGGGGGTGTACATGATGGGTATGTTCTTGTTTCCATAACCCACCGAACGCTGACATGGATTACAGGATTTTTAACGTGCGTATTTGATCTTCTGCTTGTGTGTACACACGAAGGGGGTCGAGGCACTAGCAGGTCTAAACATAATTATTTTGACCTGGGAGATCGGAAAAATCTCCACCCTTTACCCACTAGGTGCCGTTTCCGAGACTCGAACCTGGGACTCTCAGCTTGAAAGTCCAACGCTTTAACCGCTAGGTTGTTGCGCCTGTCACTTTAGTTCAATTTCTCAAAGAAGAAGTGGTTTGTGACTTACTTTCCTGCCAGTCCACATAAAAGAGTTTTTAACTCACTCAGTACGGCCAGCCCTCTCTTCCCCTCAACACAGACCCCTCGGATGTCCAGTGGGTGTCTCAATGACCCAACCTTTAGCTTCTGTCGTCAGAATTGTGGTATTCTTTGTCAACATTCACCTCTTCAGTATAAGAGCCTTCCGCTTGCAATATTTTGATGGTGGTTATTGGGGTGAAATGCTGTTAAGGTCGTCTCTTTCGCCGTTCGTATGGAGAGAGTTAAGAGAAAAAAGGAGACACAGAGAGAGAGAGAGAGAGAGCATCAACAGTCAGACCACAAGTCTGTAATGGAAGAACGCTGTCACAGAGAGCCAAGCCAAACACCAATGAATTTGAGTAAGTGATGACGACAGCCTGAGAGGTTTAACTCCCCCCCCCACCCCCACCCCCCCTCCCCTTCCCCCCGCAGACAGCGCGGACGGACAGAATGGAACACGGTAACTAATGGCAATAGTGATTGAGTGAGTAGATCGGTCCGTTCGAAGAGGTGCCACTAACTCCCGTAGTTTGCGAATGGGAAATTCTGAACTGAACGGAACTATTGTTAGGGAGTGAGGCGGATAAACTACATGGGGGTGCTTGCATGATTGCCGGTCACCAAAAGACAAGACAGGCAAGAACAGAGGGAAGGAAGGAAAGGCACATCCTTTCTTTCGATTGATGACAATGAAGATGACTGTTATATACAGTGTTATTCAGCTGTTACAGCGCAACACTGTCGGTTAGGGGTGGGGTTGGGGAATGGGGGCGGGGGGGGGGGAGGAGCCAGGGGCGGGGGGCTGTGGGGGGTTATTATCGTTCGCTCCTGTTACTCACGAAGTACTCTGTGTTTGGGGGTCAGCCCGACACTCCCCAAGTTCCACAAACAAGTAAATACACATGTATGTACAGAATTGTGACTGATAATGCTTTCTGCTTGATCAAAGATGTGTTGTGGAATGATGAATGTGTTATGTGTTCTCTTCTTACAACCGTCCGCCTTCAGAGTTGAGTAGCAGTGCGCGACGTGTGTTGGGGCCCGCGATTGTGTGGGCTCGCTTCTGCCTTGTATTGCAGTTGTAGTTACACGGGCCGTATTACACGGACCAGGCGGAGGAGGAAACCTTTCCCAACGGCTGTGAAGGCGGAAGAGGATGACCAAAGGGCAGGGGGAGCTCTTATCCTTGGCTGGAAGTCCTCCTAGGAGACGGAACTCCGAAGAAAAAACCTGCACCTGCCGAGGCCGTTCTACACGTGGTAGTATCTGCACCTGTGGGACTCTGAGCGTCGGTAGGCGAGAGAGTGGGGAAGGGACTGCACAACTACCCTTCACTGAAACAAATAAGTCACCTGAGTTGGTCAGGCAACCAGGCTGATGTCGGAACGACGAGCTAGCCCTTCAACATCCAGCTTTCCCAAGCCAGCCCTGCGGCGATGGAGAAGTGGTAACGGGGACAGGCAGAGGATGCTGCTGGCAGTTCCTAGTCACGACTCTGCACGCAGGGGGCTGTGGGGTGATGGTCGTCCGCCATAGACTGGGGCAGATGCGGCGCCCGTATCCTCCCACAGCGTCAGAGCAGACTTTTTAAGGACAGCACTGCTCTCCCCACATGGGGAAGGGGAGATAAAAGGATCCCTAAACAAACCCTGCCTCACCTAGTACCTAGTAGTAAACCGCACCTACTTGGACATCCAACACTAGCAGTCGAAACAAAAGAAGAAAAGAACCAGGAGTCATGCCCTGACTCTGGGTGCCTGAATGTTCGCACCCTTTTGGACACAGACGACAGACCAGAAAGGCGCGCAGCGCTCATTGCTCGAATGCTTGATCGCTACCAAGTGGACATAGCAGCCCTGAGCAAAACCAGGTTTGCTGGTGAAACCCAGCTGGAGGAAGTTGGAGGGGGCTACACCTTCTACTGCATTGGGAAGCCAGATGGCACCCCAAGAACCTCGGGCGTGGGCTTTGCCATACAAACCAAACTTGCACGACAGCTTGATAGCCTTCCACGTGAGATAAACAATAGGCTGATGACCCGGCGTCTGAAGCTGTCCAAGGATCGCTTCTCCACAGTCAGCTGCTGTGCCCCGACGAGGACCAACCCTGATGACATCAAGAAGCTTTCTACGAGGAGCTCAGTCGCACCATTTCAGCGGTAGACAGAAAGGACAGGCTGATCATCCTTGGGGATTTCAATGCCCACGTCGGCGTGGACTTCTCCTCGTGGCCAAAAGTCCTAGGACAGCACGGCACTGGCAAGTGCAACTCCAACGGACTGCTTTTGCTCTTGCTCTGCGTGCAGCATGGACTGACCATCACCAACACCCTCTTCCAACAAGCGGACAAGTACAAGAACATATGGATGCACCCCCGCTCCAAGCAGTGGCACATGCTGGACTATGTGATTGTCCGGCAGAGGGACAGAGGTATGTCTCCATGACACGCTGCATGAGATGAGCAGTCTGTTGGTCGGACCATCGCCTGGTACGCAGCAAGATGAACATCAGACTTGCACGCAAGCTCAAACCAGCCAGGCAGAAACCCCCTAGGAAGCTGAAAATCCACCGCCTCCCTACCACCAAGGACGTGCTGCAGCAACAAATCCAAGGAGCTCTCCAAGAAATTCCGGCATCAGCTGATGTAGAAAAGGTATGGAGCACCTTTAGAGATGCTGTGTACACAGCAGCAGCTGACACACTCGGCTTTTTACAGAGGAGCCACAAAGACTGGTTTGACGAGAACGACTCTGGAATCTCCAAGCTCCTGAACACACTGCATATACGGTATCAGGATCACATTTCCGATAAAGACTGCCAGAGGAAGAAGAACCACTACTTGCAAACCAAGCGACTCGTACAGAAGAGGCTGCGTGAGATGAAGAACACCTGGTGGGAGAGAAAGTCCGAAGAGCTTCAGTCCACTGCTGATGCTCACGACACGAAGACCTTCCATGATGGTCTCCGAGCTGTGTATGGGCCGAGAGTCACAGGATCAACCCCTGTCCGAGCCTCGGACCAGACCACCCTCCTGACAGACAAGAAAGACATCCTTGCCCGCTGGACAGAGCACTTCAACACCTTCTTCAACAGGGACTCGTCCGTATCTGACGAGGTAATTGCAGCCCTCCCACAGCTACCAGTCAATGACTCGCTAGCTGCCCCTCCCACCAAGGACGAGACCCGGAAGGCCCTGAAGCTGACAACGTCAGGAAAAGCACCAGGAGTGGAGGGAATCCAGGCCGACATCTACACGTATGGAGGCGAGGTGCTGACAGACAAGCTGACCCCCTGTTCCAGTCTATCTGGGAGAGAGGGGAGGTCCCCCAGGATTTCAAGGATGCTTCAAATGTCCACATTTACAAACGGAAGGGAGACAAAACATCCTGCGATAACCACCGTGGAATCTCTCTCCTCTGCATCGCCGGCAAGATCTTCGCCCGCATCATACTGAACAGACTGGTCGACCATGTCTCCAACACAGTCATCCCTGAAGCACAGTGCGGCTTCCGCTCAGGCAGGGGAACATGTGACATGGTGTTTGCCGTCGCCAGATGCAAGAGAAGTGCCGTGAGCAGAACAAGGAGCTTCACATGGTCTTTGTAGACCTGACTAAGGCCTTCGACACAGTGAACTGCCATGGTCTGTGGAAGATCCTCCTAAAGTTCGGCTGCCCAGAGAGCCTAATCCAGCTGATTGCGTCATCCCACGATGGCATACAGGCGAGAGTACAGGAAAATACTGAAATGTCGGATCCGTTCCATGTGGTAAATGGAGTGAAGCAGGGCTGCATCCTGGCACCCACACTGTTCTCCATTCTCTTCTCTGCCATGCTGTTTGACGCCTTCCAAGACTGTGACCGGGGCATCTACGTTCAGTTTCGCACAGATGGCAAACTTTTTAACTTGCGGTGACCTCATGCCAAGTCACGGGTGTTTGAGGCACTGTTGAGAGAGTTTCTCTTCGCTGGTGACTGCGTGCTCGCTGCACCCACCCATGAGGACATGCAGTTCATTATGGACAGGACAGGTTCTCAACCTCATGCAGGCGCTTTGGACTCACCATCAGCCTCAGCAAGACCGAGTCCATGTACCAACCAGCTAGCTCACAGAATGCCAGTGCCCCCCCCGCAGCCCCCCCCCCCCCCCCACCCCCACCCCCCGCCTGCAGTCAAGATCGATGACACAGAGATCAAGTCAGTCGACAAAAGTTTGCTACCTGGGCAGCACCCTATGCAGCAACGGAGCCCTTGATGCTGAAGTGACGCAGCGCATCGCCAAGGCCAGCTCCGCCTTTGGCAGACTCTGTAGAACAACAAAGGCTGTGGAACAACAAAGGCATCAGGCTCAGCACCAAAATCAAAACCTAGAGCTGTTGTGCTGACCACCTTGTTGCACTGCTGTGAAACATGGACGACGTATCGCCGTCACATTCAACAACTTGAGCAGTTTCACCAGAGATGCCTATGAAAGACCCTCGGCATAAAGTGGCAAGACAGGGTCTCCCACCTCGAGGAGCAGCCTGCCCAGCATCGAAAGCCTGCTGATCCAGTGCCAGCTACGCTGGACAGGACACGTTGTCCGCATGACAGACAGCAGGATCCCGAAGATGCTTTTGTATGGCCAGCTGAAGGAAGGCCACCGCGAACTTGGAAGACCCTGCAAGCGCTTCAAGGACACCTTGAAGACAAACCTCAAAGCCTGTGACATAGACATCGCTTCCAGGGAAACTGATGCCCTTGACCGCTCTCGCTGGAGGATGCTGTGCTCTAGTGGCATAAAGACGTTTGAAAACAAGAGAACGCTGGCCATCAAGGAGAAGCGTGA
>NC_134902.1:20070626-20075626 GCF_041734735.1 Babylonia areolata | reverse complement strand
ACAAAACAAAAAAACCCTCAAGTGTGGCAAAGTCTTTGATTCATGTACATTGGAATAAAAAAAAAATCAAAACTGTAACATTCGGCATACAACATACATTATAACAACAAAAAAATCACACTCAACAGTCATAGTAAAGGAAGTCCGACAAAAAAGAAATATATATTAACTTTCCACTATTCAAAACACTGACAAACATTACACGTGCGCGCGTGCGCACACGCCTGTCACTATGCACGCACCCAAGCAAACTTTTTTGTGGTTTTTTTTTTTTTTTTTTTTTTTTTTTGAAAATAGAAGAAAAGAAATGCACACATCACAATATAAGAGAGAGACAGAGCGAGATATAGACAGACAGACAGACGGACAGACACACAGACAGACAGGTCACCACTCACGCGGAAGGACGGAGAAGCGTCTGTGCACGACAGGGCCAGGACCAAAGCGAGGCAAAGGAGTTGTACGAAATTGCCGACAGGAACCACTGAAACGAAACGAAATGAAATGAACTGAAATGAAACACTTCATCAGTGGCATTTGTTTGATGCTGCTAAGCGCGTTGGGTTACGCTGCTGGTCAGGCATCTGCTTGGCAGATGTGGTGTAGCGTATATGGATTTGTCCGAACGCAGTGACGCCTCCTTGAGCTACTGAAACTGAAACTGAAACTGGAACTGATGCTGCTTTGTTCTTGATGATATTGTCGTTGCTGTGTCGTTGTTATCTTTGTTGTTGCTGCTGTTGTTGTTGCTGCTGTTGTTGTTGTTATTGTTTCTGCTGCTGCTGTTGTTGCTGCTGTTGTTATTGTTTCTGCTGCTGTTGTTGTTATTGTTTCTGCTGCTGTTGTTGTTGCTGCTGTTGTTGTTACTGTTTCTGCTGCTGTTGTTGTTGCTGCTGTTATTATTGTTTCTGCTGCTGTTGTTGCTGCTGTTGTTATTGTTTCTGCTGCTATTGCTGCTGTTGTTGTTGCTGCTGTTGTTATTGTTTCTGCTGTTGTTGTTGCTGCTGCTGTTGTTGATATTTTTTCTGCTGCTGTTGTTGCTGCTGCTGTTGTTATTGTTTCTGCTGCTGTTGTTATTGTTTCTGCTGCTGTTGTTGCTGCTGCTGTTGTTATTGTTTCTGCTGCTGTTGTTGCTGCTGCTGTTGTTATTGTTTCTGCTGCTGTTGTTGCTGCTGCTGTTGTTATTGTTTCTGCTGCTGTTGTTATTGTTTCTGCTGCTGTTGTTGCCGCTGCTGTTGTTATTGTTTCTGCTTTTGTTGTTGTTGCTGCTGTTATTATTGTTTCTGCTGCTTTTGTTATTATTTCACTGTTGCTGCTGCTGTTGATATTTTTTCTGCTGCCGTTGGTTCTGCTGCTGTTGTTATTCTTTCTGCTGCTGTTGTTATTGTTTCTGCTGTTGTTTGTTTTTGCTGTTTTTGCTGTTGTTTCTGCAGCTGTTGTTGCTGCTGCTGTTATTGTTTCTGGTATTGTTGCTGCTGCTGTAATTGTTTCTGCTGCTGGTTCTGCTGCTGTTGCTGCTGCTGCTGCTGTTGCTGTCATTTTTTACCTACCTACAGTTGTTGCTGCAGAACACTACATCATTCGTCCAGCCCCAACCTTTCCCTTCCCCGATTCATCCCCTACGCCTCCACCCCCTCCCCCCCTGCGGCCTCCACCCTTGCTAATTCCCCATCTTCCCCTTTCCACCCCCTCCCCCCCCCGTACCTCCCTCCCCTCCCCCCCAACTGACCGTGAATAAGTGCCGATTAGTGGAAGGGCCAGATCCAATGAGCCGCTCATCAAGCCCTCTGCTTAACCCCCCTCACCCCCCCACTACCGCCCCCTTTCCACCCATACCCCCTACCCCCTACCCCCACCCCACGCCCCTCCTCCGTCTCTTCCCATCTTCCTATTCCCCCCCTCCCCCGCCCATCCCTCCCGCCCCCCAGCCCATCACCCTCCCTGCATCCCTCTACCTCTCTCCTCCTGTTCTCCCCCCCCCCCCACCCCTTCCCTCTTTCCTTCCTCCCTCCTCCCTCTCTCCCACCCCTTTGATGGAGTAGAGCGGATGAGGAAGGAAGAAGAGGAGGAGGAAGAGGAAGAAGAAGAGGACAAGGAGGAAGAGGAGAAGGAAGAGGAGAAGGAGGAAGAGGAGGAAGAGGAGGAGGATCAGGAGGAGGAGAAGGAGGAAGAGGATGACGGGAAGGAAGAGGAAGAGGAGGAGAAAGAGGCAGAGGAGAAGGAGGAGGAGGAGAATGAGGGGAAGGAAGAGTAGGAGAGGGAGGAAGAGGAGAAGCAGCAGGAAGAGGAAGAGGAGGAAGAAGAGGAGAAGTAGGAAGAGCAGGAGGAGGAGGAGGAAGAGGAGAAGGAGGACGACGATGAAAAGGAGGAGGAGGAAGAGAAGGAGGAGGAGGACAGAGCTACAAACCGTGAAATAGCGATTCCCTAATGGAAACGAATCACTGCCGAAGGCCTTGATTGACAGGAATACCTCCCTGTCCTCTTCTCTTCTCCGCGTCAGACTGTCTGTCTGTCTGTCCATCTGTCTGTCTGTCTGCCTCTGTCTCTCTCTCTCTCTCTCTCTCTCTCTCTCTCTCTCTCTTTCTCTGTCTTCACTTCTCTCTCTCTCTCTCTTTCTCTGTCTTCACTTCTCTCTCTCTCTCTCCCTTTGTCTTCACTTCTGTCTGTCTGTCTGTCTGTCTCTCTCTCTCTTTCACCTCTGTCTCTCTCTCTCTCTCTCTCTCTCTCTCTCTCTCTCTGTTTCTCTGTCTTCACCTCTCTCTCTCTCTCTCTCTCTCTCTCTCTCTCTCTCTCTCTATCTATCTATCTATCTATCTATCTCTCTGTCTTCACTTCAGTATGTCTGTGTGTGTGTGTGTGTGTCTGTGTGTGTGTGTCCTCACTTCTGTCTGTCTGTCTGTCTCTGTCTCTCCCTCTCTCTTATCTCTGTCTCTGTCTCTCTCTCTTATCTCTGTCTGTCTCTTTCTGTCTATCTGTCTCCGTCCCCCCCCCCTCTCTCTCTCTATCTATTTATCTATCTATCTCTCTGTCTTCACTTCTGTCTGTCTGTCTCTCTCTGTCTCTGTGTCTTCACTTCTGTCTGTCTCTGTCTCTGTCTCTCTGTCTTATTTCTGTCCCTCTCTCTCTATCTGTCACTTGCCCCCAACTGCTGTGTGTGTGTGTGTCTGTCTGTCTGTCTGTCTGTCTGCTTCGGTACGTGTTCTTAAACGTAAATGTGTAAACTGAAGGGAAACAAAATCACATAATACAAACAAAAAGCGAACCGTTCAATCAATATATTGACCTTCCTAATAATATGCCTATTGTGTCGCCTTTTCTTTCATTTTGCAGACAGACAGACTCAATGAAGCAAAGAAAGAAAGAAAGAAAGCCTGGAAATTAATTTCCTAGCAAGCTTCCTTGCAAATGTAAGAAAACTCGTAATTCGTCCATTTAGAAATTATTTTTTCCTATTCAAAAAAATCTTCTTCTTCTTCTTCTTCCTTCTTCTTCTTGGTTTCCTTCTTTTTCTTCTTAGTTCAGTCAGCAACAGTGAAAGAGACCATAGTGGTTCTAGCCAACAAAAGGTTAACAACTGTTTGATAAAATGAACTGCTAATCAGACACGGACATTTCTTTCGAAAGAACAGAACAGGGGAAGGCGGGGAATGTTGGCGATGGATTCAGTGCAGATGTTTGAGTTTGTCACGACTGAATGTGACATGTTTGGACATGATTATGTAGGGGGTGTAAAAGTTGGGTGCCATTTTTTCTTTCTTTTTTTTTCTTTTTTTCTTTTTCTTTTTTTTTGTGGTTTGTTTTGTTTTTGTTTTTTAGATTTTTTTATTCACTCTCTGCCCACTCTCCCCCCCCCTTCCCCCAACACACATACATGCATACACACACAATGCACACACATAACGTACACATACCCGTACCCACATCCACACACACACACACACACACACACACACCATCCGCCTTCACCACACACACACAGACGCATAGACACACAGACCCACACACAGACCCCCACCCCCAGCCCCCCCTCCCCCTCCCACACACACAAAGTACACACACATACAAAGTACACACACACACACACACACACACACATCCACCCCCAACCCCTAACCCCAAACTCACACACATCATCTATCCATCCTAATTCCCAGTGCCAACAAAACCATGACGACGGGGAGTAGTAACCACCAATGTTGTATCCATCACCCACCCCACCCACACCCCTACCCCTCCCCACCCACCCACCCACACACACACACACAGCCATCCATCACAGGAAAAAAAAAAACCTTCACTCCTGCAGAGTCACTTCCCTTCGTCAGTCTCCAATGGTTCCTGTTCTGATTTCTCTTCAAAACGCAGGACACCACATACTTTTTCTTTTTTTCTTTTTTTTTCCCCCCTACTGATACAAGGATTGGTTAGTCGAGGAGCCAGACTGAACTGATGTCCCCACCCCACCCCCCACCCCCCACGACCCTTCCTTCCCCCTGCCCGGCCCCCCTCCCATCGTCGCCCCTCTAGAGAAGATACCATCACTACGTCCTTCCATTGACAATTTTGTCACAGGCTGTGACGACACCGGAACAAAAATGTTAACACCCACAGGAGTGGGGTTTGTGTGGAGAGGAAATTGAAATATGAGAACGGGGAAAGGTGGGGGTTGTGGGGGTGAGGGTTGGGAGTGCTGGGGTGATGAGAGAAGGATCGAAGGACGAAAGAACTTTGACAGCTCTCTGTCTGTCTGTCTGTCTGTCTGTCTGTCTCTCCCTCTCTCATTCTCTCTCTGTCTGTGTGTCTCTGTCTCTCTCTTTCTCTGTACGTGTGTGTCTCTGTCTCTCTCTCTTTCTTACTGTCTCTTTCTTCGCCCCTTAGAAGAGGGATACGTTGTGATTCTCTCTCTCTCTCTGTCTCTCTCTCTCTGTCTCTCTCTCTCTCTCTCTGTCTCTCTCTCTCTCTCTGTCTCTGTCCCTCTCTCTCTCTCTCTCTCTGTCTCT
>NC_134902.1:20045626-20068126 GCF_041734735.1 Babylonia areolata | reverse complement strand
TCTCTCTCTCTCTCTCTCTCTCTCTCGCTCGCTCGCTCGCTCGCTCTCTCTCTCGCACAGACACACGCGCACAGACACACACACACATACACACGCACACAAGCACAAGTGCGCGCGCACACACACACACACACACACACACACACACACACACACACACACACACACACACACACACACACACACACACACACACACACACACACACACAATCGCGGCACCCACGTGCGTGTGTAATATATTGTATGATCCCTGAAAAGTTTATTATAAGGCCACGTGTGCTCAAAAGGGGCGTACCCGCGGTTGTGTATGTGTGTGTGTGTGTGTGTGTGTGTGATGTTTTCTTTTTTTCTTCCTCTTATTCTTTCTTGCTTAGTTTCTTCTGATTTCATTTTTTTTCCTTTCTTCCTTTCTTCCCCCCCCCCTCCCCCCCCCCACCATCCCCCCCATCCCTCCCCATCCCTCCCCATCCCCCCCCCTCTTTTTTTTTTACCCTTCTTTTTTTTTTCTAGCAAGAGGCTTTCAGGATCAACGCGCACTGAAAAAAGCACGATTTTCCATCTTTCCATCTGATTCTCCCCAAACTCTTTTTTCCTTCAATGACCAGCAGCCTTGGGCGGAGGGTGAGGGGGTGAAGACTCTGGGAATGAGGTTTATTCAAAAGAAAATAATATTAAAAAATAAATAAACACACACACACTCTTTCTCTTCTCCACACGCGCACATACAGACACACATACAGACACACACACACACACACACACACACACACACACACACACACACACACACACACAGAGCCACGATGGGATTTAACAGATAGCGACAGAAGATGGGGAAATAAACACAAAGAAACAGTGGTTTGACGATCGAAAGAATGGAAATTAAAACAAATTGTTGTTTATCAGCAGGGACACAAGCTACTTATTGCCACAAAAAAAACAAGAAAAAAAAGAGATTACAGTGAAGAGAAGGGGATAAAGGTAATGCTTGGGATATTTGAATTATTTCTAATTCACAATGAGCACTGAAAAGAAGAGAAATTTTCATGTCAACAGCGAAAAAAAAACCCTAGAGAAATAACTGAAAATTAACTGGGGGAAAAAAGCGAACAACATCGCAGATCTGACCATGTAGATAAGCTTCACCCCACACTGCCGTACGCTGCGGCATCAAAAACACCAGGAGGAGGAATTTTGTTTAATGTCCTGTCACACATATCGGTGATTGAAGACATTTTGTTAAAGTATTTATGAATACATTTGAGTATTATCGGTTAGAAGGGGTGGGAGATGTGAATGAATGGAGGGTTGCGGGAAACTGGGCAAATGAGGGTGAAATGAGGGTGAAATTTGAAAACAAAATTATAAATACAATTACAGGAAATTACTTAAAGGACTTCGTAAAAGAGAAGTCGTTAAATTGACAAGCGAAACAACTGATAATGAATGCAAAAAGTCAAAAATATCAACGTTCTCATTCACTTGTGAAGACACACTTTCGTGTATATGGCTTCATCAAGCTACAGTCAAAAATATATATGCTTAATTGTCAGGTTACTAAAGCATATGCACTTGACATTAGAACAATACTTGGTCCGTAATGAATTTGATAATAGTCTGAGAGCTAAACTCAGAATTGTTCTGCGAATCGGACCAAAGTCTGACAGAGTCAACTGACGAAGTTTTAACTTGAATTCAAGCACCTATAAAAGTCTCTTTCTAGTATATTATTGCTTATTTCCTTGTATGACAATGGGCAATACACTTTTATACTATCTGTATGATTCTGTATGATTCTTTGCTCCCCTTTTTGCTGCCCTGTCTGCTTGGTCGTTATAAAACACCAGTTTGTGCCCTTGTCCTTTCAACAGCTCGGCTTGTAACAGAGACAGACGCAGTGGATTCCCTCCCACTGCAGCGTGCTTGGCAACGAGACTGCTGACTCCCTGGCAAAGGAAGGCACTACGAAAGAGCAGATGGACAGGTCTACCAGCTACTCTGAATCCAGGACCATCATTAAGGCCAAGCTGCAGAACAAGTGGAAGCAACAGCATCCACGCCACATCAGAGCAGACCCGTACTACCTGCTGACTCGTCGAGAGCATGTGGCCATTTTCAGGCTCAGGACAGGCCACAACCGGCTGAAACACCACCTACGCACGAAACTCCGTATCGGCGACAGAGCAGTGCTCCTGCAGAACAGACAGCCCGACAACAGAACATCTGCTGCAGTCCTGCCCGCTCCACCAAGCTCTCCGAGAGAAAACCTGGCCTGACCCAATCCCAGCGGCCCGGAAGCTCTACGGAGGACTGGAGAACCTGCGACGTACTGCTGCCTTCGTCGAGGAGACGGGGGAATCCATCTGATAAATGACGAATGAGACAACAACAACAGAGAGGCGCAAACTTACAGTTGGGCCAACTGCAAAGTGAGAGCTTATGATCAATGGTTTCTCCAGTGGGAAATCATATTTCGTGAAGATCTACGACACGCAAACTAGGAGAAAGGTTGCGCTGGTTTTTTAGTGCTGCAGCCTTGGGGTGGTGGTGTGGGGGGGGGGGGTTAGTTGGCCTTTGGGGAACACCCCAACGCTGATTGTCCTAAAGCCCTTTTGGCGATGCAACTTGGACAAGACGCTCTCAAATATTAGCCCAGATAGTCGGGACAACAGTTGCCTCCTCTGCTGTTCTGATATCAGGTCATAAGACTATCATAGTATGGTATACCTTTCTGGCTTGCAAAACGTACAGAACTAAGCAGTGACGCTTAACCTCAAAGTAAAAATACGAAACCATGTCACACCTCTTGTAGTAGTAGTAGTAATAGTTGTTGTTGTTGTGGTAGTACTAGCAGCAGTGGTAATAGGGGGAGGAGAAGTAGTATCGTTTTTATAGACACACAAATAGATATTCATTATCAAAGAAATCGGTTTCCTTAGGTTTCGTAACAAAGGTTTCGTAACAGAGAAAACTTCTTTTTTTTTAATAATGATACTAAAATAATGATAATGATAAGAAGAAGAAGAAAAAGAAAAAAGAAAGAAAGAAAGAAAGAAACAGTCTGTATATATAAAGAGACAAAAACTGACATGAGAAAGGAACGAAGAAATAATCGTAGGCAATTTTGTAAACAAATATTGATTTATCGCTGGGGCGAAGAACCCCGGAAAGAAAGCAGATTTCCAATAAAAAAAAAATTTAAAAAAAAGAAAGAAAGAAAAGAAAAGAAAAAAAGCAGAATGAAAACGAACTTTTGTCTTTCAACAGATTATAAAGACTGTGAAAGGAATGCGTCCTAGACTTCAGTAACAACACTAACAACAACAACAATAACAAAGTAGGGTAAAATCATTTGTCAACAGAGTAAAATGAAAAGACGATTCTGGAAAGATAATTGTCGTCTGCGATCGTCAGAGAATACAGGAGGAAATAACAGCCTGTTAAAAAATAAAATCTGGAAATAAAGATTGCTCGACCATAAATAGCGAAACGAAACAATAACAGCCTGTAAAAAAAGAAAGCTGGAAATAGATATTGATCAACTATAGATATCAGAGAGAAACGCTTTAACAGGCGACAGATAAAATATCATTAAAAACGAAAGAGCTGGTGCAGTTGTCAACATGGAATACTGGAATGATTCCTTTGAGACACAGTACTATCGCTTTTCTGTCGACAGAGGTTAGAGAAAAGAAGCGGTTATCTATAGAAATAACTAGAAAAAAAAGCTCGTAGTTGATAAAATAAGTCAATTATTTGTGTGTGTGTGTGTGTGTGTGTGTTTGTGTGGTTTTTTGTGTGTTTTTTGTGTGTGTTTTTTTGTTTGTTTGTTTTTGTTGTTGTTGTTTTTTTCAAAATACCATGAATATTTGCACCTGGAAGTTGTCGGGATAATACACGTTCTGACCAGAAACAAACATAATTCTGCGTTTAAGTACTCCATGAGGTAATTAAATTTTCTGACTGTTGCGGCAAAGTTTGGGGTGCAGCGCATAAGATTATGGAACTGTGAGATGGCCATAAATCTGTCTTGAACACACTTCATTTGAGAAGAAACAGAAAACAAATTAAGTTTTATGTCATAGGCGAGGATGATTCATATTCTTATGATTCATAGCCCAGCAAACAATTTTGGCCTGTATCAAGGAGAGACAGACAGAGACAGAGACAGACACACAGAGAGAGGGGGGGGAGGGGGGAACCCCAACAACTAACCACCAAGCAGCGATGTAGCAAATATGGATCATAACACACACACACACACACACACACACACACACACACACACACACACACACACACAGAGAGAGAGAGAGAGAGAAACACCAACACCCATCGAGAACAAGAAAGTGAAACAAAAACAGAACACATCAAGAGCAGGAAATCAAATCTCTCTCTATCCTAAGATGATCTGACGTAGCTTAAAACAGCGATGAAAAAGGGTGTGGGGATGGGAGATGGGAGGGGGGGAATCAAAGAACAACAACCCCAGTGCTTTAACCCCAGTAGACACGTGGAATTACTGATGAACATGCCGTGAATTTCGACATCCATGGCACTCCATCTGATAAAAACAGAGGATTGGGCAAAAAGGAGGAGGGTGTAGGAGGAGGAGGAGGAGGAAGAGAGACAGACAGACAGACAGAGAGAACAAACAGGCCCATTTTAGCCCATTCCCAAGGGGGTAGGTTGTGGAAGGGGTTGTACATGGAAGAAACAGAGAGACAGACAGAGGGAGAGAGAGACAGAGATTACCCTCTTTCAGGAATATTAATTAATCAAACACATATTTCGAAATGTGTTTGCTGGAGAAAAAAAATTCCTGAAGGGTGCATGGCCGCTCTTCGATCTGACCTGATCTGTCCTGATCTGACTTGAGTCCTGTTTTCTCTCTTTGATACCTGACTTAAAGAAAGGGGGTGGATGGGGGAGTCGGACTGAGGGGTGGGTGTGTGGGGGTGGGGGTGTGTGTGGGGGGGTACAGGGGGAAGATGGAGAGGGGTTGAGGGTTAGTGGTGGGGGAACAGTTAGGGGCGCTGGGAAGGATCGGAGGATCTTTTTCTTCACCACCTTCTTCACCTATCCCGTAGTCTTGTGGACCGTTGGGGCGCCACAGGTGATCTGGCAACCAGCATCCTCCAATCCTCTCGGTTTTCTGACCTCCTGATTGTATCGCTCAACCTCAAGCCCGTCCATTCTGGGATGTTGTCCTCCCATCTCTTCCTTTGTCTGCCTCTCCTTCTCCCCCCTTGCACTGTGCCCTGCAGGAATGTCTTGGCAAGCCCTGATGATCTCATGACATGGCCATACCATTTGAGCTTGCGTCTCTTGACCAAGACCTGACTTGACCTGAAGGATCTTTTTAGACAAGGGAAATGCGAAATTGCTACAACAGCCTTTCGATTTGAAGTCTGATGATGGTATTATCAATATATATTTGTGGGTTGTTTTTGTGTGTGTGTGGTTTTTGTTGTTGTCTTGTTGTTGGTTGTTGTTGTTGTTGTTTTCTTTATTGTGGGCCGATTTCATGACAACAATTCAAATCTTCAGAAGATAAGAAAATTAAAAGAATTATTTTTTTTAAAAGCTTTTGACGGACATTCTCTCTCTCTCTCTCTCTCTCTCTCTCTCTCTCTCTCTGCTTTCTTCAGTGTTTGAGAACTCTCTCTCTCTCTCTCTCTCTCTCTCCTGATTTGACTCAAGTAAATACAGCTCACTACATTAATAAGTAGGTTTTTTATTGGTTTTGTTGTTGCTGTTGTTGGTATTCGTTTTGCTTGTTTGTTGTTTGTGTGTCTTTTGTTTTGTTTAAGGTTGGGTTTTTTTGTGTTTTGTTTTTGTTTTTGTTGTTGCTGTTGTTTTGTTGTTGTGATTTTGTTTGTTTTTGTTCTTTTCTTCCCCTTCTTCTATTGTTTTTTTGTTGTTGTTTTTTTGTTTTGTTTTTGTTTTTGTTTGGGGGGTTGTTGTTTTTTTGTTTGTTTGTTTTTTCAACTCTGTCAGAGACATTATTTTTCAACCACTGTTTCCACACATCTCCTGCATACTGTCAGCCGGACTATATTTTATTCCAGTTCCCAACGCCAGCAGCCCCCCTGGGGGCGGGGGGGAACCATGAAAAGATATGTCACCCACTGAACCACACTTCACAGAAACCTTTCATCCATGCTGAGTCACCTCCACTGTCTCCACCTCCAATGCTGTGCGGTTCAACGCACTCAGGACACCACTTTCTGCGCTCGCTCCCTCCCTCCCTATGAGTTTCAGTCTCATTTTCAGTTTCTCAAGGAGGCGTGAATGCGTTCAGGCAAATCCATACACGCTACATCACATCTGCTGGGCAGATGCCTGACCAGCAACTTTACCCAACGCGCGCTTAGTCAGGCCTTGAGTGCATGTGTAGATGTATTTGTGTACCTATGTATATATATATATATATATATATAGATATATATATATATATATTTGTGTACCTACCAATGCGGATTTCTTCTAAAGAATTTCTGCCAGAGGACAACACATTTGATGCCATGGGTTCTTTTTCAGTGCGCTAATTGCGTGCTGCACACAGTGACCTCGGTTTATCGTCTCATGGGAATGACCAGGCACTCGGTTTCATTCTCCTATCAAACTTTGGAGAAAAGGCGAGAGCTGGGAATGGAACCCAGACCCTCACGGACACTGTAGCGGCAGATAGGAGTCTTGTAACCATTTTGCCGCCTTCCTTCCTATTAAAGATACAATTGCTTTGTCGCGGAGCCAGACCGAACAAGCCCTCAGTGAAGCACTGACCCCTCACTAAGTCTTTCCAGAGACAAGCTCCGTGAATCTATGGACACCAAGAACTACTGTCCACACAGCAAGGCGTGGTGGAAGTGGAGAGAGGAAATTGGAAATTGAAGGAGTGGGATGATGTGGGTGGAGAGGTGGGGTGGTGGGGAGAGGGCGGGTGGGGGTTGGGGGGGTTCGGAGGGGGTTGCGGGTGGCGGGAAAGGGGTGTGTGTGGGGGGGGGGGGGTGTCGGGGGGTCATGTGAGCGGGACAAGAAAGACCAACAGAACCCTATACTTTCTTTGTTTGTGTGTTTACTTTATTACGTGAGTCGCCATTGTTTTCTGTGGTTCATCTATCTATCTATCTATCTATCTGTCTGTCTGTCTGTCTGTCTGTCTGTCTCTCTGTCTATCAGTTCATTTATTAGTTTCTTTGTTTACATATCTATGGATCCAGTTCTTCTTATTTTCCCTCGAGGCCTGTCCAAGCACGTTTGGTTACGCCACTGGTCAGGCTCTGTTTAGCAGATGTGGTGCAGCGTATATGGATTTGTCCGAACGCAGTGACGCCTCCTTTTTGGGGGGGGAAAATTAAATGAACTGGAGCGGTTTTCTGTGATGTTTAGTAGGTGTGGAGTGTCTAATGATTGATGTTATTTTGTTTCTTTACACCCCATGCGCAAACCAATTCTTTCTTCTGTTGTTGTTGGGGGGTTTTTTTCCTCCCCCGTTTGATGCCAGTAAAGAGTCTTAGCGTCCTGAAGCTATAGAGCTGGTGGTGGTGATAAAGGCGGAAATGAATCGGAGTTCCACTGTGGTTTGAGACTACGTGGCACAGCTATTGTTTACTCGATGTCTTTAGTGGTCAGGGTTTCATTAAGACCTTTGGGTTGTTATTTTTTCCTCTACAAATATCAAAGGTAAAACGATATTTTGTTTTCTATTGTAGATAAAACGTCGACAGCTGAAAAACAAAAAAAGCAATCAATGTTCGTAAAAAGTTCCGCGTGCTCTTTTAAAGTTACACGAACAGGAAATCACAGTCATGAAGGTAGCAAATTTCACAGACCAATCAGTGAGAGTGACAACAGTAAGAGAGTATGTGAGAGACATTTCAAGCCCTCCCCAATCCTTGAAACAGAAAAAAAATATATATTCTACAAAGCTGCAGTGAGTGAGAAAATGCTGTGCTTGTACTTTACATTTAGTGCAAAACGTTTAAGCTCTGGATATGCCCTCTTTCTCAAATTCACATTTAGTGAAAAACGTCGCTTAAGCTCTGAATATGCCTATTTTATAGCTTACAATTAGTTGTTTAAGCTCTGAACATACCCTCTTTTTTGTAGTTTACATTTAGTGAAAAACGTCGTTCAAGCTCTGAATGTGCCCCTTCTATAGTTTACATTTAGTGAAAAACGTACATTTAGTGAAAAACGTCATTCAAGCTCTGAATTTGCCCCCTTTATAGTTTACACTTAGTGAGAAACGTCATTCAAGCTCTGAATTTGCCCTTTTTATAGTTTACATTTAACATTTAGTGAAAAACGTCGTTGAAGCTCTGAATATGCCCCTTTTATAGTTTACATTTAGTGAAAAACGTCGTTGAAGCTCTGAATATGCCCCTTTTATAGTTTACATTTTGTAAAAAAAAATTTTTTTTAAGTTGTTCAAGCTCTGAAAATGCCCCTTTTATAGTTTACATTTAGTGAAAAACATCATTGAAGCTCTGAATATGCCCCTTTTATAGTTTACATTTAGTATTTTTTTAAATGTCTTTCAAGCTCTGGATATGCCCCTTTTATAGTTTACATTTAGTGAAAAACGTCGTTTAAGCTCTGAAAGTGCCCCTTTTATAGTTTACATTTAGTGAAAAGCGTCGTTCAAGCTCTGAATTTGCCCTTCTTTTTTTATTTCCAACCCAGAAGCGATGAACTGGAGGGCTATTCAAAGGGCTGGACTGTTTATTGTCATTCTTCTTTCCCTATCCCCCCATCTCTCTCTCTATCTCTCTCTGTTTATCTCTCCCTCTGTCTCTCTGTCTCTATCTTTCTCTCACCTCTTTCCCTCCTCTCTGTCTCTGTCTCTCTCTGTTTATCTCTCCCTCTGTCTCTCTGCCTCTGTCTTTCTCTCTCTCTCTCTCTCTCTCTCTCTCTCTCTCTCTCTATCTCTCTCTCTGTCTCTGTCTCTCCTCTCCGTCTCTTCTTCCTTTCTTTCTTTCTTTCTTTCACCTCTTTCCCTCACCGTGTGTGTGTGTGTCTCCTCTCTCTCTCTCTCTTTCTCTCTCTCTCTCTCTCTTTGTCACTCTTTCTCTATCTCTTTCTCATTCTCACCCCACCCTCTCTTTCTCTCTCCCCTCTCTCTCTCTCTCTCTCTCTCACAGACCTTGTCCCAACCTCTCGGCGTTTGTGTAGCGTAACAAGTATGGCTGAGGACGGCAATTTCCTTCGCGTGAATAAAGTTCAAGAATAATAAGACGTCCAATGTTTCTCCCCCCCCCCTCCCCACCCCCCACTTGTTTCTCCTTTGATGTCGCCGTCCTGTGAAACTAAAGAGAAAACAAGAGAGTGAGAGACGATATCTTTTATATTTCCTTCTCTCGTTCTTTCCTTCATTTCTGTCTTCTTCTGTTGTTTTTGTTTTTATTCTTCCTTCTTTTCTTATCTTCAAACCCTTCTTTCTTCCTTTGTTCATTCCTGTCTTCCTTCTTTCCCCCTTCAGTCTTTTATTTCTTCTTTATTTTTTTCTGATCTTTCTTTTTCCCCCCCTCCTTTTCTTCCTTCGTTTCTTCCATCTTACTTTCCTTTCTTTCTTTGTTTATTCTATATTTTTTCTGTCTTTGTTCATGTTATATTTCTTCTTTGTTCCTTCTTCCTCCCTCTATTCTCTTTGGAAATAAAAACGTTTATCTAAAAAAAAAAATTCTAAGTACAATTGGGGAGGCGGCTTCAGTGACTCGAACCCAGAACCCTCGATTTCCAGACAGATACTGTCTGGGTAGAAGACCACCTCTCCATCAATGGTGCTAGGAAAACAGTATGTTCATACAATATGCATGTACACAACAACGCAGCTTCTTTTTTGTGTGTGTGTGTCTCGGGAACGGCGACAGTTCCGGTTCCTGACCTGCCAGAAACATCGTGTAATCCCCCTTTGTAGAAAAAGAAATTGAGGATAAAATGATGTTAACAATAATTGTCAGAGGGGAAAACGGAATGAGTGAATGTTTCTTCCGTACATGAGACTGTCACCACGGGTCTCCATCCACTTCTTCTTCTTCTTCTTCTTCGTTCGTGGGCTGCAACCTCCCACGTTCACTCGTATGTACACGAGTGGCCTTTTACGTGTATGACCGTTTTTACCCACGCATTGTAAGCAGCCGTATTCCGTTTTCGGGGTGTGTGAATGCTGGGTATGTTCTTGTTTCCACAACCCACCGAACGCCGGCATGGATTACAGGATCTGTAACGTGCGTATTTGATCTTCTGCTTGCCGTATACACACGAAGCGGGTTCAGGCACAAGCAGGACTGCAGATATGCTGACCTGGGAGATCGGAAAAATCTCCAACATTTTACCCACCAGGCACCGTTACCGATATTCGAACCCGGGACCGTCAGATTGAAAGTCCAACGCTTTAACCACTCGGTTATTTCGCCCGTCTTCCATCCACAATTCCTATGAATCTTCCCATATAGAAGACTGACATGATCTCTCTGCAGGCGTGGAATCAGAGGAGGAACTCAATGAAAACTAACATCACCACGAGAACGGGACACTAAAACTGGAGTGGTGGCCTAGATGTAACGCGTCCGCCTAAGAAGCGAGAGAATCTGAGCGCACTGGTTCGAATCACACCGGCAGTCGCCAGTATTTTCTCCCCCCCCCCCCCTGCCCCCCAACCCCCACCGTCACTCCTCCCCCTCCCCCTCTCCCTCCCCCTCCCCTTCACTACTACACCTTGAGTGGTGGGCTGGACGCCAATCATTCGGATGAGACGATAAAACGAGGTCCTGTGTTCACCATGCATTTAGCGCACGTGAAAGAACCCAGGGCAACAAAAGGGTTGTCCCTGGTAAAATTCTGTAAAAAAAAAAAAATTTTAAATCCACTTCGATAGGAGCACAAATAAAAAATACAGGCAGGGAATTTTTTTTTTAATGTGTGGCACTGTCAGTGTAATGACGCGCTCTTCCTGGGGAGGGCAGCATGAATTTCACACAGAGAAATCTGTTGTGACAAAAAAGAGTAATACAAATACAAAATACAAACACAACTCACGCGGTCTGGGACAATGTCCATGACATTGAACGAGAATGAGGAAGATGATGGCGATGGTGTCGTGAACATCATCTGCTAGGCAAATACTTGACCAGCAACATAACCCAACGCGCTTAGTCAGGCCTTGGGTGCATGCGCATATACATATATATTTGTGTATGTGTGTGTGTGTGTGTGTGTGTGTGTGTGTGTGTGTGTGTGTGTGCTTCTCCGAGTGGATTTCTTCTACAGAATTTTGCCAGTGGACAACACTCCCGTTGCCTCGGGTTCTTTTTTTTTTCAGTGCGCCAAGTGCGCGCTGCACACGGGACCTCGGTTTATCGTCTCATCCGAATGACTAGCGTCCAGCCCACCACTTGTGGAGGGGACGGGGGAGGGTGGGGCGTGGGGGAGTTGAGAGAGAAAATTCTGGTGACGAGCTTCTCGTTTCGATTTTCCAACCAAACTTGGGACAAAGGGCGAGAGAGGGATTCAAACCCAGACCTTCACGGACTCTCTGTTTTGGCAGATGAGCGTCTTAACCACTATGCCATCTTCCTCCCCATTGACTTCACAACCACCCACTCATCACTCCCCAAACGCTAACAAGGTCGTCATGGAGGCTAACTGTAACAAAGAGTATTATCCTGTCGCTGCGCTGAAAAGGGTATGACATTTCGTTATCGTCTCACACGCACACAAAAAAAAAAATCAAAAACAGTAATAGATTGATTTTTTTTTATTTTTTTTGAGTCTTCAGCTGCGTGAAACAGTATTCTCCAAAATGCTGCTTCTAAATGTCATGTTCTATTCAAAGTGAGAAGGGGTGTAAACGATGCTATCAAAGAATACAGACGTTTACGGGTTTATATTACTCTGTGTCTTTTAATGGTCTGTGCGCAAAAGTGCGGATGAAAAGCAATAAATACACCATTGGCTTGGAATCATGATGTGGTTTGTTATAGAAAGAAAGGTCGCTTTGCTTTTTTTTTTTTTTTTTTTTTTTTTTTTTTGCTTTGCTTTGCTTTGCTTTGCTTCTCTTTTTTTTTCTTTTTTTTTGTAATAAGTCCGTTTGTTTCAAGGAAACGAACGCAGATATTCTAACGCTTTGTTACTCTTTTTATCCTCAGCAAAGGGCAACCTCCGTTTTTATAGTTTTGAAAAGGCGGCAGCTGCGGTTTACCAGGAAGTCTCCAACAGAGACAGACTGGAAACGATCAAGCGGACAGACAGAGAGAGCCGGAAAAGTCTGAAGGAAAAGGTGTGTGACACAAACTTTACCAACGGGAAGAGTAGTGTGAACAGACGCGTGCGTGTTCGCGTCACGCACACGCACGCACACACGCACACATACATACATACATACATCTATGCATACATACATACACACATACATAATACATACGTATATTCAGACACACATACGCATACACACATTGAAACACAAGAACACAGACACACACAGAGAGAGAAAGGGGAACATGCATATTTCCGTGTCGATCTCTTTGGGCTATTTCCTGGAAAATTTGTTGGTTTGTTTTGTAAGACAGACCGAGTGTTGTATTCTTCTTTCTTTCTTACTGTCTAATTTGCTTCCATTACCTTCCTTTCTTCCTTCATTCATCTTTTTTCCTTTCTTCATGCAAGAGGTTCTCGCGATCAACGTGCCATGAAGAAAGCACAATTTTCCATCTGATTCTCCCCCCCGAACTCGATCTCTTTTTTTTCAGTCATTTGCCTTGGGCAAAGAGAAGAAGAAGATACAAAGGTAGGGTGTGGGGTTGGAGGGGGGTGGCGTGGAGGGGGGCGGGGGCGGGGCTCAACCGGAATAGGGAAGGGGGGGGGGATGAAAAAAAGGGGGTATCCAGCCAAGACAGACTTTACCAGATGACGATTCAAAATGGAAAAAAAAAATCAAATCACCATTGATGGAAAGAAAGACTGGAAATAAATTCACTTTTGTCCTCCCTCAGAAAACTGTTCCGACTCAAACACAAGTGTTTATCTCCGGGGAGCAAGATTGTAAAACACTGAGTATTTCTTCGTTTAACCCTTTCACCGCCATGGTCACATTTCGGCACCAGCTAAGTAAAGCACCCATGTCATTGAAATGCAACCAGATGATGGGCCTTTTGTGCATTAACCTAATGCTCTTAATTTTCAGTGGTAGGATTGGCCATTTTTTCTACACATCACATGGGAATCCCCAGCTATTCTTAGACACCATATTTTCTGTGGTTCCTGCACAAGGTTAATTTGCACTCTAAACTGACTGGCGGTGAAAGGGTTAAGTTAAAGAAGAGGATATTTCAGAAAACGAACAAACGGAATGGTTGCAGGATCAATTGTTTATGTGTATGAAATATAGTTCTATAAAATACTGATATCAAAACAGAAATATTCATCGGCAGGATAAACTCGAAAGAAACAAATTAATGCTTCCTGTTTAGAAAAAACAAACAAGATATAAATCTGTACAGAGAAATCTCAGAAAATAAATCACCACAATATGAAAAGGTATATCCGCTCGTAGACAACAAGGAAAACGCGAAAAGGTCGTTGATATTGACAAACAAACTTTATATATATATATCAAAGAAGCAAACAACCACAAACAATTCTGTGAGTTGATATTTAATGTGGACAAAAAAGGAATAAAAAGTTTATAATCCGCAAAGCAGAATGAAAACAAGGTGCTTTTTTTTTTTTTTTTTTTTTTACTTTCGAAAGACACATAATGTAAAAGATATAGGTATCATTTTCAGAAGAAGAAAAAAAATGGAAGAAAAATAATACAGCAATATGAACAGAAAATACAAGGGGGCTAGGGGAGCGGAGGGGGGGGGAATAGACAGCTGGAGGAAACGGCATTTTATCAAAGGTGGTGAATGCCATGGAAACAAAGTTTAAAACAGCAATGAACAGGGAGAGAATCAGAGAATAACAACACCAGCTCTTAACCCCAGTGAACACATGGGACTGTCTGTTGAACATGCCAAGTATTTCGTCTTTCATTTGTATTTGGGTTTTTTTTTCCTGCGTGCAGTTTTATTTGTTTTCCCTATCGAAGTGGATTTTTCTACAGAATTTTGCCAGGAACAACCCTTTTGTTGCCGTGGGTTCTTTTACGTGTGCTAAGTGCATGCTAGCACACGGGAACTCGGTTTATCGTCTCATCCGAATGACTAGTGTCCAGACCACCACTCAAGGTCTAGTGGAGGGGGAGAAAATATCGGTGACTGAGCCGTGATTCGAACCAGTGCGCTCAGATTCTCTTCGCTTCCTAGGCGGACGCGTTACCTCTAGGCCATCACTCCACTTTACTATCACTCCGTCTGACAACACAGCGTCTAAGGCAAAAAGGAGAAGGAGAGAGATGGGGGGGAAGTAGATGAATAGATAGGTAGATAGATAGATAGATAGATAGATAGATAGACAGAAACGAAAACGAAACTAAAGTTTATCCAATAAGGCCATGGCCCCACCTGAAGGGGTGATTACACATTTTGTGTGAATAGATTTGCGTAAGGATTATAATCTTACTATACTACATGTATTATACCCAAACAACACTGTTCTGTTTAACCAATCATGAAACTACTTTTTTTGGTGGTGTTGTTTTTGTTTGGGGTTTTTTTCTTTTTTTGTTGCTTGTTTGTTTGGTTTGGTTTGGGTTGGGTTTTTTTGTAATGACTTGCAAATAAATATGGCGAGATTCGAAAAAAAACGTTAATAGATAGAGAGACAGACAGACAGACAGACAGACAGAGATGTGAGAAGGGAAAGAAAACAAGAATGTGTGGAAAAAAGAGGAGAGAAATAAGGAGAGAGAGAAAGAGAGGATCAGAGAGAGAGGGAAAGAGAAGGATGAGGTGGTGGAGAGAGGGGAACGTGAGAGAAAAGAACAAGAGAAAGCGAGAGAAAGAGAAGGAGAGAAAGAGAGAGGTTGGGAGAGATAGAGAGAGAGATTGAGAGAGAGAGAGGGGAGAAAGACAGAAAGAGAGAGAGAGAGAAAGAGAAGACATGATGAGAGTGATGAGAAATAGAGGGGGAAATAATGACAGCAAGAGAATGAGAGATGACAGAAAGAACAGAGAAAGGAGAGAGATAGATAGATAGATAGATAGAAGTGCAGGGGAGATGATGAGATAGATGAGATATTGAGGGGGAAAGAGAATAGAGAGATGACAGAAAGAGAGAGAGCGAGAGAGAGAAGGAAACACACACACACACACACACACACACACACACACACACACACACACACACACACACACACACAGAGAGAGAGAGAGAGAGAGATTCTCGAAAACTCTTGATAAGTTGTTTCGAAATGCACGTGCTTGCTGGGTTAAAACTTCAGAATGATGTGTGGGCAGGGGTCATAATTCAGACCACAAGGAAAATAAAACTTCCAAGCGAATGCGAAGGCTCTACAGAGGCCGAAAATACAAATAGGAGGAAAAAAACAACAACAAAAAAAGACATGCTGGAAACACACAGCAAGAAAAGGAGACACACATAAACTCCCACAGACATAAACCACAACAAAGAAAAAAGGTACATGACATTAGTAACACCACCCGGTTTCCTTTTAGTAACAACGTACCCCTTCCATTTGGTTGTAAAAACACTGCTGGACTCCGAAACTAATAACTTTGCGAAGTCCTGACTACATAAGCCATTCCGTTTCATGAGTCATCAACAGAGAAACGAAAGAACGGAACATAAAGAAATTACTGGGATTTTTGTTTTCCTTTTCTTTTTCTTTTTTTTTCAAAAGTTAACAAAAGGAATCGAAACTTTTCATCAAGGAAGCAAAAGTACACATAAAATGCCATTCTGCACTAGGAGAATACCATTACAAGATGGGGCAGCCAGTCCCATCCCAGTAATTTTTTTTTTTTTTTCAACATCGTTCCAGGGGGGGTCGAGGGGGGGTGGGGGGCGGGGAACTCATTAGAAACTTAAAGGGGCTAAGAGAGAGAGGGGGGAGAGAGAGAGAAGAAGAAGAAGAAAAGAAGAGACACCCACAGACATGTATATGTCTGTCGGGAGACTTTGTGGAATACGATATCAAAATGAACGAACCAGGAGGGGGCGGGGGTGTGGGGGGGTTGAGGGAATAGGGGAGGAGAGGGGAGAGGAGGGGTGGGGGTTCGGAGGGGAGTGTGTGTGGGGCGGGGGGAGACAGTGAGGATCAGAAAGAAAAGACGACCATAAAAGAAAAGAGTGAGGTGGGGGGGGGGGAGAAGGGAGGGCAAGAAGGGTGTGGGTGTGGGGGTGAGGAGCAGGGGGGGGGGAAGACAAAAAAAAAAAAAAAAAGACAGCAGTGGAAAAAGAGGAAATCTCTAGAGTAGACTTTCCACAGTGCATATAGAAGTCCGTTGTTTTGTTTTATCATATCGTATCGTATCGTATCATTTCGTATCGTATCGTATCGTATCGTACCGTATCGTATCATTTCGTATCGTATCGTATCGTATCGTATCGTATCGTATCATATCATATCGTATCGTATCGTATCATTTCGTATCATATCGTATCGTATCATATCGTATTGTATAATATCATATCATATCGTATCGTATCGTATCATATCGTATCGTATCGTATCGCATCGTATCATATCGTATCGTATCATATCTTATCGTATCGTATCGTATCGTATCGTGTCACATCACATCTTATGGCATCGTATCATACCGAGCAGTCTATTACGATGTCTATCGCATTGCGTTGTGATGTCGCAAGAGCAAGAGATTGCTCTTTGAAAACTGCGAGCTGCTCGTCGCAGTAATGCGGCGCCAAGGTCTTTCTTCATGCGTAGATATCTTATTGCCTTTGATTGATTTTATCCAGCAAGATTCGAAAGAACGCTATTCTTCTTCTTCTTCTTCTTCTTCTTCTTCGTTCGTGGGCTGCAACTCCCATGTTCACTTGTATATACGCGTCTGGGATTTTATGTGTATGACCATTTTTAACCCGCCATGTAGGCAGCCATACTCCGCTTTCGTGGGTGTGCATGCTGGGTGTGGTCTAGTTTCCCATAACCCACCGAACGCTGACATGGATTACAGGATCTTTAACGTGCATATTTGATCTTCTGCTTGCGTATACACACGAAGGGGGTTCAGGCACTAGGAGGTCTGCACATATCATATCATATCATGGGAGATCGGAAAAATCTCCACCCCTTTACCCACCAGGCGCCGGCCGTCATCGTGATTCGAACCCGGGTCCCTCAGATTGAAAGTCCAACGCTTTAACCATTCGGCTATTGCGCCCGTCGAAAGAACGCTAATCGAATCCAAAAGGCGATAGATACATTAAACGAGGAAAAAAAAGTGCAAAAAGTCTTTAAAATGAAAAAAAAACAAATCTTATATATTTCCACTGTTTCCTTTTAACGTATAGTCTGTTAGCGAAAGGTGTCAATGGGTTCCTGATTTCTGATGGGGAAGATTAAAACGGCGGAAGGGGAGAAATGGGCCCCGTCTTCCTAGACCGAGCTCTTGACACAGTGGATACTAATTTACTGATATTGCCGTAAAAAGGCAATGGGACCTTTTAGCCTATAAGTGACACGCCTGTTGTCCTTCTAAGCTTGCAATTGTTAGTTTTTAGATGTACAGGGGGTCAAAACTAGGGTGAAAAACAAAGAACAGAGAGCGGACAGAGACGGTGTGGTGTTAAGAGGGAGAGACACAGTGAGAGAGAGAGAGTGGTGGAGAGAGAGAAAAAATGGTAGAGAGAGAGGGAGAGAGAAGGAGAGACAGGGAAGGAGGGAGGAAGAGAGAGACAGACAGAGAGAGAGAGAGTGTGTGTGTGTGTGTGTGTGTGTGTCCGCCCCCCCCCCTCCCACCCCACCCCCAAGACCCCCCCCCTCATCCCCATCCCCCCTTTTTTTCAATTGCGTTTTGCTTTCTTCTGGAGAACGTCGACCACCCCTTCTTCTGTTTTTAAAAAGAAAAAAGCAAGTGCATGTTTACTCTCTAAAAAGCATGCCTTCCAAAAAAAAATGCGATAACCATCTATTCCCCACTTGCTTTTGAAAGCAAGTCTCAGAAACAGAGACACAGAGAGAGAGGGGGGGAGGGAGAGAGAGGGGGGAGGGAGAAAGAGAGAGAGAAAGAGAGAGAGGATAGAGAGAAAAAGAAAGAGGGAGAGAGAGAGACAGAGAGGGAGAGAGAAAGAAAGAGACAGATAGAGAGAGAAAAAGAAAGAGAGGAAGAGGGGGAGAGATACAGAGAGAGAGACAGACAGAAACAGACAGACAGAAACACAGAGACAGACAAACATAGAGACACACAGACAGGCAGGCAGGCAGGCAGAGACAGACAGACAGAAACAGAGACACAGAGACAGAGAGACTGAGGCAGAAAGAGACAGACAGACAAATAGACAGACAGGCAGAGACGGAGAGACAGAGACAGATCGAAAGAGAGACTGAGAGAGAGATAGACTGTGTGTAATGTGATTTCCTTCCTCCTCTGTCACGCCATGTTTACATATGTAAAGTAGGGATGGGTTATTTCCTCTTGTTCCGGCAGGAAGGGAGAAACGTGGGCAGTGTAAGGGAGATAAATATCGTTACCCACCAAACGGAAGGCTGTCTTCTTGGTTTGCCGTTCGTCTCTCTCTCTCTCTCTCTCTCTCTCTCTCCCTCTCCCTCTGTTTCTCTGTCTGTCTCTCCCTCTCTCTGTCTCTCTGTCTCTGTCTCTCTGTCTCTCTCTCAAAATAACGTGTGAATGGATGGTCAAATCACGAAGTATTTCGTGTATGTTTTTTTTATTGTTTCTTGTTTGATTGATTGTTTGTTTCTTTCATTTCTTTGCATATTATGTTGTAAGTGTGCTGTTATTTATCTTCAGTGTTTTATAATTTATTTGATCATTATGGGAAATATGATCAGTCGGCATTGAAACAAATATTATCCCTCCCATCCCCCTCCCCCCTCCCCCCCCCCCCCCCCCCCCCCCCCCACACACACACCTCCCGACACCCCCGTCAAAAGACCTTTTTGTAGGCAATGACAATAAACAATTTCAAGTTTCTCTCTTTCTTCTTCTTCTTCTCCTCCTCCTCCTCCTCCTCCTTCGTATTCTTCTTCTGTTGTTTTTTTTTTTTCTTCCTCACCCTTTTTTCTCCTCCTATCTCTCTTTTTTCTTCTTCTTCCATTTTGAGTGATAAGATTTTTTTTTTTTTTTGGGGGGGGGGGGGGGCGGAAGGGAGGGGGGATAAGGATAAGGAAGTTTCTGTTTCTATCTTGTTGACATGGAATTTCATCAGAGCTGTACACGGTTTCTTTTGCTTTCATTATATATATCTTTTTTTTATCTAAACTTTTCATTATCTTTCCTGTCTATTTTCTTGCTTGATGAAGATGTCCAGTTCTACTAGAGGATCCATTCTGCCCATCCAGACTCTAGGGAATATGTTTGCGTGCATGCATTCGTGCGTGCGCGCGTGTGCGTGTTTGTGTGTCTGTGTGTGTGCGCGTCCGCGGGCACGCTTGCTTGGCTTGAGTGTGTATAAAAGAAATACAGAGAGAAACAGATTGTGGTGAAGGGGGTACAGTAACGAACAGAAGGGTTGTCGTGGAAGTGGACAAAAACCCCGTTGATAAAATATGCTCATACCACACACTCCCAACGTTCCGCTTATAAATGTCCTGCTGCGACGTAAAAAGCCTGATGCTGTAAACATCCTGTCATGTAAAGCGCGATATGTAAATATCGAGAATGAGGGTGAGGGGGTCGGAGGGTGGAGGGGGAGGTGGAGGGGAGGGGGGCGTGTGGAAATGCGCTGAAGGTTTCTGAGGGTCAAAAGAGGGGTCTTGCTGTCAACAAGGAGCGTGTGTTTTCGCGACAAATGTGTGACAGCAAAGAGCAGTTGGAAAATGTAATGCGTTTTGGGGGTGATGTTTCCATACCTCCATGAATTATAGAAGAAAGAAAAAAAAAGAAGGAAAGAAAGGGATAGAAAGAAAAAACAAAGGAAGAAATAGAGAGAGAGAAAAAGAAAGAAGCAAAGACAAAGAAAGATACAGAAAGAGAGAGAGAGAGAATAATGGGGGGAAAGACGAAAGGAAAAGAAAGAAAAAAGGAAGGAAGGAGGGAGGGAAGGAAGGAAGAAAGAAAGAAGGGAAGAAAGACAGAAATAAACAAAAGAAAGAAAGAAAGAAAGAAAGAAAAAGAGAAAAAAGAGAGAAGAAGAAAGAACAAAAGAAAGAGAGAAGAAAGGAAGGAAGGAAAGTTGAAAGAAAAAAAGAAAGACAGAGAGAATGAGAGAGAATAAAGGAAACAAAAGAATAGAAAAGCAAGCAAAACCCACACCTTTGCAGAATAGAAACAACACCAAAAAAAGGTAGCAAAAGAAAGCAACTTTAAAAAAAAAATGAAACCAAAGAATGTAGAGTCTAAAAATAAACAGAGAAAGAAAGCTGAAGAAGGAAGATGAGAAGGAAAGATCTTTATGCATTATTCCATTTCGTCTGCGTACGCACACACAAGATCAAACACGTACATCAAAAGATCCTAAGATCAAACATGTACATTACAAGATCTTGTAATCAATGTCAGCATTCGTGGAGTGACGCATAGGAAGCGAGAGAATCTGAGCGCGCTGGTTCGGATCACGGCTCAGTCGCCAGTATTTTCTCCCTCTCCACTAGTCCTTGAGTGGTGGGCTGGACGCTAGTCAGTCATTCGGATGAGACGATAACCGAGGTCCCGTGTACAACATGCACTTAGCGCAAGTAAAAAAAAATTTAAAAACTATGGCAACAAAAGGGTTTTCCCTGGCAAAATTATGTAGAAGAATCCACTTCGATTGGAAAAACAAATGTAAAAAACAAAAAACAAAAACTACAGGCAGGAAAAAATACCAAAAATAAAAAGGGGCGGCGCTCTCTGTGTAGTGATGCGCTCTCCCTGTGGAAAGCAGCCCGAATTTCACACAGAGAAATCTGTGTGACAAAAAACGAGTAATGCAATACAATTCAGTAGGCTACGGGAAAAAAAATAAAAGAAATAGCGAAAGAAACAAAGGGAAAACATGGCTAAAAATAAAAGAGAGAGAGAGCAAAGAAAAAAGGATGAAAAATGAGTGAAAATGTATGAGGAGGGGGCAGGGGCGAAAAAAAAATGTACAAAAGAACTTCTTCTTCTTCTTCTTCTGCGTTCGTGGGCTGCAACTCCTACGCTCACTCGTATGTACACGAGTGGGCTTTTACGTGTATGACCGTTTTTATCCCGCCATGTAGGCAGCCATACTCCGCTTTCGGGGGTGTGCGAAAGAACAAACGAAAGAAAAAACAACAACAAATAAATGCAATTCAGACAGACATTTACCACGTCCCTGTATCATGAATAATCTGTTGAATTCTCGGCTGCAGATGTGCGTGCAGAAAAGCAAAAAAGAATTATGGGGGGTTGGGGAGGGGGGGGTTAAGTAATAAAAAGACAGGAAATTAAGCAAGGCCGAGAGAAAGAAAAAAAAATCAAACATCAAACAACCATTGTTCCTCTCCTTGAGATATAGGCACAGTATCCGAGTTCGGTTTTTTTGGGGGGTTTTTTTGGTGTCATTCAGACTAGTCTATTCCTAATTCACCTATCAATAAATTGGCAATCTCGATTCGCCTGCTTCCAGTTCGTCTATGCTATTGAAAAGAAATCAGCAAATTATCTTATTAAAAACAAAAAAAAAGACCACACATTAAAAGTTAAATGCTTACGTTGCGTCGTTCAAAAAGTTGTGCAAGGAGGAATTTTGTTTAACTCTCTCCATACGAACGGCGAAACAGACGACGTTAACAGCGTTTCACCCCATTTACCATCATCAAAATATTGCAAGCGGAAGGTTCTTATACTGAAGAGGTGAATGTTGACAAAGAATACCACAATTCTGACGACGGAAGCTAAAGGTTGGGTCATTCAGACACCCACTGGACATCCGAGGGGTCTGTGTAGAGGAGAAGAGAGGGCTGGCCGTACTGAGTGAGTTAATGAGGTGGGGGAACTGCATGGGGGTGAGGTACACAACAGATTGGTCACCTATTTCTTCCTTTCTCCTTTTTCTTCTTCTTTATAGTTACTTCAGCACACCGAACATAAACCAAGGTGGAATTGCTGCTCATGTTTGTCATAATTATTAAACGGCAGAATAAAGTGAATGATCTAAAAAGAAAACATGTTTAGGAATAAAGGAAAGGTGAGGAAAAAAAAAGAAGAAAAAAGTAAAACAAACGAAAGAATATGAAAGAGTGTAAACCAACGACAAAACAAGAAACAGGAGAAAATATATTTACCACTATTGATTATTTAAATGCATGAAAGAAACAAAGGAGTGAAACGCTCATAAAGGAAAGCTAGAAGAAAGAGAAAAAAAGAAAGTAAGAAAAGAAAGGAAGAGAAAAAGAAAGAAAGACTATCAATAAAAGACACAACAGACAGACAAAACATTTTTT
>NC_134902.1:20020626-20043126 GCF_041734735.1 Babylonia areolata | reverse complement strand
CTCTCTCCCCAGTGGATTAGCGTAATGTCGCCGGAAGCTCAGTTATTGCCAGACTGCACTCCATACAATTCAATAGCCAAATGATGGCGTTTTAAGAATACAAAAAAAAAACCGCAAAAAACAGAACAAATTTAAAAAAAAACCCAATGATGGGGTCGTTATGTTCTGGTGACACATGGACACTAAGTAGATCCTCTCAAACCTCGGGTCTGTAAGGGATTTGTGTAATGTTGCCAGCCATCGTAAATGCCCCTGATAAATGTCACTTTGGCCACATAGTAACACAGATTGATAGGAACAGGGATGAGAACTTCTGTCCCTTTCTATTTTCCTTTGATTTTGCAGTTTCCTTTATTGCCATCAAACATTTTGAAATGAGAAATTCCAAAGCCTAGACACCCATTTTTTCCCCATCATAGCACCCTGTGGCTTAATTACTTTCTCAATCTCTTTTTTGTATAAATTTGAGTAGAAAAAAAAAACTGTTCATGCAATGGCAATTATTGAACGCAGAAACAGATTTCTGTGTGTAACAATACATACTGACTACACTATGGATGGAAATAAAACCAGTATACTTATTTTGTGTACAGAAAAACAAGGAATGGAAAGGCAAAACATTAAGTGTGGGGTGGGGGGTGGGTTGGGAGTGGGGGTTGAGGGTTTGATAAGCCCTGAATATCAAATTGGCAAACAGAATCATATAAGATTAAAAATTTGGTGGTATCAATGTTTCAAATTCTGATACCGTTTTGTGGAAATTGCTGAGTGGTTTGTTTTTGTTTTTGTTTTGTTTTTTGTTTGTTTGTGGGTTTTTTTTGGGGGGGGTTTGGTTGTTCTTTTTGTTTGTTTGTTGTTGTTTTTTGCTGTGACAGCAGTCCATTAAATGCTACATGACAAAAACTTGAACAAAAAAAGTGAACACTGACAAGCACAGTATACAGCCCTGCCATGTTGCCTTAATCCAAAACAGGTGTCCGCATCTTCAGCGTCATCATCCTGATTGATCATTTTCAAATAAAGATCTGGTCCGAAGTCTGTCGCCTTCTGTGTCTCCAAGAAGAAAGGATGAAAGTAGTTAAAGAAGGATAGAAAAGAAGAGAAACCCAGACAGACTGAAAAGAAAAGGAAAGAAACAGAGACAGACGAGAACAAAGCAATGAAGGTAAAAAGGAATGGAACAAGAAGGAAAAAAAAAAAGAAGACAAACTCAGAAAATAACGAACACGTAAAAATAAAATGAATAAAAAAACAGAAAAAAGAAAGGGGAGGAAGAAAGTAAGAAAATAAGCAAATACAAAGAAAGAACAGGGGAAAATAAATGATAGAAACAAAAGATTCCAAAAGAAGAAAAACAAACTCTCTCTCTCTCTCTCTCTCTCTCTCTCTCTCTCTCTCTCTCCATTGACAAAATTTTCCATTTACATTGAGTAAAATTAAGAAGAAAAAAATGACTCTCCACTGTTGAAATCCCCGCCTCTCTCTCTCTCTCTCTCTCTCTCTCTCTCTCTCTCTCTCTCTCTCTCTCTCTTTCTGTCTGTCTGTCTGTGTCTCTCTGTCAATCTGTCTATCTATCTATCTATCTATCTATATATATATCTAAAAAGAAATAAAAACAAATAAATATCAACTCACTTCTGCTGTTCATTGCACACCTCAAAGCCAAAAAACAGGAGACGGAGATGGAACAAAATCTCAACGCTGTCTCCGTAAAGCCCAGAGGTCCGTGTCTGTCTGTCTGACTGACTGACTGCTGTCGTGCCTGCCGAGCTGAACCAACCCTGCCTGTGAAGCTCTAGCTAGCTGGCTTCCCACCGACTGAGGATCGTGTCCAGTGTGAAATCTCTCTTTATTCGTCCATCAGGCGGCGTGTGGGTGGGGAGGGATGGAGTCCAACAGTCAGTCGCGCTCAGTTAGTCTCTCGTTCCCACACACACACACACACACACACACACACACACATCGTTGTCTCGGGCATTCACGCGTGCATGTATGATGATACGCACACACACGCGCGCGAGTGTGTGCGTGTGCACGTAAGGTTGAACGCGAGCTTGTGCGCACACACTTAATATGCGCGCACGTATTGACAGACACATGCACATACCCTCCACCACCACCATCTGCGAACCCGCCCCATCAACTGTCTGGATCACCCACCTGATCCTCCCCCACCCAAAACCTCCTCTCTCAACAGGTTTTCTCTCCGTCCCAGGATCTCTCTCTCTCTCTCTCTCTCTCTCTCTCTCTCTCTCTCTGTGTCAATCCTTCCAGCAGATGAATGTGGTTTTTCACTATTCTCCATATTTCTTCTGTTCACAGACAGAGAGAGACAGAAAAAGAAAGAGAGACAGGAAGAGAGAGAGAGACGCTTTGACGCTTTGACATTTTTATTGTCATAACCTAAGAGAGAGAGAGAGAGAAGGAAATAGGCACACAGACAGAGAGGTGGTTTTTCACTATTCTCCATATTTCTTCTGTTCACAGAGAAAGAGAGAGACAGACAGACAGACAGAGACAGAGACGGAGAGAGAGAGAGAGAGACAGAAGAGAGAGAGATTCAGATTCAGATGGTTTATTCATTTTAGGCCTAGGCCCCTCATGAAGGGGAAAGTGAACAGACAATAATCATATCATTTAAGACATAAGGATCAAAACAATGCAGCTATAGATATATCAGATTAATCAGGAACATTATGAAGTGAGAATTTCCCTATATCTAAATGCTCTGTAGAAAAACAGACAAATTTTGCACAACATCATGGTCAGTACAAGACAACAATAGAATCAGTTTGAAGAGACAAGGTTGTCGATAGTATCTGGGTCGATTAAAAGTTTCTCTGATTTATTTCAATACTTCACAACAAAGAACAAAATGAACTTCATCTTCTTTTGAACGTTTACTCATAGGAC
Organism: Babylonia areolata; assembly: GCF_041734735.1. Classification (NCBI taxonomy): domain Eukaryota; kingdom Metazoa; phylum Mollusca; class Gastropoda; order Neogastropoda; family Buccinidae; genus Babylonia; species Babylonia areolata. The sequence goes on along the minus strand of NC_134902.1, from coordinate 20,040,213 downwards.
AAATCAAATCAGATTCTTTAACATTTTTGTATCTATACCTATGTACAGCCAAATCAGAAATACCCAGTCTAAACCTGTTGTGATATTTGTATTTGTATTTCTTTTTATCACAACAGATTTCTCTGTGTGAAATTTGGGCTGCTCTCCCCAAGGAGAGCGCGTCGCCATACTACAGCGCCACCCATTTTTTGGTATTTTTTCCTGTGTGCAGTTTTATTTGTGTTTCCTATTGAAGTGGATTTTTCTACAGAATTTTGCCATGAGCAACCCTTTTGTTGCCGTGGGTTCTTTTACGTGCGCTAAGTGCATGCTGCACACGGGACCTCGGTTTATCGTCTCATCCGAATGACTAGCGTCCAGACCACCACTCAAGGTCTAGTGGAGGGGGAGAAAATTTCGGGGGCTGTGCCGTGATTCGAACCAGCGCGCACAGATTCTCTCGCTTCCTAGGCGGACGCGTTACCTCTAGGCCATCACTCCATATACTTTATATGTTTATCAAGATTCAAAAGCAAATGTGGTTTCATAATATGCGAGACACAAAATGTTCTATATAGCTCAAACCTTTCACTAGTCGAAATGTGCTGATTCCATTCCTGCCACCTGCAATCTATTAGACGTTGTCAAAAAGCATTTATAAAACCTACTTCACAGCCTACACCTTGATTCAGCCACACATGTCCAAAACCATGTTTAAACAGATAGAGGCGCATATTTAATGCCCAGTTGATTTTACCCCTACTATCCAGTTCATGTAACATTTGGTAAGCTTTGTATGGCAGTATTAGTGCGTGTGTATACGCGCGCTCGCGCAAACACAAATAACAATCTACTGACTCATCCCCATCACACCCCGATATGGAGTGATAAATATCATCATTCAGTTATCCCATCCCTTACAACACTAAGATGGACGGGTCCCCCGATCTTGTGCAAGTCTTTGCGCGATTTTCTCATTTGTTTTCTCTTCATTTTCATTGTGAGAAAACATGGACATAAAGTAATCTATTTGATCCCGAATGTTCACGGGGTTTTTCCCAGTGGTCGTCACTTTGGCCACGTGGAAACAATATAATAGAAACAAGATTAACATTGTGGGCTATTCATCCCCCACTTTTTTTTTTCTTTTCAATCCAGAACTAGTTTTCGATTTTATGTGCGTGCGTGCGTGCGTGTTCATGTGCGTGCATGCGTGCGTGCACGTGTGTTAAAGTCGTGTTTTACAAAAGCGCTGTGGAGATTTACTATTGTAAGTGCGTGTTTGAATGTTTAACAATGTCTGCTTCCAAGTGTGTTTGACTTTCCCAGTGTGTGTGTGTGTGTGTGTGTGTGTGTGTGTGTGTGTGTGTACACTGTTTAGAATACCTCAGCATCAAGCGTTCGTGATATCTGACGAGTATCATAATCATCGACTCCATGAAAACGACAGAAAAAAAAACAATGACATTTTTTCCCCCACTTGCAGAACATGAATTAAGCGGGAAGATAAAACCTTCTCTGTCGTTGGAAATTAATGTTGCCGTGTCAGTCGTTCGTTCAGTTCCTCATCTTCTCCTAACTCGATGGAAATGAAAAAGTCAGAACCGGAAATTGAGTTGACCCCTTCATCATCTCCTGACTGGAATTAAAACGAAAAGAGTCAGAACCTGCAATCTAGTTTGAAAACCCATGGGCGAATGGAAAGAAGGGGGGAATGAATGAACTTGGAAAGAAAACAAAAACAACTAAAGATGAAAATAAAAAGCAAAAAGTAATATTTGGAAAAGTTTAAAAGACGGGGTTTTTTTTCTTTCTTTCTTTTTTTCTTTCCTTTTTTTCTTTTTTTTTTCAAGAAACGAAAACAATGTGAAGGAAAGTTAGGGCTTCCAAACGCAAAGGCTGTCTCAAGGATTCCCGTGACACCAAAATAACACCAGTCCTCAATAACTTTTCGTGATGAGCCGAACACAATTAAAATCCCCCCCCCACCCCCCTCCACTCCCCCCACCCCCAACCCGCGTGTTTGTGTGTGTGTGTGTGTGTATGTGTGTGTGTGTGAACAACGGCAGATATTTAAGTCGGCCAATGTGCTAATATCTTCACCGTTGGAAAATAAAGATTCATTCATTTATTCATTCCTTCATTCCTTCATTCATTCTCTGGACAAAGCATATAGACGTAGTCTGACACATAGCATATTGACAAAGTCAACCTGGTCTTTAAGCAAAAAAAAAAAAAAAAAAAAAAAAGAAAAAGAAAAAAAAGCAAATCAAAACAACAACATCGCGCCATCTGAGAAATTAATTTGACACGGAGTGAGACAAGTCCTGAAACTAATTTTGCTCTCCACGTCGTTTCATGTTCAGGGCCCACTTTGTGGCTTGCATATGGTGCACATGAATTATCATTCAAGGGATTCCGTAACGACCAGAAAGACAATCTGTACGGGGGAGGGGGGGAGGAGTAAGAAAGCGTGTTAAACACCCTCTGGCAACAGGTTAATATATGAAGGAGAATATACTATAAATGCGTGCCACCAAAAAAAAATATATAGATATATATATATATATATATACATATATTGATGTATTTCCCTTTTTCTATCTCTCCTTTTCTTTCTTCTTTTTTTTGTGACACGCATTTACAGTATATTCTCCTTCGATTGTCCTCCTGCTAGTTACAGAATCCCTTGAATTATGCTGCTGATTTTTGTTTGTTTGTTCGTTTGTTTTCGATGTCGTGTTACAGGAGGCCGTTGCGTTTTAATCCTATTCCTGCGTATCTTCTTCTTCTTCTTCTTCTTCTTCTTCTTCTTCTTCTCCTTCTTCTTTTTCTTCATTATCTTCTTCTTCTTCTTCTTGATCTTCTTGATCTTCTGCTTCTTCTTCTTCATTATATTCTTCTTCTTCTTCTTCTCCTTCTTCTTCTTTTTCTTCTTCTTTATCTTCTTCTTCATTAACCTCTTCTTCTTCTTCTTCTTCTTCTTCTTCTTCTTCTTCTTCATCTTTTCTTCTTTTTCTTCATCTTCCTCATCATCTCCTTCTTCTTCGTCTTCATTATCTTCTTCTTCTTCTTCTTCTTCTTCTTTTCTTCTTCTTCTTCATCTTCCTCATCATCTTATTCTTCTTCTTTATTATCTTCATCTTCTTCATCTTCTTCTTCTTCTTCTCCGTCAGGTGGTGCAGTGGTTGCTGTTTTCGTGACTGCTAATCCGATGCCACAAGTGTCGAAAGGCGACTCCAGCGTTGCGCTACAAATGGATATTCCTTGCCTGAGAACCTGAGCAAGGGGAAATTTGCACTCAATGAAACTGAGCTTTTGATTGTCTTTCCACCACTTTCGTGTGTTCACGTTAAGATCTATCAACATGCCTTTGGGATTGGGAGAGGGGGAGAGGGGGTAGGAAGACAGAAAGCGTGTTAAACACCCTCTGGCAACATCTTGTAATGTGATACGTATGGGAGACGTGGTGGGGTGGGGTGGGGGAGGAAGTAGGGTTGGGGGTGAATGGAAACCGCCGAGTGTTTGGTGACAGTTATTTTGACAAGGGTCTACGTGATTGAGTGTGCGTACACGTGCACGTGTTCCTCGGTTTTTCTATCTCTGTCTCTGTCACTTGGTCCATTTGTCTCTCTGTCTGTCTGTCTGTCTCTCTGTCAGTATGCATGTGTATGTGTCTTTGTGTGTGTGTATCTCTCTCCTATCCTCCCCTCTCTCTCTGTCTGTCTGTCTCTGTTTCTCTCTGTCTCTGTCTCTCTGTCTCCCTCTCTCTTTCTCTGTAGGTGTGTTCGCGCACAACTTAGTGTATCACACACAGAGAGACAGAGACAGGGAGACAGAGATATTGCAATCAATTATTGATCTGTTGAGCCAGCCAAAGGCCCACACAAATTCGATTTACATACAATAAATGTACATAAACATTATGGAACAAAAGCATCTCCAAAGGTGTCCATTCTATTTAGATCTGCTTTAAAAACGTGTCTTGAATATTGACGGGTTACTGTGTGTGTGTGTGTGTGTGTGTGTGTGTGTGTGTTGTGGAGTATGTGTGTGAGTGGGTGAGTGAGTGAGTGTGTGTGTACGTGTGTGTGAGAGAGAGAGAGAGAAAGAGAGAGAGAGAGAGAGAGTCTGTGGCCAATCAGGATTTTGTTCCTCGGAGGAGCATATCCTAAAAGACATAAACATGCTTCCAGAGTTGTTGGGTTTTTGGGGTTTTTTCAATCAATTACATCACTGACATTCTAAGTGTGACCTCTGCAGATGACCTCTCCGAATGACCTCCTCGTAGGACGTTTTCCTTGGACCTCTTTCCATGACCTCTTCCCTTGACCTGTCCATGTGACCCCTAAGTGTGACCTTTGCGTTTGACCTTCAAGGGTCAATGGGGCAAATAAAATGTTTATGTCTTTATGGTCCATTAAAATGCGTGAACTAAGTGTAGGAGGGTGGGGATGGGGGTGGGGGTGGGTGGGTGGGGAGTGTGATAAACGTATGACTAAACCAGCCTAGTCTGTGGACGCACCGTATGTGTGTTCGTGCTCAAAAGCATCATACTTTAATAATAATAATAATAATAATGAAGAAAAAAATTTTAAAGATAATATGGAGGCTTACATAGCGCTGTTCCCCGCTTTCAAGAGCAGGCTCACTGCGCTTTACAGTAGGAATAGATATTTAACATTTCAAAGGTATGATAATATATATATATATATAAAAGAGAGAGATAAAAACGATTCACACCCACATATCATATCATTCACTGCACAGAAAAGGTACATCACACACACACACACACACACACACACACACACCACTAATAAATCCACCTAAAAGCTAAAAACAACACAGAGTATCAACAGAGATAATAAAACGGACAAGAGAGTACAATTTTGATGAACTACACATTGTACACATAACATAAAATTCATGTACTTGAGTAAACTAAAACACCCCACTCCGTATAAAAGTAACCAATTAAAAATATATATACTACGAGCGTATGAAGTAATAATTCAATCACACTTCCCCGCTCAGTCATATTGCGCATATACAAACAATACATCAAGGAACATCATGAGTGAAGAAGAAAGAAAGACTGAAATGTACCTTGAGAGAACCGTACCATGATATCTCGGTAACGGCGCCTGGTGGGTAAAGGGTGGAGAATTTTTTTCGGTCTCCTAGGTCAACATAATTATGTGCAGACCTGCTAGTGCCTGAACTCCCTTGGTGTGTATATACGCACGCAGAAGATCAAACATGTGAGTGTGGATCGTTTATCTCTCTTTTTTTTATCATTATACCTTTGAAATGTTGAATATCTGTTCCTACTGTAAAGCGCGGTGAGCCTGCTCTTGAAAGCGAGGAACCGCGATATATAAGCTTCCATATTACCTTTATCATTATCATTATCATTATTATTATTATCAAAGTGTGAAGAAGAAGAGAAGGTTCATTTGAGTGTGTGGGCGTGAATGTGTACGAATGTCTTTGTTTGCTTGTTTTATAATGTGTGTGTGTGTGTGTGTGTGTGTGTGTGTACGTACGTACGTACGTACGTACGTACGTACGTACGTGATAATGTTCCACTTGTTCTTTTCATTGCTTTGTTACTTTTTAATAGACTATTCCAGTTACTATTCTTATTCGTCGTTCTTATTATTTTATTTTATTTCATTTTATTTCTTTATTTCTATGTTTTGTGTTGTTACATGGGCAGAATTGTAAAAAGGCCTTTACTGCGCCTAATTCTTTACCCATTAAAGCTTCAATTCCATTCAATTCGATTCTTCTTTCCGTTACACGACCAACTTCGACTTGCCGATGACTCTGTAGTGGTTGATTCATGCTGGGTATTTTCGTGTCTCCTCCACAACCCACCGAACACTGACATGGATGACAGGATCTTTAACGTGCATGTTTCTTCTTCTTCTTCTTCTTCTTCTTCTTCTTTCCGTTACACGACCAACATCGACTTGCCGATGACTCTGTCGTGGTTCATGCATGCTGGGTATTTTCATGTTTCCATAACCCACCGAACACTGACATGGGTTACAGGATCTTTAGCGTGCGTATTTGATCTTCTGCGTGCGTATGCACACGAAGGGGGTTTAGGCACTGGCAGGTCTGCACATACGTTGACCTGGGAGATCGGAAAAATCTCCACCCTTTACCCACCAGGCGCCATTACCGTGATTCGAACCCGGGACCCTCAGATTGAAAGTCCAACGCTTAAACCACTCGGCTGTTGCGCCCGTTTGATCTTCTGCGTGCGTATATACGCACCAAGGGGGTTCAGGCACTAGCAGGTCTGCACATAATTATTTTGACCTAGGAAACCGAAAAAATATCGACCATTTACCCACCAGGCGCCGTCGTTAGCGAGAACCGAACCCGGGCCCCTCAGATTGAAAGTCCAACCGCTTTAACCACTCGGCTGTTGCGCCCGTCGACACATGTTCTGGTGTGATGTTGCAAAATGAAATATGCACTGTCTTTTGAGTGGGGGTCCTGAAATGAACCCCCCCTCCCCTCCCACCCTCAACTTGTACTTTCTCAGTATGATGGTCCGGAACGATATGCACACATTCAGTGATGCCGAACAAATATGTGATACTATGGTCCTCTGAGTGTGTCAATACACTTTTTTTTTTTTACTTCTTCGCGCTACATTCGCAAAAACACACACTACAAGTATCGCCCTTGCACAGTTTCCAGTTTTTAAAGTAAGTGGGATGAAAGAATGGACGGAAGGAAGGAAAGAAGGAATAAAGGAAGGGAGAAATGAATGGGAAAAAGGAGAAAGGGAGAGGTAGAGAAAAGGGAAGGAAAGAAAGAAAGAAGCGATAGGAACTGAAATGAAGACAGACAGGAAATAAATATTACAAAGGAACAAATAAAGAAATGAATAAATAAATGGATTAATGAATGGATTCGTGAATTAATGATAATTATAATAATTATTATTATTGAGTTGCTTATCTATCATTTATTTGTTTATTCAAGGTTCAGCGCTATATAAATATAATGATAACAATGATAATAATAATAATAATTATTATTATTATCATCATTATTATCATTATTATTATTATTATCATTATTATTATATAGCGCTGAATCTTGAATAAACAAATAAATGATAGATAAACAATTCAACAAACAAATAAATAAATGAATTAGTAAATAAATGAATAAATAAATAAATGAATCAGTAAATAATAGTAGGATAGATAAATGAAAAAAATATAGATATACAGATAAACAAATAAATAGATAAATGAATAAATAAAACATTGTCCAGAAGCGCACATGATTGATGTAATAGGATCTTTGCTAGATAATTGCGTTTTGGGTTAGGGTTGTTCTTTTTTTCCCCAGAATTTCGTCGCAAGTTACATTTTGATACTTGCTGAATTGATAAATAACAAAAATATTCAAAACTATGTTTGAAGAAAAAGAAAAGCTTTGAAAGCTTGTGTGTGTGTGTGTGTGTGTGTGTGTGTGTGTGTGTGTGTGTGTGCGTGCGTGCGTGCGTGCGTGCGTGCGGGCGTGTGTGTGAACATTTGTTTCATCTTTCTAGTTTTGATCTCTGTGTGTCATGTGCGGTGGTTCTTCTTTCTAGTGTGTCTAGATATGTGTTCGTTTGTCGGTGCATGCGTACGTGCGTGCGTACGAGCGTGTGTGTGTGTGTGTGTGTGTGTGCGTTGTGTATTTTGTATGTATGTATGTACGTATGTATGTATCCTCATACGTGCTTGTGTGCGTCTTTCAGTTTCAATTGTCTACATTTTTGTTGTTATCATCATTTCGTTTTTGTCCCTTTAAACCTGATACATTTCTTGATTTAATCAATGACATGGCCTCTTTTAATTGTTCTCTCTTATCTATTTCAATTATCTATCTGCTTCAAATTATATGTATATGTTTGTGTGGGGGTGGGGGGGGGGTTCGAGTGACTGTTTTTGGTGCTGTTTTAAAGCGTATAGAGCTTCAAGAATATGCACTATAGCAAGATGTCTTAATACATAATAAATAAATAAATAAAGTGTAATATGACACAGAGAGACAGACAGACAGACAGACAGAGAGTCATGTAGACGTTCAAAGATATGGAGAAAAAGACCAAAACAATGAAGTGAAATGGTTGGATGAGACCCAAGACTTTGAAGGAAACATTCCTGGTTTAACCCCCCCCCCCCCCCCCCCCCCCACCCCCCCAAAAAAAAAATCATAAACTGCACATATTAACCATCCGATAATGCTGTGCGCCCCCCCCCCCCCACACACACACACACACACACTCCCACAACCCTCCATCCCACATAACCCCACCCCCACACACCCATACCCACACCCACTCCCCCTGAAAGGTAAAAGGATTTCAGGAAATAACACTTTTCTATCATTTCCCGTGTCATTTTTTTTTTCTCCAACGAGATCAAAGATGACAGGTGATAGTTGATGTTTTACGCCAGAATCTGATGTCTGCTAACAGAGATTGAGAGTGGGAGAGAGAGAGAGGGGAGGGGAGAGAGAGGAGAGCGATGGAGAGTGGGGAGAGAGATAGGGGGAAAGAGAGAGGAGAGAGAGAGAAATGGAGAGAGAGATGGAGAGTGGGAGAGAGAGAGAGAGGAGAGAGAGAGAGAGATCGTGGTGATGATGTGTGCACTCAAAAGCAACAGTGTGTGAAGTTCTGTTTGTTTGTTTTAAGAGAGAGAGAGAAAGGGAGAGAGAGAGAGAGAAATTGGAGAGAGAGAGAAAGGGAGAGAGAGAGAAAGAGAGAGATGGAGAGTGGGATATATATATATATATATATATATATATATATATATATGGGGAGTGGGAGAGAGAGAGAAAGAAGGGAGAGAGAGAGAGATTGAGAGTGGGAGAGAGAGAGAGAGAGAGAGATGGTAAGAGAAAGAAGGGGAGAGAGAGAGAGAAGGGAGAGAGAGAGAGACAGATGGAGAGTGGGGGAGAGAGGGAGATGTGGTGATGATGTGTGCACTCAACAGCAACATTGTGTGAAGTTTTGTTTGTTTATTTTAAGAGAGAGAGAGAGAGAGAGAAAGGGAGAGAGAGAGAGAAAAGGAGAGAGAGAGATCGTGGTGATGATTTGTGCACTCAACAGCAACAGTGTGTGAAGTTTTGTTTGTTTATTTTAAGAGAGAGAGACAGAGAGATAAAGATAAAGGGAGAGAGGGAAAAAAAGAGAGAGATGGAGAGTGAGAGAGAGAGAAGGGAGAGAGAGAGATATGGAGGGTGGAAGAGAGAGAAGGGAGAGAGAGAGAGATGGAGAGTGGGAGAGAGAGATGGAGAGAGAGAGACAGCTGTCGTGGTGATGATGTGTGCACTCAACAGAACAGTGTGTGGAGTTTTGTTTGTTTGTTTTAAGAGAGAGAGAAAGGGAGAGAGAGAGATGGAGAGTGGGAGAGAGAGAGAGAGAGAGAGAGAGATGGAGAGTGGGAGAGAGAGAGAGTTGGAGAGTGGGAGAGAGAGAGAGAGAGAGGTCGTGGTAATGTTGTGTGCACTCAACAGAACAGTGTGTGGAGTTTTGTAGTTTTGTTAGTTCATTTCAAGAGAGTTGGAGAGTGGGAGAGAGAGATGGGGAGAGAAAGAGGGGAGAGAGAGAGAGTTGGAGAGTGGGAGAGAGAGAGATGGGGAGAGAAAGAGGAGAGAGAGAGAGATGTGGTGATGATGTGTGCACTCAACAGCAACATTGTGTGAAGTTTTGTTTGTTTGTTTTAAGAGAGAGAGAAAGGGGGAGAGAGAGATGGAGAGTTGGAGAGAGAGAGGTAGTGGTAATGTTGTGTGCACTCAACAGAACAGTGTGTGGAGTTTTGTAGTTTTGTTAGTTCATTTCAAGAGAGAGAGAGAGAGTTGGAGAGTGGGAGAGAGAGAGGAGAGAGAGAGAGAGGTCGTGGTAATGTTGCGTGCACTCAACAGAACAGTGTGTGGAGTTTTAATAGTTCATTTCAAGAGAGAGTTGGAGAGTGGGAGAGAGAGAGAGAGAGAGAGAGAGAGAGAGAGAAGAAAGAGAGGGTGATAATGTCTGGACTCAACAGCAAGTGTGTGAATGTTGGTTTGTATATCTTAAGAGAGAGAGAGGGAGAAAGAGTGAGAGAGATTGAGAGTGGGTGAGAGACAGAGATATGGAGAGAGAGAGAGAAAGGAGGAGAGAGAGAGAAAAAGGGAGAGAGAGATATGAAGAGAGAGCTGGAGAGTGGGAGAGAAAGGGAGAGAAAGATTGAGAGAGACAGAGAGAGCGAGAGAGAGAAAGGGGAGAAGAGAAAGAGGGTAGGGGGAGAGAGAGGTAAAGGATGCAAGGAGCGGTGACAGAGACATCCAGAGGAGAGGAGAGACTGTCACAATACAAGCAGAACGAAAAACAGAGGTTGACAGTGTAATAGCATTTATTTTTGTGGCACTTTGAATGAATGTGTGGTTGAGATTGCGCGCGCGTGTTGTTGCTTTGTGATGCTAGGGGAAGCAATTGCGTGTTGGTGCTTGTGATGCAAGGGGAAGCAATTGCGTGTTGGTGCTTGTGATGCTAGGGGAAGCAATTGCGTGTTGTTGCTTTGTGATGCTAGGGGAAGCAATTGCGTGTTGGTGCTTGTGATGCTAGGGGAAGCAATTGCGTGTTGGTGCTTGTGATGCTAGGGGAAGCAATTGCGTGTTGGTGCTTGTGATGCTAGGGGAAGCAATTGCGTGTTGGTGCTTGTGATGCTAGGGGAAGCAATTGCGTGTTGTTGCTTTGTGATGCTAGGGGAAGCAATTGCGTGTTGGTGCTTGTGATGCTAGGGGAAGCAATTGCGTGTTGTTGCTTTGTGATGCTAGGGGAAGCAATTGCGTGTTGGTGCTTGTGATGCAAGGGGAAGCAATTGCGTGTTGGTGCTTGTGATGCTAGGGGAAGCAATTGCGTGTTGGTGCTTTGTGATGCTAGGGGAAGCAATTGCGTGTTGGTGCTTGTGATGCAAGGGGAAGCAATTGCGTGTTTCTTATGAATATGATTTTATTGTGATCATCGTTCCTCAGTGTCAGTGAATGCAGTTCTGGATAGCTTAGCTGATCCCGTCACAGCAACTGTAAGCCAGAGCGTGAGAAGCGACTGGACCGGACGGGTCCTGGTGTTTCAATATTTGGCCTGTTGTCACACTGATGAGAGGTTCGCGCATTGACGCGCATTGTCGCGCATTGACGCATTGACGAGGTCAGAATATAGAACCTCTGTAAAACGACCTTGTGTGAGGTGTTCATTCGCTTTTCCTCCCCCCTCTTGTTCTTCCTTACCCTCTCGTGGAAATCGCTGTATCGAAGATAGAACCCACCCCAACAACTACAACAACAGGAAGAGACCAGACAGATACAGACAAGACAGACACAGTTTCAGTTTCAGTTTCAGTTTCAGTAGCTCTAGGAGGCGTCACTGCGTTCGGACAAATCCATATACGCTACACCACATCTGCCAAGCAGATGCCTGACCAGCAGCGTAACCCAACGCGCTTAGTCAGGCCTTGAGGGAAAAAAATTAAATTAAAAAAATAATAATAATGATAATGATGATAATAACGATAAATGAATAAATAAATAGTAAAATAAAATAATATAAAAAGAAATAAGTTAACAAATAAATAATAGATAAATACATAAGAAAGAACTATTACTGATAATAATAATATTTATAAGGCGCAAAAAAATGATGAAGTCAACTATAAGCGTACACAAAAAAATAAAAATAAATAAATACATAAATAAAATAAAATAAAATAAATAAAAAAGACAACAATGATTATAAATAAGCAAATAAATGTAAAAAATGCAGACACACATTCACACATACACACATATGCATAACAGATACAGTGCCAAAATACATTTAAAATGTTCCATTCTGTCCTGGCTCATTTTGAGCACCGCAATTGTCCAAGCTTCACAGGGACCAGTAAATTGGGACTCACTTCACAGAGTGAGGTTCCATGTCGTTCTTCAGTCTAAGGGAAGTGTCTCCACAGCAAAGAGGTTAGGCTAAATGGAAATATCCACATTTCTTCCCCCTGTGTTCTTTCCATTCAGTTTCGTTCCTTAGACAGGAAAAATCGTAAATTTGTTTAAATAACATTGTAATATACACTCCACATTTCTTCCCCTGTCAAGAGACGTAAAGAAGGCCAGTCAAAGAGTGGAGAGGAAGAAATGTTGAGTATATATCACAATGTTGTTAACCAATTTACAAGGGTTTTTTTTCGTCTTATAAAGGAAAAGTACAGGAGAAGAAATGTGGATATTGCTGGTTAAATATTGCCTCATATCATAGAGACGTCTCCCAAGTGAACACCACCGTCCACCTCTGATCACAGACCTTCCGACCTCTGTACGCGCCCAGAAGTATATACTAGCTGGAGTGAGGGTCGTACTCTGCAAGGTGGCCAACTGGCGTACCATTGCCTGTGGAAAAGAAGGCCACGCTCAGAGAAAGAAAAAAGGTACGGAGGAGAGGAGAAGAAGAAACTGACCTGAGACAAAGAGAAACAACAAAAGTTGTCTCTGCCCTGATCAAACTGGCGAGGGTTCGAAACCGAAATCCCACTCCAAATTTAATTACTTTGATTCACCACACATGTTTTCCCCTTTTCTTCTTCTTCCTCGTTCGCCTCCCATTAGATAAGCAGCCTGGTGTCCTCGATCTTCTTCTTCTTCTGCGTTCACTCGTATGCACACGAGTGGGCTTTTACGTGTATGACCGTTTTTACCCCGCCATGAAGGCAGCCATACTCCGTTTTCGGGGGTGTGCATGCTGGGTATGTTCTTGTTTCCATAACCCACCGAACGTTGACATGGATTACAGGATCTTTAACGTGCGTATTTGATCTGCTTGCATATACACACGAAGGGGGTCCAGGCACTAGCAGGTCTGCACATATGTTGACCTGGGAGATCGTAAAAATCTCCACCTTTTACCCACCAGGCGCCGTCACCGTGATTCGAACCCAGGACCCTCAGATTGACAGTCCAACGCTTTAACCACTCGGCTATTGCGCCCGTCAAGGTGTCCTCGATGAAGGCTGCCGTCCGTCGCAGCTCCTCCAGGGTGCCGCACAGTTTCGCTTCCACTGCTGTCGGTGTTGGCCAGTACTTCCTCCTGGATGCTGCGTGCGTCCTACAGTCTTGAAGGATGTGGTCGGTTGTCATTGGTCCCTCACCACAAGGGCACTCTCCACTCTGCCCAATGCCAAATTTCCCCAATTATGAGTTGGGTGATTTAAGGAAAAAAAAACCGAAAGCAGAAATAATAAACTTTGAATACACGCATTGAATTCCTTTTTTTTTTTTTTTTTAACTTTTCTTATGTGATCCATGGCATCAAACAGAACTGGCAATATACACATTTCTTCCCCTCCGTTCCTCTGTGTGACGCACATACCTTGTTGAGAACATCACTCATTCCGTCTTGAGGGGGAAAATTATGGCAATTGCCATAGACTTATTCTTAGTTCATTTACCGATTCAGCTGGCAAATCTCGACCTTGACAGATAAAGATTGTGACTTTCAGTTAACAGATGAACTCAACACACTGTGCTCAAGCATCACGGAAAAGAGAGACTAACTTTTTGGAATCAAACTCACTCAAAATCTTTGTATAGCGCCACTGATTTGATATAGAAAAGATGCGAAGACCACACACCAAAATCAAAACTTAAAAAAAAAAAAAAAAAAAAAACATCGCTTCTTGACAGATGAACATACATACAGACACAGAGAAATCAAAAGGAACGGAGCGCATGTGGGGGCACGGGGGGGGGGGGGTTGCGGGGGGGGGGTTGCGGGGGGGCGGGAGGGAGTGAGAGAGAGGGGTGGGGGGGGGGGGTAAGTGAAGTTGTAATTTAAAAAAGAGAGATTGGGGGAAAGCGGATCATTTGTCACTAAAGAGATCTCTCTCGTGGGTTTTATTAATTTTTGTGTTTGTTTGTTTGTTTTTTGTTCTGCTTTTTCATTTTTACTTTGGTTATAGAGTTGCCAATTTTAATTTCCCAAGTGCTGAGAGACAGAGTGTGTGGGGGAGAGAAGGCAGTGGGCCGTGGTGGGGAGTCATAAGTGAGTTAGTGTGTCTTGAGGGAGGTTTATTGGGTGTGAATGTTGGCGGATGTGTTTGACGAGGGCTATGTGTGTGTGGGTATGTGCCGCACTGGATCGGTGGTTGTGCAGAGGAGAAGATGGATGGCCGTACTGGGAAAAAAATTACTGACATGAGTTAGGGTCTGAACAGGAAGCGCGAACGCATCTTTCTGCCGTGTCCTCTTCTCCTACGCTGCCGCATAAACACTAATACCCAGCCCTTCTGCCTAACATGAGAAGTCCGTGGTGCGAATGACAACCTTAGCTTTCCGTGTCAGTGTGGTGTATCTTGTCAACATTACGCTCATCAGATGATACAGACCCTGATTGCAAAAAACTGAATGAATGATACTATGGCAGTATGAGTAGCTGAGTTACAGACGTCGTACTCGTCGATCTGCCTGTATGTGATAGAGTTAATGTACATTCCCACGGAGCGATCAAGCATCCATTCACGATGCATGAAATGAATGATAAAGACACGTGACTAGAAGTGACATTCGAAAAGAAACAACACCTATTGCTGAACCGAGCTGAACCCTGACATGGTGAACAGTGAGTTGGAGTGAGGGGTAGTTGGAACGCAGTTGGGTGGGGAGGGGGGGTTAAGAGTTTGCTTAACTAAGCTGGTATCTCTCTCGTTAAGGCTTCTCCTCTACATTTTCTCTACACAGTGGTCTCCACTTTTTTAATACCATCACCAACTCCTTCAGTACCAATGTAGATACTAACTCACCGCTTCAGAAAGGTTGTCCTTTGATAGTTTGTGACAGGGTAATTGGGGTGAAACGCTGTTAACGTCGTCTCTTTCGCCGTTCGTATGGAGAGAGTTAATCGATTTTGCCGTGGTACGCTGCACGCAAAATGAACACACAGTGAATGTGAACACCAAAGAGGGCCGGCTGTCCTGGCGAACTGAACATGGAAAAGTTTACCTGTGGACTGCCGGCAGACGAACCTGGGCATTGTCTGTGTATGGGTGTGGGAGTTGGGGGAGGGGGGGTGCGGAGGAGACTTGGGGGGGGGGGGGGGGCGGGGTGGACCCGAAATGAGCGGCATGGGGAAGATGCCACAGAAACCTTACATCAGCAACAACAATGAATAGATTAGCAGTAATCAGTATCATCATCATCAGCAGCAGCAGCAGCAGCAAGAACATAATAATAAGCCAGTATCAGAATGTGAACATTGCTCATGCTTGATGATGATGATGTAGACTTCGACGATGACGACGATGATGATGATTATGATGGCGATGACGATGACGACGACGACAACGATGATGATGATGATGATGACAATGACGACGGTGACGACGGAGATAATGACAATGACGATGGTGAAAGAAACTAACCCTTTTTTTGTTTGTACCTTTCAGAAGGACACTGAAAAAAAAAAAACCCAACATCTGAAGTATGAGTAAGAGGCTCTGTAGTTCTCGAAACTGAACCCTCCGCAGCTTTGGGTTTGGCTTGTGAGGGTACTTGCTCGGACACTTTTGACTTAAAGAGTTTGTCTTATACTAAATGGTTCTCTCCGTCTAAGGAGCTTTCTCCTTACATTTTCTACAAAGTGGTCTCCCTTTTTTAATACCATCCCGACACCTCTTCAGACATCCAATTACAGAACTACTAACTCACAGCGCTTCAAGGGTTGTCCTTTGAAGTGTGGTGAACAATGGTTTCCGAGGGTTAACTGGGATTCGAACTTTTTTTGTTTTTTGGTTGTTGTTGATGTTGTTGTTGTTGTTGTTTTCTGGGAAACATGTTTTGTTTTAGATGCTGGATTGGGAAACAATTAATTATGTCACAGAGGGGAACGCTAGATGAGTGTAGAGTTTGACAGATTATAATATGTGATATCGGAGTCATATGACATTACATAATGTAACGCAACATAATACTATATACTACGATACAAGACAAGACAAGAGATCACAGCACCGTACATGACAAAACAGTACAATACTATGTAGTATTATCATGTATGTCTATTTTTCGGTCTGTTACGGTGTCTGTCATCATCATCATCATCATGGGAGTCAAATCGCCAACGATTCTGCTTCCTCTTGGCGTTCACTGTTTTACCATCAGTCCATCTCTGGCGGTAAATGATGTTGTTTTCTTCAGCTCTTTGTGGTTGCCTGAAGGTTGGTCCTGGGTGGAGTGTTGACAGGTCACACATCTTTTTTTTCTTCTTTTTTTTCAATTTTTTTTTTAATTCCATCTTTGGGTTTGCAATTTTAAACATAGCGTCACAAGAGGTCTTCTTATTGATAGTTTTACATCATGATATTATACATATATAATGGTGTAATGTACAAAGATTTTTTTTTTTTTTTTTTTTTTTTTTGCAACTGGACACTTACGTACATAAACTAAATAAGACATAATGAAGTCATACAAACTCACGAGGACATAGATACACATACATATACACACACACAAGCTCGTGTTACACGTCTGCACATGGGAACAAGATGATTAGCAGAAGGGAGGACAAAAAAAATAGAAATAAAAGGAAAAAGGTGGGCGTATTTTACATTTTTTTCACGAGGAAAAGAAAATACACCATATGTACTATGATATCTTGTATTCAGCTGAATACGAGAAAATTATAAATTCAGATAAGAATAAGTTTTTAGCCATTTTAAACATGCACATCATCAAACAGTGGTGTATAGAAGAACCAACTATTGGTAAATTAGTTATATTCCGAATTGATTACAGCAATATACTTTTCAATATAATATCGTGTTTTTTAATATTAAATGATAAAAAAAAAGATTCAAAAATGGTACGCATTTATTCATTTTACATTTGTATATGAAAACATTTTTGCAAGTTGAATACTCAGATCAAAGACATCATCTGACTGGCAGGCCACACATCTTATCTTGCCTGTTTGTACAGGGGGCGTGGGGGGAGGAGGGTGGGGAGGTGCGTGAGGGCGAGGGGGGGGGGACAATTCTGGAGGATGTGCTCCACTATCTCGTCTTCCTGTCCACAGGGACAGGTGGGAGATGGTATTATCGTCAGTTCCCCCTGTGCAAGCGATTAACCCTTTCACCGCCAAGCTCGCATTTTTGCACAAGTTGTGGTAGAGGACCCATATCACTGAAAGGTGACCATTCATTGGTCTGTTATCTATGAACCAACTGCTCTTAATGTTCGGTGGTAGGATAGGCCATATTTTCTATACATCGCAGGGGGAATCCCCCAAGCTATTTTTAGCCAATGTCTTTTCTGTGTTTATACCACAAGGGAATTTTTTTTTTTAAATGTACTCTAAATTGACTGGCGGTGAAAGGGTTAAGCACGTCAATGACTTCGGAGATGAAGAGCTCAGCCCAAAGGCAAACGTACAAAATGTGGCCACATTGTATGTAAGCAGGCAAGAGCAGATGATGGAGTCTCGTCTCCTCTCTTTGCGGGATTGGAGCTTCTGGACAACGTCCTGAAGGCGCCTCTCTTCTAACGCCAGAACTCCCTTACCGACAGCCAGTCGCCAGGCGCTCCGGTCAATGGGGAAGGTGTCCTACTCGAGGGTGGGAGTACTACAGGCAGTACCAGTGTGTGTGTTCGTTCTTTAGTTTAACGTCTTTTCACTGTAAGTGATATTAGACGAGGGAAGGAAAAAAATCGAGTGGGAGGAGGGGGAGAGGGGGGGGGATTACTGTGTACGCGTACGAGCAAGTGAAAGTGTGTGTGTGTGTGTGTGTGTGTGTGTGTGTGTGTGTGTGTGTGTGAAAATTATTGATTTAAGTTTTGTTTAAAAAATAAACAAAAAAAACATAACAATATAACATATTTCTAATGATGTATGTGTGTATGTGTGTTTGTATTCCTGTCTATAATGTCTGCCTATGTGTCTGCCTATGCGTCTGTCTGTCTATCTTCCAGTCTCTCTACGGTAGTGTCTGACAATCTGTCTCTTTGTCTACCTGTCTGTCTGTCTGTCTGTCTGTCACGGTGTCTGTCTTCCACTGGTGTCTGTATACCTGTCGATATGTCTTCCTGTCTGTCTGTCTGTCTGTCTGCCAGTCTATCTGTACTTCAAGGCATGTCATGTCTGCATATCATGGTGTCCGCCAGCCTGTCTGCCTTTCTGTCTTCCATCGTGCCTGTCTGTCTGTCTGTCTGTCTACCTGCCTGTTTGTCAGTCGGTCCTTCTGTCTGTTTGTCAGCCTGTCCGTCTATCTGTTTATCTGTCTGTCTGCCTGTCTGTTTCGCCTGTCTTATGTCTACACACGTGAACGCCTTGCCAAGCCAAAACGGACGCACCTCCAACCCCCAACCCCACCCCTCCGAGATGTCCGGCATTCTGTTTTATCGCCTTTTGCGATGTCTGTAATTGGAACCCGTTCCCATTTCACGCCACTTACCGATTAGACGTCTGTCCATAAATATATTGCATCTTGCCGTGTCCTTTCCGGAAACACCAGTCCTTAATTCGCACTTCTTACCGCTTAGGTGTCTCATCACATTCATCACGTTTCGTGGTGTCCCGAACACGAACCCATCTGTGAAGGGGAGAGCTCTCTGACACATTATACCGGCCACCCCTCTGTGTGTGTGTGTGTGTGTGTGTGTGTGTGTGTGTGTGTGTGTGTGTGTGTGTGTGTGTGTGTGTGTGTTTTGGTTAGTTTTTTGGTGGGGTTTTTTTTTTTTCTTGTTGTTTTTTACTGCATTGATGCACTCTCAAAAAAGGCAACCTTTCCCTTTTGAAACGGATTTGCGATTACAGATCTCAACATACACACACAGACGCGCAGAGAGACATACAGACAGACAGATTCACACACACACACACACACACACACACACACACACACACACACACACACACACACACACACACACACACACACACACTCCGCATGAAATATGTTTGTGTACACAAGCAAAATGCTCATGTCTGAAACAGAACAAAGAGGCAGGCACACAGATACAAAAATACATGTGGAGAGAAAAAGAGAGAGAGTGTGTGTGAGAGAGATGTCATGAAATACAGTAATATCATATGGCATAACACGAGAGAGAGAGAGAGAGAGAGAGAGAGAGAGAGAGAGAGAGAGAACATGGAAGTGAGAGGGAGAACACTGAACACTGAACACCGAAAGGTTTAACTCTCTCAGTACGGCCAGTCCTCTCTTCTCCTCTACACAGACCCCTCGGATGTCCAGTGGGTGTCTGAATGACCCAGCCTTTAGCTTCCGTTGTTAGAATTGTGGTATTCTTTGTCAACATTCACCTCTTCAGTATAAGAGCCTTCCTCTTGCAATAGTTTGATGATGGTAATTGGGGTGAAACGCTGTTAACGTCGTCTCTTTCGCCGTTCGTATGGAGAGAGTTAATGTCATTAGCTATACAGCTCTAGCGACATGGGGGTGCAAATCAGAACAATAATGATGAAAATAACGAGACGAAATAAAACAGAAAAGAAACATATTGGAAGTCAAATAAACTAACGCTCGACCATCCATTTTCCTA
>NC_134902.1:20005626-20013126 GCF_041734735.1 Babylonia areolata | reverse complement strand
CGTTATCACAGGTATACGCATTGCAGATATTAACTGGTTAAGAAAAATAGATTAAATCCAAACTTGACGAAAGGATGGTCCAATTTCACAGAGGCGTAAAAGTGTATGCGGCGGTCAATATCCTGAGCATGGCATCCGCTGTGAGGAAGAAGAAGGAGGGGGAGAAGACGGAGAAGAAGAAGATGAGGAGGAGGAGGAGGAAGAGGAGGAGAAAGATAAGTAAAGGCAGATTCGTGGTCTATGCAAAAACTGGGTGGACCAGTACGGTTCCGAGGAAGAACATGGAAAACAGGGGTGGGGTGGGAGAGGGTCATACAACATATACAGCGAGAGAGACATGTACAGAAATGTTGATGAAAATTAAATATCGCTGAATGTGTATGCGACTATATGTAGTCTTCTATGTTTCTTCTACTTCTTCTTCTTCTTGGTTCTATGTGGGGATCAAAATGTCATGTGTTACTGTTTGAGGAGAAATTATCGGTTTCACATGCTAACTTCACTCACACAGTTCTTGAATCAACTACGCATGTTTCAAACTCTTAAAGGAGACTATTTCAATTTTGAGTGCTCATTCAACCCCCCACCCCCACCCCCCTCGCCCCCCACCCCCTTTCTATTTTTTTCTGTTTAGATAAACACTGACAGCGGAATTAGACTGAGGTTTGAACACAGATTACAGTGCTCAGTTTTCTTTCAGACTGTGTCCTCAGGCCGACCTTTCATCGAATCGTATGAAGTGACGTTGATATTATAGAACCGAGCCAAAAAAAAAGGAATTAATCTGCCACAGACTTTGTTGAGCTATTTCCTCACTCCTTGGTTAATTAACTAACACTGACGGATCAGACGCCCAAGATAGGAACTCCACGGGTGATGAGAAGACGAAAAAAAAAGTGTGCAGCAGTCTGTGCAACAACAGATTGTTTTTCTTCTTGTCTCCTGTGTGACTGACCAGAGTCAGACAACATTTGTCATCGCTCTCCAGTCATAACCACCACGTTTGTCGAGGTGTGGACACACCGGGATGCAGCGTGTGTTTTGTGACAACATCAACAGACGAGAGTAGCGTCGCCAAAGATCCCAGTATTACTTGGACTAGAAGCTAGAAGGTAAGAAGAAGTGAAAAGGTGAAAAAATGCAATCATAGGCTCGGCCAGTAGTGCCTGAGTAAAGTCTGGATGTCGTGGCAATTAGAATATTGGGGGCAGCGGTGCGTACCTTAGAAAACCATCAGACGTTGCCGAGTTGTTGGTTAAAAGAGTTGGACTTTCAATCTGAGGGTCCTGGGTTTCGATTCCGGTATCTGCTCCTAGTGGATAGACGGTGGATTTTTTTGTTTTTTTTGTTTGTTTTTTTGGTCGTTCTCCCAGGTTAATATTTGGGCAGACCTGCTTGTGACTTAGTCCCGTTCGTGTGCATACCCATACCCATGCAAAAGATCAAATACACACGTTAAAGATCTCGTAACCTATGTCAGTGTTCGGTGGGCTATGGAAACAATAACATACCAAGCATGCACTGTCCCGGATACGGAGTATGGCTGTCTATATGGCGGGGTAAAAACTGGTAGTGATGTGTAAAAACAGTGCAGTGATGGCCTAGAGGTACTGAGTCTGCCTAGGAAGCGAGAGAATCTGAGCGCGCTGGTTCGAATCACGGCTCAGCCGCCGATATTTTCTCCTCCTCCACTAGACGTTGAGTGGTGGTCTGGACGCTAGTCATGAGACGATAAACCAAGGTCCCGTGTGCAGTATGCACTTAGCGCACGTAAAAGAACCCACGGCAACAAAAGGGTTGTTCCTGGCAAAAATTCTGTAGAAAAAATCCATTTCGACAGGAAAAACAAATAAAACTGCACGCAGGAAAAAATACCCAAAAAAATGGGTGGCGCTGTCAGTGTAGCGACGCGCTCTCCCTGGGGAGAACAGCCCGAATTTTACACAGGGAAATCTGTTGTGATAAAAAGAAATACAAATACAAAAGCCCACCCGCCCAGAGGAGAGAACGTGGGACCCGTAGCCTACGAAGGAAGAAAGAAAGAAGAAAAAGACACCTTTGGAGTCGGTGTTCGGGTGTGGACGTCATGTGGTGTGTGTCCATCGAGATCGATGATGACCATCGTTGTCATCCAGCTGGGGGATTGGGGAAGGGTGGTGGTGGTGGGGGGATGCTCATGAGTCTCTGTGAATGCGCAGATGGCTGAATAGTCCAATCTGCGCACGAAATGTTCGCTGACAGTTGGGGCACACAAAGACAGGCATATCATTGTCAGGGAGCTTGTTTGTCCGTAACTTTCTGGCCTGCCTTTTCTGAACAGCAGCAGCAGTCCTGTTGGCCTCGCACAACTTGGCGCCTTTGTGCACAGCAGGGCGCCATTTGTCACGGTCCACTGCAGATTTCTCCCAGGAGTCAGGGTTGATGTCAAACGCTTTCAGAGAGGCTTTCAGAGTATCTCTGAAGCGCTTCTTCTGGCCTGCGTGTGATCTCTTCCTTTGTTGCAGCTCGCCATAGAAGAGCCTTTTGGGCAGCCGATGGTCTGGCATGCGCGCCACGTGTCCAGCCCAGCGAAGCTGGGACTGCATCAGTATGGTGAAGATGCTGGGAAGGGTGGCTTTTGCAAGCACCTCCGTGTCTGGGGTCCTTTCTTGCCACTTTATGTTTAGTAGCTTCCTGAGGCATGTTGTGTGGAAGTGGTTCAGCTTCTTGGCGTGTCGTTGGTACACTGTCCAAGTTTCGCAGGCGTACAGTAGTGTACCATGGCTGCTTTTTTTGTGCCGTTTTCGTGTACAATGGAAAGGTAAATCATAATAGACTGGTGCTCTGTGCGTGTGTGTGTGTGTGTGTGTGTGTGTGTGTGTGTGTTAGGGGGGAGGGTCTTCTGGTTACGTATCCCCATCAGTTGTTTGCGAAAATCCGAACATATTATTCCATAGTACTCCTGGACATTTTATGCTGTCCCAGTGTGAGATAGAGAACAAATAATGACGATTTTTGTTTGAGGTTATTGGCCATTTTATGCAGTCCCAATGTGAGATAGAGAACAAATAATGACGATTTTTGTTTGAGGTTATTGGCCATTTTATGTTATCCCAATGTGAATTTTTGTTTGAGGTTATTGGCCATTTTATGTTATCCCAATGTGAGGTAGAGAACAAATAATGAAGATTTTTGTTTGAAGTTATTGGCCATTTTATGCTGTCCCAATGTGAGACAGAGAACAAAGGATGGTTTTGTTTGAAATTACCTTGGGTTGTTAAGTGCAGTAAAAGGAAAAGGTATTTATTCATGAAGGACATACGACCATGCAATATATATGGTAAAACTACTTCAAGTATATATGATTCACTAACTGTTGGATGAAGGAGTCTTTTGAATATAAAGTTTTGAATATAAAGATTTCCTTATGGACCAGTGTCGAACAATTCCTGTACATTTCATTAGTGTGAAGATATTAATTTTATTTTACTATTATAAAGGGAAAGTGATAGCTGTATGATCAGTAGTTTCTCCATTGCAATGGGAAGTCATTTAGAGCTTAGTCTTCGGTGAAGGACAGTGACTCTCGAACTAGGAGGCAAGATTGCACTGGCTATTAGTGCTGCAGCCTTAGGGGCTGGCTGGCCTTTTGGGAACCATCCCAACGCCGACTGTCCTAAAACCTTCTTAGCCGAGAGAGTGGGGATGTAACTTGGGCAAGACACTCTCCACTATGATGATTCTAGCCCAGATAGTCGGAACAGAAGTTGCCTCATCTGCTGTTCTGGTGGTCATTGTTTTGTCCTTTTTTTTATTTTATTTTTTTATAGTTTTTAATGGGGGGTTTTCATTGATTCATGCGGGTGGGGGGGGGGTAACTTTTTTGTTCTTTTTTCTTTTTCTTTTTTTGTTTGTTTGTTTGTTTGTTGTTGTTGTTGTTGTTTTTTGTTTTTGTTTTTTTTACCATGCATGCTTTGAAACGCGCATTCTTAGCAAAAACAGCATGCGATTAATCAACAACAGACGCATCCCCGAAAACGAAGTATATGGATGCCTACATGGCAGGGTAAAAAAAAAAACGGCCATACACGTCAAAATCCCACTCTCTCACACGAGTGAGCACCATTCGAGTCGCAGCCCCACGAACGCAGAAGAAAAGCAACAACAACCAACGTAGCGAAAAGATCTGCAAGTCTCGATGGTCGCTTTTAACTCTCTCCATACGAACGGCGAAAGAGACGACGTTAACAGCGTTTCACCCCAATTACCACCATCAAAATATTGCAAGTGGAAGGCTCTTATACTGAAGAGGTGAATGTTGACAAAGAATACAATTCTGACGACGGAAGCTAAAGGTTAGGTCATTCAGACACCCACTGGACATCCGAAGGGTCTGTGTAGAGGAGAAGAGAGGACTGGCCGTACTGAGTGAGTTAATGAAGAGGGGTAGGGGGTGTTGGGGAGGGGAGAGGGGGGGGGGTAGACGTGAGGAATGAGAGGGGAAGGAGGCAAGATGGAGGTGTGTGCGGGGGGCGGGGGGGGACTTGGGGGGGGGGGAGAGAGATCTATGAGCTTTTTATGTGACGCGACGAGGTACAGCACTGAGATCACGCAGGGTGGCAGAAGCCTGAAGCGGTGTGGCTATGCTGGCTGCGCTGTCGTTGTGGAAGTGTCTTTGAAAGGAACAACTCGTTTGTCAGCCTGGTTTGAGGCCAACAGCATTAAGTTCTCTGCATCTCGGCACTTAGGTGGTGAAGAGTGTGGTTTTGGATTCAGCTGTTATTAAGGAGTGAAACTGGGCGGGCTTCTGCCCTCAATTTGTTGGACACTTACAAGGACTCGCTTTCTCTATCGATTTACGCGTCTGCGTATGTCTGTCCATTTCTCTCTCTCTCTCTCTCTCTCTCTCTCTCTCTCTCTCTCTCTTTCTCTCTCTCTCTCTTTCTCTATGTCTCTGTCTCTCTCTCTGTCTCTCTATCTCTCTGCCTCTCTCTCTCTCTCCCCTCTCTCTTCCTTCCTCTCTCTCCCCTTCCTTCTCTCCCTCTCTCTCTCTCTCTCTTTCTCCCTTCCTCTCTTTCTCCCTTTCTCTGTCTCTCCGTCTCTGTCTGTCTGTCTGTCTGTCTGTCTCTCTCTCTCTCTCTCTCTCTCTCTCTCTCTCTTTCTGTCTGTCTCTGATTGTCCATTTGTCTCTGTCATCATTGTCTCTTGTTTGTCTCTGTCTCTCACTGTGGTCGTATTCAGAGGTAAAGCCTTGATACCACCGGAATGAGCAGAATGTGTTCTGCTGTACTTATGTAGGTGAAACAAAATAACCCATCACCCCCCTTCTCAACAGACCCTTACAAAGTAATAACAATAAAATGTCAAAATGTAAAATACTGCGATAAGTTTGATTTTAGAATACAAAGATATAAAGCTTTAGATATTAAAAACAAAATCATTGCAGATTATTTATTCTGTCAATATAGGAACTAAAGTAGTAGAGAGAGACAGACAGTGTGAACATTACCCATTCCCTCCACATTGAAGAGGAAGCGGTGGTCTGGGGGGTGGAACCAAAAGAGAGACCCGGACAGGAAAGACGTGACGCTGACCAGAAGTTGTTGGCCTCATTGCCAGGTTGCCTGAGTACGCCTCGTCCGTCAGGCCCTGGGGGTATGGGGGGGGGGGGTGGAAAACGGGAATCACGTGCCTGACAGTGAATGCCAGTCGTCAGTCTCTGCCGTCTGAGGTCCGTCTCTAGTGCTGCCCCCCTTGCCCCCCCTTTCCCCCTTCCCCCCTCCACTCCCGCGCGCGCACACACACACACACACACACACACACACACCCTCCTCTTCCACCTTGTAGACTAGCTTGAAAGTCTTTTTTTATATGTCTGGAACTTCACCAACCTGGGCTCTTCATTATCCTTTAAAAAAGAAAAAAGGCAACCAAGAATCTATGTCTCTATTTTTCCGTCCTTACCTGTCTCCCCCCCCCCACCCCCCACCCCCCCACCCCTTCCCCCCTACCCCTCTCTCTCTCTCTTTCTCTTCTTCTTCTTCTTCTCTCTCACTCTCTCTTCTCTCTCTCGCTCCTCTCTCGTCTCTGTCTCTCTCTGTCAGTCTGTCTCTCTCTCTCTCTCTCTCTCTCTCTCTCTATATATATATATATATATATATATATATATATATAGGTATATGTGATACATACACGCACATAAGATATTCAGGAAACAAATCCAGCCCATTCTGCAGTGCTTTTAAAAGGACGGACATTGTTTTCTGTTAATGTGTTCAATGTGCAGATAGTTGGAGAATATCTTTCAGTGAAAATGTTTAGAAACATCAACAGATTTCTTTCTTTCTTTCTTTCTATCTTTCTTTTTTTTTAATATCAAAAAATAGTTTTATTTTTCTACGGCAATGTTTTCTTAAACATTCATTGAAAAAAAAAAGTAAGAAACTACTTAATAAACTTCCATGCTTTGATTCACATACATACATACATACATACATACATACACACATACATAGACATGACTGTTTGAAAAGATGAAAAGAAAAATTATTTGGGACTGATTCTAACTAAAAATATTTGCATACCTTTTAGTTACGATTTTTTCCCTGAATGTAGGTGGATTTCCACCTTTATTTACAGAGCTTTTCGTACTATTTGTGTGTGTGTACTTCCTCTCTCTCTCTCTCTCTCTCTCTCTCTCTCTCTCTCTCTCTCTCTCTCTCTCTCTCTCTCTCTCTCTCTGGGCAATGGCCTATTCTGAATTTTAAAAAAAATGTTCGCATTCACATTCAGTTTCTCTCTCTCTCTCTCTCTCTCTCTCTCTGTGTGTGTGTGTGTGTGTGTGTGTGTGTGTGTGTGTGTGTGTGTGTGTGTGTGTTTCTGTGGGAGAAATGATGAACTATTATTTTCACAAACAACTGAACTGCAGTCCAATTCTTCGTCAATAGATCAGTGAGACTGACATTCTTTAATTCCCAACTCGTTCTGAAGAGGAATGTTCATGAAGAAGCAGAGAGTTCTTTGTGAAGAAAAGGGGTGAAAGAAGAGAGCGAAAGAGAAGAGCATGAGGAAGGAACAGTTTCAGTTTCTCAAGGAGACGTCACTGCGTTCGGACAAATCCATATACGCTATACCTCATCTGCTAGGCAGATGCCTTGCCTAACCAGCAGCATAACCCAACGCGCTTAGTCAGGCATTGAGTGCGTGCATATATATCTCTGTGTACCTATCAGACTAAATTTGTTCTTCAGAATTTTGCCATGAGGGTAACACTCTCGTTGCCATGGGTTCTTTTTCAGTGCACCAAGCGCTGCACACAGGACCTCGGTTTATCGTCTCATCCGAATGACTAAATGATTTTCAAGTCAACTTGGGAGAAATGGCGAGAGCGGGATTCTAACCCAGAACCTCACGACGGACTCTCTGTATTGACAGATGAGCGTCTTAACCATTCTGCCACTTCCCCCCCCCCCCCCCCCCCCCCCCCCCCCCCCCCCCCCCCCACCCCCACACACACATTCG
>NC_134902.1:19990626-20000626 GCF_041734735.1 Babylonia areolata | reverse complement strand
AAACGCCAAGGGTGTGTCTACATATTGCCAAGTTTCGTTTGCTTTCTCCGAACACAAAAAGAGCTTCCCGATATGCCTACGTGCTCTTCCGCATCGCAGGCTGGGGTTTGGTCGAACAGTTTCAAAGCATGGGAACTTTCCCAATTAGAGTTATGTGCGTTACTTACTTACTTGGTCAGGCGGGGGACCCAATGCGTTTCCGCGAAGCCATGTGATACAGCTCATGTGGAGGTCTCCATTTCTCAATCAGTGAGGACTGAAGCCTAGAGGAGCTCCACCATTCAGGAAATATATTACATTAGTTTGAGGTCAAGTTCGACTTCTCAGCCGACCAGTGTCATAGGACAATCGTCACATGCATAAATCATCAACAGGCCAAGCCAGGTACCAGTGCTAGTTGAAATATTCGCGCGCGCTCGTATCTGCTGTACGCAGACGGACTTGCCAAGAAACAGACGAACTCGGAAAAAAGGAAAGAAAGATAGACGGAGTCAATATACAAACTATATAGATTTTTTAAAAAGCCACAAATTATGTGGCCTTTCATGCCCTGCTCTCATGGTGACCTCAGTTTAGATACCCCTCCACTTCCACGCTTAGGGTGAGTCTTGTCAAAGTCATCAGTGTCGGGGAATTCATGGGGGACTGCCGTTGAAGGGACGTGGTGGCGGTCTCCACTCTGGGGGAAACGCTCACTCAGCCTGGCTCCGCGACTAAGCCATTGTTGTCGTCAGTATGGGGGTTAGTAGGTGGTGTCCGAAGTTCGTTAAATCAGAACAGGCACAACCGAACACCACCGAAGTGACGAAGCAGCAGTGCAGGGTCTACTCTGGTGTGTGGCCTACTGGCGACCTAACCTCAATGGTTCCCTGAGGACTGCCGCCAAAGGGAATCCTACAGACGAACCCAGGTGTGGTTGTGTGCATGGGGGACTCGGAATGAGCGGCGTGGGAGTGATGTCACTGAAACGGTGCGGATGATGGGGCAGCAAAAAAAAAAAGGAAGAAGAAAAAAAAAAGAAGAAAGAAACCAGCAGACGAACTCGGAAATAGGAAGAGAAAGATAGACGGAGTGGATGGGTATGGGCAGTAAATAGACAGAGACAGACATATATAGTGTATGAGAATTGAATGGTTACAAAATGTGAGCGTGGATCACTCATGAACGCGAACAGACACTGAGAAAGTCAGAAAGCCAGACAGACAGTGTGAAGATGATCTACTCCCTCAAATACAAACAGGAAGTAGTAGGCTGGCGGATTTGTAGATGCTGACAGGAAACACGTGACGTCGACCAGAAGTTGTTTTCAGGGCCAGGAGATCCTCCTCAATTGTCATCCGAGGACGTATAGTCCACGGTGTGACTGGTACACTCGGAACTTCAGAACTTGCTTTGAAGGAGCCTGGACTCATTAGGGATCACGGAGAGAGAAAAAAAAACAGTAGAAAGTAGCGTTTCAAGTCGTAAATCAATATCTAGAACAATCAGCCAAAACTGTTAACCCTTTCACCGCCAAGCTCGCATTTATGCGCAGGCGTGGTTGAGGACCCGTGTCACTGAAAGGTGACCATTCACTGGTCTGTTAATCCATGAACCTACTGCTCTTAATGTTCGGTGGTAGGATAGGCCACATTTGTTATACATCGCCGCGGGAATCCCCAGCTATTCTTAGCCATTGTCTTTTCTGTGTTTATACCACAAGGAAATTTTGTCCTCTAAATTGAATGGCGGTGAAAGGGTTAAAGTAGGGATATATCATTCTGGATCTAATGTGTGAATTTAGTACCACGTGCTAAGGCAATCTTGGGGTAAAATGTGTCCATGATTTACGCGGATTTTCAGTTTTCAAGGTATCTCTTGTCAGTCCCCCCCCCCACCCCCTCACACCTCTCTCTCTCTCTCTCTCTCTCTCTCTCTCTCTCTCTCTCTTTGCCTCTCATGTGTCTGTGGGTGTGAGTGCGAGAGTGTGTGGGTGTGTGTACGCACGCATGTGCGCACACTGTTGCGTGTGTGTGTGTGTGTGAGTGTGAATGATTTTGTATAAGGATGGGCGTGTGAGGTAGGCACGTATTAGAACGTGAGTGTGTGAATGGATGAGTATGACAAAGTGTATGTTTGGATTGTTGTTTGACGTGAGAAGGGTGTGTGTGTGTGTGTGTGTGTGTGTGTGTGTGTGTGTGTGTGCGTCTGTCTCTTTGACGGCTGAATATAATGGACATGTGGGGTTTTTTATGTATATTCTCACAAATGTCATGATAGGGGCTGTTGGCCTGAGTCATTAAAGTCGTTCAGCGTTCAGCTCTCTTTCCCTCTCTGTTTCTCTCTGTGACAGAAACAGAAACAGACAGACACACACACAGACAGGATTTCAACAATGGAGTTACGTTTCTTTTTCTTTTTCTTTTTTAGAACCACTCTATGTACTCCTCTCTCTCTCTCTTTCTCTCTTCTCTCTCTCTCTCTCTCTCTCTCTCTCTCTCTCTCTCTCTCTCTCTCTCTCTCTGTCTTCGTTCGTTCGTTCGTTCGTTCGTCCTTACATTCGTTTGAGCAACAAAGAATGAATCCTTGGTGGAACAGCTTTCAAACTCTGTTTCCTTCCCTCTTGGAAAGATAACCACCGGGTTCCCATAGAAACGCGCCGTCAGGTAAGGGGTAAACACGCCCGCCAATATCCACGTCTGTATATTGTTTTGTATTGTATTACTCCTTTATGTCACAACAGATTTCTCTGTGTGAAATTCGGGCTGCTCTCCCCTGGGAGAACGCGTCTGAGAGCGCCACAATTTTTTTTCCCTGCCTGCAGTGTTTATGTTTGTTTTGTTTTTTTTGGGGGGTAGGGGGGTTGTTTGTTTGTTTTCCATATCGAAGTGGATTTTTCTGCAGAATTTTGCCAAGGACAACCCTTTTGTTGCAGTGGGTTCTTTTACGCGCGTATATGTATCTGTATCTTGTACGTCATGTACGTCAGCAGGAACTAATTCTGGAATAATAAAAAAAAAACACCGACATGAAGACTTAATATGAGAGTACCTGTTGGAGAAAAAATAGAAACGCCTGAAGTGAACCGTTTCAAGGTATCAATGGCCAGGCCAGGCCAGGCCACGCCAATCCGGCTGGCGTAGCGCTCCCCGGGATTAAATCCCGACAGCCACAGCCCCAGCCTATCATTCAATATCACCCTAATTGGGATCAGACTCAAAACTAATGTTGTGTGTGAGAAAGGAGATGGTGTTTGAAGGCCTATACCATCTCAGAATTCACGGTCTCCTCATTTCTTTTTCCCATCCGCTCCACTGTGTGTGTCTGACTGTGTGGGATGAACGTCCACGCTTGTTGTGAGCACAGTTCATTCAGACTTAATTATGGGGAAATGTTGTGGATAAAATTGTCGGATATATATATATCCTCATTTCTTCGCCTCCACTCCTTTTTTTTTTTCCCCTCACTTTGCCGAGTGAACGTTCATTCCTTGCTATGGACACTGCTCATTCTGTCATTGAGGGGAGATAATTGTGGATATTGTCAACACGTCTTGTCTTGTCTTGTCTTGTCTTTTGTTTTGGTTGGGGTAAGGGTGTGAAATGTTCTGCAAGGGATGTGGGTAGTGGTGAGGGTGATGGGATGGGATGGGATGTGAGTGGATGTGAAAGAGGAATGAAGCTTTTCCAGGAAGAGGTGAGGTGGGAGAAGGGAGGCCGGGGTGGGGGGGGGGGGGGGGGTGAGGGGGGGCAAGGAACGCATCCCGGTTTTATTTTGTTTGGTTTTCTTGTTCTTTTCTTTTCTTTTCTTTCCTGCTTTCTTGCTTTCTTTCTTTCTTTCTTTCTTTCCTTCTAAGCCCCGTGCGTTCGTGCCAAGTCTCGGGACGTGACAGATTTTCGATGAGACGGCTAAACTGGGCACAGAGCGCTGGGAGGTCGGACACACACACACACACACACACACACACACACACACACACACACACACACACGTAACTAACACACACACTCACACACACACACACACACACACACACACACACACACACGTAACTAACACACACACTCACACACATACACACACACACACACACACACACACAGAGCACACACACACACACACACACACACACACACACACACACACACACGTAACTAGCACACACACACAAACACACACACACACACACAAACACACACACACTCACTCACACACACACACACGCACACACACACACACACACACACACACACACACACACACACACACACACACACACACACACACACACACACACACACACACACACACACACACACCTCAAACCCAGCTTATCGCTGCTGCTTCTCCACAGGAGGATCGTCACTGGGAGGTGGGTGGAGGGGGGGTGGAGGTGATTGCAGTTCGTGAGGCCGCAAGGCTTTACCTCATGGGGCCCTGGCCGCTGCTCTGTTCATGGGACTGTCTCTCCTCGTTGCAGAGGGTGGCAGCGCAAGAAGGAAAACTTGCTTGATGTTAGTGCGTGTCTGCGCCTTCCTTCAAGGTGGTGGAAGTCACAGCCGACGACGTGCGTCACGATGTCCAGACGAAAAGGGCACTGGTCACAAAGCGCTGGCAAGAAAGGATAGACTTTTTTTTTTTGCACCGTTGCTTTGGCTGGAATGGTCATGGCGAAACCGTTTGTTCGTTAGTTGTTACGCTCGGCTTATATCACAGATTGACATAAGTTTACAGTTTACATTTGGACCAACAGCTGTATTATCAATGGTTTCTTCAGTCAATGGGAAACCATTTACAGCTTAGTCTTTTGTGAAGGACTATGACTCTCAAACTAGGAGGCAAAATTGCACTGGCTCTTAGTGCTGCAGCCTTGTGGGCTAGTTGGCCTTTGGGAACCATCCCAACGCCGACTGTCCTAAAACCCTCTTGGCCGAGAGAGTGGGGATGTAACTTGGGCAAGACACTCTCCACTGTAATCAAATTCTAGCCCAAATAGTCTGAACAGAAGTTGCCTCCTCTGCTGTTCTGATGGTCATAGTCGGACACGACTGACTATCATATATGCTTTTCGTGAGGGTGCAGGCCTTAACCATATGGACCAAGGCTGCTGCCCTTTGAGGGGTGCTGTAAGAAAAGGACACAGTCCGAGAGCAAAATTAAACACCCCGAGTTCGGTTCGTGCGTTCGTGCTTTTCCTTCAGTGGTGAGTCACAGCCGGACTGATGAACTGTCCGTCGTCGGCGTTGATACTAAAGATCAAAGACTACCCGGAAAACGTTCATTGGGAAAAAAATCCACCCCACCTCCATCGCCACCACCACCACCACCACCACCACTCCCCAGTCCTCTTCCCTTACCTCTTCCACCTTCGCTCCAGTTCCATTCCTTCTTCTTCTTCTGTCATTTTGTTTTTCGGTTTATATCACGTTCATCCTTGGCATTTTCCAGCGGGACACTCCATCATTAGTTACAACGAAGAAACAAAATAAAAACCAGGGGACAAAAACGTTTGATAACATGCGGCGATTTGTACTCCATGGCGACGGGCGCAATGGCCGAATGGTTAAAACGTTCGACTTTCAATCTGAAGGTCCTGGGTTCGAATCACGGTGGCGGCGCCTGGTGGGTAAAGGGTGGAGATTTTTACGATCTCCCAGGTCAACATTTGTGCAGACCTGCTATTGCCTGAACCCCCTTCGTGTGTATACGCAAGCAGAAGATCAAATACGCACGTTAAAGATCCTGTAATCCATATCAGTGTTCGGTGGGTTATAGAAACAAGAACATGCCCAACATGCACACCCCCGAAAGCGGAGTATGGCTGCCTACAGGGCGGGTTAAAAAAAAACGGTCATACACGTAAAAGCCCACTCGTGTTTATACGAGTGAACGTGGGAGTTGCAGCCCACGAACGAAGAAGAAGTACTCCATGGCATCATCAGTCGATCTTCAGCGTGGAATCATCAAAATGCAGGACGGAAATCACCGAGCGGAGATCTGTCTCTCCAGTCTTCAGATCTGATTTAGAGACGCACGAGGAAAAAGAAAACAACAACAACACTCCAAGCGGATAGTCTGATTAAGGAAGTATTGCATAATCCTAACGATTGTTACTGAATGGATGTGAACTAATTCAAAGCTGGAAATCTCAATAAACGCGACGTCTTCGACACGAATTAACAAGCCGTCAGTTAATAGCGTTTTTTTTTTTTTCTTTCTTTCTTTTTTTTCGGGGGGCTGGGGTGGGGGGAGGGTAGGGGGTTGGGGGGTGGGGGGCATGATTTGTGACACGTTTCCTTTCGTTGAAGTTTTTGTCCGAATGCGTGTTGCCCAAGTTAATAGACGGGCTTGGAACTTTCAGCATGTTTGAACAAATGGGCGACAAGGAAGCAGCGAAAGACGTCCAAAGAGATGAAGTCAGGTACACCCTGGGTTTTTTGTTTTGTTTTGTTTTTGTTTTTTTTTCTGTTTAAAAAAAAAGTGCGGCCATGGAAGAGGAAGAGGCGTGTGTGTGTGTGTGTGTGTGTGTGTGTGTGTGTGTGTGTGTGTGTGTGTGTGTGTGTTGTGTCATGTTGTGTGTGTGTGTGTGTGTGTGTGTGTGTGTGTGTGTGTGTGTGTGTGTGTGTGTGTGTGTGTGTTGTGTGTGTGTGTGTTGTGTCATGTTGTGTGTGTGTGTGTGTGTGTGTTGTGTCATGTTGTGTGTGTGTGTGCTGTGTCGTGTTGTGTGTGTGTGTGTGTGTGTGTGTGTTGTGTCATGTTGTGTGTGTGTGTGTGTGTTGTGTCATGTTGTGTGTGTGTTGTGTCATGTTGTGTGTGTGTGTGTGTTGTGTCATGTTGTGTGTGTGTGTAACGTGTCGTGTTGTGTATATGTGTGTGTGTGTGTGTGTGCTGTGTCGTGTTGTGTGTGTGTGTGTGTGTTGTGTCATGTTGTGTGTGTGTGTGTTGTGTCATGTTGTGTGTGTGTGTGTAATGTGTCGTGTTGTGTATATGTGTGTGTGTGTGTGTGTATGTGCTGTGTCGTGGTGTGTGTGTGTGTGTGTGTGTGTGTGTGTGCTGTGTCGTGTTGTGTGTGTGTGTATGTGTGTGTGTGTGTGTGCTGTGTCGTGTTGTGTGTGTGTGTGTGTGTGTGTGTGTGTGTGTGTGTTGTGTCGTGTGTGTGTGTGTGTGTGTGTGTGTGTGTGTGTGTGTTAAGTTTCCACAACAAAACGGGATGTTGTCATGCCCACACTGGGAAAAATGCCTTTATGCTGACGTGAGGTTCCAAATTGTACCCAGCCTAACACCAACTTACCACGGATTTGACAACCGAATAGAAAGGTGGGACATAGCAGAAAAGAAAGAGAGTGGTATCCAAAAAGGACGTTATGTGGAAATTGTTTCAGAATGGAGCATGTCACCCAATGAAATTACCCATGGCAAAATGCCGTCAGAAAACAGAACCTTATGACGTCCACTTACCCTGGCCGGTTGACAATGGGGGGAAAAAAAAGGTTTTTAATGAAGTTATAAAGGATGAGACGCTTGTTTCTTTGCGTCATCCTCTCTTTACTCCTCCATTGAAGTCCGTCCCTCTGGCGACGATCAGAGTGCTGTTTATGTTTACTCACTTTTCGTTCCTTATCTTCTTTCCTCTCTTTCCTCCTTCCTTCCTTCCTTCCTTCCTTCCTTCCTTCCTTCCTTCTCTTCTCTTCTCTCCTTCTTTAATGTCCGTCCCTTTGGCAACCAGCAGAGTGCTGTTTATGTTTACTCACTTTTCGTTCCTTATTTTCTATCTTTCCTTCCTTTCTTCTTTTCTGCCTTCCTTCCTTCCTTTTTAACTCCCTTCCTTCCTTCTTTTCCGCCTACCTTCCTCCTTTCCCTCCTTCTTTCATTCCTCCCTTCCTTCCCTCAATCCTTCCTTTTTAACTCCCTTTCTTTCTTCTTCTTGCCTGTCTTCCTTCTTTCCTTCCTTTCTTCATTCATTCCTCCCTTCCTTCGCCCAATCCTTCCTTTTTAACTCCCTTCCTTCCTTCCCGCCTGCCTGCCTTCTTTCCTTCCTTTCTTCATTCATTCCTCCCTTCCTTCTCTCAATCCTTCCTTCCTTGTTAACCCCTTTCCTTCTTTCCTGCCTGCCTTCCTTCTTTCCTTCCTTCCTTCATTTATTCCTCTCTTCCTTCCCTCAGTCCATCCTTTTTAACTCCCTTTCTTCCTTCTTCCTGCCTGCCTTCTTTCCTTCCTTCATTCATTCCTCCCTACCTTCCATCAATCCTTCCTTTTAAACTCCCTTCCTTCCTTCCTTTCTGCCTGCCTTCTTTCCTTCCTTTCTTCCTTCATTCCTCCCTTCCTTCCCTCGATCCTTCCTTTTCACCTCCCTTCCTTCCTTCCCTCCTTCCTGCCTTCCTCCTTTCCTTCCTTTCTTCCTTCATTCCTCCCTTCCTTCGCTCAATCCTTCCTTTTTAACTCCCTTCCTTCCTTCCTCCTTTCCTTCCTTCATTCCTCCCTTCCTTCCCTCAATCCTTCTTTGTTAACCCCCTTCCTTCCTTCTTGCCTGCCTTCTTTCTTTCCTTCCTGCTTTCATTCCTCCCCTTCCTTCTCTCAATCCGCCCTCCCTTCCTCCGTTCCTTCCTTCCTTGTTACCTCTCTTTGTTTATTTCTTCCATCATCCCTTCCTCTTCTTCTTCTTTCTTTCTCCAGCAAGCTGGATTGGCAATCATGTCACCGTTTCGCAGACTGTCGACTGGGTGATCTTGCCTAATGTTCGAGTTTTGGAAACAAAAACAAAAAACAAAAAAATATATGAAAAAAACACACAAAAAGGCGTGTCACAGGAAACGGAAGTTTCCATCGGCACGGAACTTAAATACCCTTTGCATTCTCCGGAACCCCTGGCCTCCTCTGATCCTCTTAGCTGCCATGTGATTGACTGGGGAACCCTGATGTGTGCATCCATCCCTCCCTCCCTCCCTTCCTCCCTCCCTCCCTTATCCCGAAGCCTCTTAGACACAGGCTGATTAACTGATGAACCTGGATAAGCAACTGCAACACGGTAAGTTCAAATGAATTGGGGTTGAGAACTTTGTCCTTTTTTTTCTTTTCTTTTCTTTTTTTTTTTCTTTCTTCTTTTTTGCCAAATGTCACAGCCCATATTTTTTTTTTTAGTGTGTGTGTGTGTGTCTGTGTGTGTGTATGTGTGTGTGATGGGAACAGATAGCCGGAGAACATGTATTTAAGGTATTCAATAACAAAGTGCGGTATCCATCATTTGTAATGAAGAAACCCGCTCACGATCTTTAAAAAAAAAAAAAAAAAAAAAAGTAATTTAGTACATGTGTTGTGTAGTGCGTGTGTGTGTGTGTGTGTGTGTGTGTGTGTGTGTGTGTGTGTGTGTGTGTGTGTGTGTGTGTGTGTGCGTGAGGTGTTTGTGTGCGTGTGCGCGTGCGTATGTGCGTGTGGTGTGTGTGTGTGTAGATGTGGTGTGTGTGTGTGTGTGTGTGTGTGTGTGTGTGTGTGTGTGTGTGTGTGTGTGTGTTTAGAAAGCAGGAGTGGCTACTGGGAGGTTGGGAGGAAGGGGTGGAGGGAAGGGGGGGAGGTACATTTTCTTTGGAACTCATGAATCGATGTTGGTGTCTTTGTGGTATTTTATAATACGTATTATGTCTGGAATGTGGCTATATCTGTGTTTTGTTTGGAATATAAAGCTCAACGTTGTTGGCGTTGTGTGTATGCGTGTGCGTGTAAGTGCGTGCGTGTGTGTGTGTGTGTGTGTGTGTGTGTGTGTGTGTGTGTGTGTGTGTGCGTGCGTGAGGCTGCTCATGTGAGCTTAGCGTTGTTGGCGTTGTGTGTGTGTGTGTGTGTGTGTGTGTGTGTGTGTGTGTGTGTGTGCGTGTGTGTGTGTATGTGTGCGTGTGTGTGTGTGCGTGTGTGTGTGGTGTGCGTGTGTGTGTGTGTGTGCGTGTGCGTGTGTGTATGTGTGCGTGTGTGTGTGTGTGTGTGTGTGTGTGTGTGTGAGGCTGCTCATGAGAGCTCAGTATTGTTGGCGGTG
>NC_134902.1:19768126-19985626 GCF_041734735.1 Babylonia areolata | reverse complement strand
GAGGTGGGAGGGTTGGGGTGAGGGAGGGGTGGGGGGGCAAGCCGACACCTACCCACAGCTTTGGAATTGGTAAGTGCATCTGTGTGGGCGGAGACAAGAGATACATTCGTACGCGTGTGCGTGTGCGTGCGCGTGTGCGCGTGCGCATGTGCGTGTGCGTGTTTGTGTGTGTGTGTGTTTGTGTGTGTGTGCGTGTGTGTGTGTGTGTGAGCGCTTGCATGGGTGCATGTGTGTGTGCGTGCGTGCGAATTAGTCTTCAGTGTTGCGTCATTCTACTCAATGTTACATCAGACGGGAAAAACACAGAGAAATCTGTTGTGATAAAAGGAAACACAAATACAAAACAGAAAATGTGTGGAGGGGGAGGGGTTGGGGTGGGGGGAGCAAGAGATATGGACAGGGGTTAAGGTGTAACTGTCTGTGCGTGCGTGCGTGTCTGTGTGTGTGTGTGTGTGTGTGTGTGTGTGTGTGTTCGTTCTTTAATTTAGGGTCTTTTCACTATCAGTGATATTAGACGATAAAAAAAAAATAATAAAAAAACCGGGGGGGTAGGGGGGGGGGCGGGGAGGGGGGGGCGTGGGACGGGAGAGGGATGAATAAAACAGAAAAGGTAGAAAACTACCAAAATTGCATAACTAACATGCAATTACAATTAACAATAACAATTCAATAATGATAACAATAATCAGAAATCATTAACACAATTCTGAAGTACATTAAAGGAATGTAGAAATAGGGCTATGAACTAATGCCTGTGAAAGTTCGACAATAAGAACCTCATCAGAAATAATCATCTGCAGAATAGTTATTCTCTTTGAAATACTTGGGCAAGAAGGTACGTGAATGCTGACAGTGAAACAAACAATGCTGCAAGCTGAACTGCTTACCACAAATGCATGTAACATTTTTACTATACTTTGTCTTCAGCGCATCAAGTTTTATACGGAAGAAAGTAGAGGTTATTAATCTTGTATAGCAAGCTGATGGATTCGGTATCTTTTCTTTAATAATATTCTCGTGGAATAATGTCCCTGTATGTTTTAAAACCTTTTCCTTCCATCAGTTATGAAATCGACCCCATGCTGATTTTTCTCCACGCTGCTTTATGATATGATATGATATGATATATCCTCTGTTGGAGACCAAGCTCTAAGCGCTTTACAAACTCGGGGGCATTTGCACATCAGGCTGTCTACCTGGGTATAGAGCCGACTGACGGCTGCCATTGGGCGCTCATTTATTCGTTTCCTGCGTCATTCATATTCATATTTCAGGCACGCACACATACACACTCAGACAGACATGTAACAGTTATGTCTGTCTATTCTGCAGTTGCTGTGAATCACATATCACGAATCAAATCAAACTTGTGCTTTTTTTCCACGCTGTTTTAACTCACTCAGTACGGCCAGTCCTCTCTTCTCAGAGACCCCTCGGATGTCCAGTGGGTGTCTGAATGACCCAACCTTTAGATTCCGTCGTCAGAATTGTGGTATTCTTTGTCAACATTCACCTCTTCAGTATAAGAGCCTTCTGCTTGCAATAGTTTGATGGTGGTAATTGGGGTGAAACGCTGTTAACGTCGTCTCTTTCGCCGTTTGTATGGAGAGAGTTAATAACGGCTCAACACTCGGCTTATATCACAGATTGACATAAGTTTACATTTGGGCTAACAGCAAAGTGAGAGCCGTATTATCAATGGTTTCTCCATTCAATGGGAAATCATTTACAGCTTAGTCTTTTGTGAAGGACTATGACTCTCAAACTAGGAGGCAAAATTGCACTGGCTCTTAGTGCTGCAGCCTTGTGGGCTAGTTGGCCTTTGGGAACCATCCCAACGCCGACTGTCCTAAAACCCTCTTGGCCGAGAGAATGGGGATGTAACTTGGGCAAGACACTCTCCACTATAATCAAATTCTAGCCCAAATAGTCGGAACAGCAGTTGCCTCCTCTGCTGTTCTGATGGTCATAGTCGGACACGACTGACTATCATATATATGTTCTGTACGCGCTTCCCGGCAAAGAAGGACACCAAGAAGGTATCCAACAACTGTCCTCAGCTCATCAGTTGTTTTTCTCCCCCTTTTCCCAGTATTTTCTATGATGAATTCTGTCCAACTTAGCCCTCGGATCAAAATCTCGTCCCTCTTGTTTTTCTTCCACATTTTGCTCAAAACACGTTCCTGACAAAGTTTCAATTTAATGTCTTACTCTGGGGAGGGGGGGGAGGGGGGGGGGAGGGCCTCCTTTCTTCACACATGGCCACGGCATCTAACTGTTGGTGATTCTCTTGGAGTACAACCTGAAAGCTCATTGTAATTTCATTACTTGCACCAGCAGTTGAAAATGGATTTTTCTT
The DNA here is from genome assembly GCF_041734735.1 of Babylonia areolata. NCBI lineage: Eukaryota > Metazoa > Mollusca > Gastropoda > Neogastropoda > Buccinidae > Babylonia > Babylonia areolata. The sequence continues at coordinate 19,983,267 of NC_134902.1, read as the reverse complement.
CGGCTTGCAAGAGAGAGAGAAAAAAAATCACCAAACGCGTTGATGATCTAGTTTCTCAGATGAAGAATGGAATCTTTATTGCACCACTTGAGTAGAAACAAATTCCTTCGTTACAGCTTCATGTCATTTGAGCAACAGCCAATTTGAAAAGAGAGCGCCCAATAACACCTCGAATGGCCTCACGGTTAATGGCTTCGTTAATATTGTGTTACCAGCTTCATTTCACATTGTTCAGCAGAGATTCCAGCGTTGAAGACGAAAACACAAACGCACGGACGCGCACACACACACAACACACACTCCCCCCCACCCTCTCCCCAACAATACTCTTAGTCATTCATATGGGCGCACACACACTTACACACACATATATGCGCGCGCGCGCACACACACACACACACACACACACACACACCATTTCGGTATCTCGTCTCGTCTCGTCGTGAGCTCCCCAAAAACCCGGCAGAGAGACAACTGGCATCTTGCCTATCAGGTATCGAGAGTACTTTTAATTAATCAAGTGTTGTGATAACGTTTTTTGTTTTTTTTAATATTGTGATATGATATTGCATTGTTTCGGCAAATTTATGTGATATGTATGGTGAGTGTGTATATACTCTGTGATGACTCTGTGTGTGTGTGTGTGTGTGTGTGAATTTGTCCATGAACGTTTGGTTGGGTGACTGTAAAGGGTTGTGTATAAAAAAGGTTGTTTTTTCACCTCTGTTTCAATGCATGTTTTTTTAAGCCTCAGTTTCTACATTGCACAGCGCAACTGAGCATGTTGTACACGAAAAGGCGCTTTATAGATTAGACCATTATTGTCATTATTAACTCCGACAACAACACCAACAATTACAGAAGAAAAGCGAAGGAAAACATAAATTGGAAACAAACTGGCGCCATTATGATTATTATGTCCATCATATTTGAGCCAAGATAGCCCTGGTAAAAGCTGGACAACAGTTCTGTATGAATTGTAATAATGATAATAACAATAATAGTAATAATGATAATGATGATGATACTTGAGCGTTTTCCTCCCTTCAAGGGATCTCAAAGCACTTTACAATGAACATTAAACATACACACACACACGCGCGCGCGCGCACGCACACGCACACACACGCAGTAACTTACAAACTTATTTGAGGAAGAAGAAAAAAATAACGCACAAAAGCAGGAAACGGATTCAAAGACTACGCGTACTACATTACTTAATTACACACACGCGCGCGCGCTCTCACACACACACACACACACACACACACACACACACACACACACACACACACACACACACACACACATTGTGTACTTTGTGTCAATTCTTGGAAGGAAAAAAAACAACAACAACAAAAGTTGGTTATAGATCAATAAGCAAATATGACATACTTGTGAGGTCCTGGGTTTGCGGTGGTACTCCCATTCTTTCCCCTCCCTCTCACATCTTCCTCTGTCTGTCTATCTGTCTGTTTGTCTGTCTGTCTGTCTGTATATGTATGTATGTAAGTATGTCTCTTTCGTTTTATCAATGCGCATTGGTGAGCGGGGTGGAAGCTGTTCCACGTTAATCCTCTCCACCCCGTCCTCCCTTCGGGCTTTATTTATGTGGCTCTTCTTCTTCTTCTTCTTCTTTTGTTTCTTCTTCTTCTTCTTCTTCTTCTTCTTCTTCTTCTTCTTCTTCTTCTTCTTCTGTCTGTGTATGTGTGTGTGTGTGTGTGTGTGTGTGTAAGTACGTACGTATACATGTAATGTACCAGTTGTTCCAGTTTTCATCGCTTTGTTACCTTTTAATCGACTATTCCAGTTACTATTCTTATTCGTCGTTCTTATTATTTTATTTTATTTCAATTTATTTCTTTATTTTTATGTTTTGTGTCGTTCTTTATTTTTATGTTTTGTGTCGTTAAATGGGCAGAATTGTAAAAAGGCATTTATTGTGCCTAATTCTTTACCCATTAAAGATTCAATCAATCAATCTTCTTCTTCTTCTTCTCCTCCTCCTCCTCCTCCTTCGTTGGCTTCTTCTCCTTCTTCTTCTCCCTCTTCTTCTTCTTCATTGCCTTCTTCTTTTTCTTCTTCTTCTTTGTTGGCTTCTTCTTCTTCTTCGTTGGCTTCTTCTTCTTCTCCTTCTCCTTCTTCATCTTCTTCTTCATCTTCTTCTTCTTCTTCTTACTCCTACTTCTTCTCCTCCTCCTCCTCATCTTCCTTCTCTTCTTCTTCTTCTTCTTCTTCTTCTTCTTCTCCTTCTTCTTCTTCTACTTCTTCTTCGCTGGAATCTTCTTCTTCTTCTTCTTCTTCTTCTTCTTCTTCTTCTTCTTCTTCTTCTTCTTCTTCTTCTTCTTCATTGCCATCTTCTTCTTCTTCTTCTTCTTCTTCTTCTTCTTCTTCTTCTTCATTGCCATCTTCTTCTTCTTCTTCTTCTTCTTCTTCTTCTTCTTCTTGGCTTCTTCTTCTTCTTCTTCTTCTCCTTCTTCTTCTTCTTCTTCTTCTTCTTCTTCTTCTTCTTCTTCTTCTTCTTGTTCGTTGGCATCTTCTTCTTCTCCTTCTTCTTCTTCTTCTTCTTCTTCTTCTTCTTCTTCGCTGGAATCTTCTTCTTCTTCTTCTCCTTCTTCTTCTCCTTCTTCTTCTTCTTCTTCTTCGTTAGCATCTTCTTCTTCTTCTTCTTCTTCTTCTTCTTCCTCTTTGGCATCTTCTTCTTCTCCTGCTTCTGCTTCTTCTACTAACATTTGTTCTCCTTCTTCCAATCGAATCTAATCGAACTCGCGTCCTCCCAGCCTAAAGTTCGCGGCGATAACCACTTCGCCACGTACGGCTCGGTAAGCGGACAAATCTTGCCCAATGTGGAAATCTTGCCCAGTGTGGACGTCACAATGCCAGTTGGCATTTTCGTAGGCGGTGACTTATAAATGACAATCGAAAGGACAGAGCAAGAGTACGTAAGCGCGCTCTTACAAGAATAGCGTCAAAGAGACTTGAAGAGGAAGGACTCAGCGTGGTTCGGGCAGCCAGACAGAGAATGTCCCCACAGAGCAACGTCTGCCCCTTCTGACAGCATCAGACTTCCAGTGAGTGCCCTGTGTGCTCACCCCTCTGCAAACCAAGACTTGGCCCGCAGACCTACTCACCGTGTGTTTAGATAAGCTACACAGTCACGTCTTTTCGAAACCGATGGACAAGCACACAAAAATACTGTGAAAGAACGATCTCCAGCAATGTTTCCTGATGTTAGTATTTCTGTGTATACAGAGAGACGGGCACAGACAGACAGTATAGAAGACTGAGTCAAGAACGTGTACTGTGTCATTGGTCACTGGTGCCGATTATCAGATCTATCGGGAGGAAGGAAAACATGCGCAATGAACAGTATAAAGGGGAAAAACCCGAAAGGGATAGGAATCTTAGGGAGGGAGCTTTGGTGAAAGATATGTCACGATAAAAGATTTAATTTTGTTTCAAGCAAACAGATAATAACTGCCCTGTAACATATTCACACTATGCACAAAAGCGTATTATATAAAGCAGATATTACATTTAAAAAAAAAAAATTTAATATAAAAAACACACACACAATAACACAAAAATAACAGTGTTTTGTGTACAGGAATTCGTTTGTCTTTGTTTGAACGTTTGAAAAATGGTTTGTTTGGGGTTTGTTTTGTTTTCTTTTGTTTTCGCAAATTGTGTGCCTGTCTTGAGTTGCTTTTTTTCCATTTGCGTCCCAAACAGTGCCCTGTTGTCCTTGTGATATAACTCAGACATGGTGCAGTCACTTTGAGAAATGGAGATAAAATGGAACTACGATAGACAACTCAAGCACTGACGTGTCCTAACTGTTAACTCATTAGAAAATCATGCGACAATGTTTGCGTGGGGGTGTCGATGAACAATCCAAATTGTTCAAATACATTACACACATAGTCTTTGATTGAATGTTGTTGTATGCTATTATATTCAGTTTTCCAAACATCATCGAGTTTCTTTGTAAATACACATGCGCGCGCACGCACACACGCACACACACACACACACACACACACACACACACACACACACACACACACACACACTATGCGCGCTCTTCGCAAAACTGCTCTGTCAGTCTAAAGTAGTGATGATCCGTTTGGATCGAAGACATCCATAATCCTGGAACAAGCCACCTCTTTTTTGTTAGCCTTTTTTGGGGGGTGGGGGTGGAGGCTGAGGGGGCGGTGGGGGGTGGGTGGGGTGCAGGTGCGGGGGGGATAACGGATCACCTTTTTGTGAGTTGAAGGGAGGCAATTTCGCCCTGACATGGGTGTTCTCCCCTTGCTCTGTCTCTTCAAAGCGGTGCGCCCAGATTCCCCGGTGAGACGCGTCAGGTTTCAAAGCAAGGCGTTAATTGTCTGGCACTCAGTGCCGTATTAGAAGCCTGTTTTCTTTTCCGCTCGAGAAATGCGGGGTTGGGGGTGGGGATCCCTCAGCATTCTTTTCAATCGCTTTTCAATCTCAGAATGAATGACCAATTCAGACGGGACTGTTTGTCTTGGTGATTCTGGTTTTCCTGTCAGCAAAGCGTCCATTGATTGGTCTTGTGGCTATGGAGCTGGCACGAACCTGCGGGTTACTACAGACACATGAAAGGCAGCGACCAGTTTAGTCACAAAGGACAATAACATGGCTTTCGCTGTTTGAAGTCTCGTTTGGTCGCAACGTGACTCAGTTACGAAAGCTGAAATCACTTTCCGAGAAGATGAAAGCGAGTTAATTGCGAAAATAAAGAGTGTCGTGGAATTAACACATTGATATTGCTATATGGTGGGTAGTTAACCTCCTCTTGTCGCCCATTGTTCGTCTTTTCTTAAAGTCCTGTCTCCTAAAATGGTACTCTTTATTAAAGTCCTGTCTCCTAAAATGGTAATCTTTATTAAAATCCAGTCTCCTAAAATGGTAATCTTTATTAAAGTCCAGTCTCCTAAAATGGTAATCTTTATTAAAATCCAGTCTCCTAAAATGGTAATCTTTATTAAAGTCCTGTCTCCTAAAATGGTAATCTTTATTAAAGTCCTGTCTCCTAAAATGGTAATCTTTATTAAAGTCCTGTCTCCTAAAATGGTAATCTTTATTAAAGTCCTGTCTCCTAAAATGGTAATCTTTATTAAAGTCCTGTCTCCTAAAATGGTACTCTTTATTAAAGTCCTGTCTCCTAAAATGGTACTCTTTATTAAAGTCCTGTCTCCTAAAATGGTAATCTTTATTAAAGTCCTGTCTCCTAAAATGGTACCCTTTATTAAAGTCCTGTCTCCTAAAATGGTACTCTTTATTAAAGTCCTGTCTCCTAAAATGGTACTCTTTATTAAAGTCCTGTCTCCTAAAATGGTACTCTTTATTAAAGTCCTGTCTCCTAAAATGGTACTCTTTATTAAAGTCCTGTCTCCTAAAATGGTAATCTCCTGACAGAGCACGCTGAAGATTCGTGGCTAAAAGGAAATCATTATTCCCTCTTTTTTTTTTTCTTTTTCTTTTTTTCTTTTTTTTTTTTTCTTTTTTTTTTTTTTTTTTTTTGTTTTTTGTTGTTGTTTTTTTGGCGGCGGGGGGTGCGGTGTCTTTTTTTTTCTTTTTCTTTTTCTTTTTTTTTACAGCTTCACTCCGGAGTGATGGCCTAGAGGTAACGCATCCGCATAGGAAGCGAGAGAATCTGAGCGCGCTGGTTCGAATCACGTCTCAGCCGCCGATATTTTCTCCCCCTCCACTAGACCTTGAGTGGTGGTCTGGACGCTAGTCATTCGGATAAGACGATGAACCGAGGTCCGGTGTGCAGCATGCACTTAGCGCACGTAAAAGAACCCACGGCAACACAAGGGTTGTTCCTGGCAAAATTCTGTAGAAAAATCCACTTCGATAGGAAAAACAAATAAAAATGCACGCAGGAAAAAAATACCACAAAAAAATGGGTGGGGCTGTAGTGCTGCGACGCGCTCTCCCTGGGGACAGCAGCCCGAATTTCACACAGAGAAATCTGTTGTAATAAAAAGAAATACAAATAATTGTCTTTCTTCTGTTTTTATTTCTTTTTGTACTTTATTAAGGAATACTTCGGTTAGTCCGCCGATCACGCGTTTTGCTTTCAGCTCAATAGTGATTTTTTTTGGGGGGTGGGTGGGGGGGGGGTGGGGGGGGGCGGGGGCTGTATTTCTTGCTTTATTTTTCTGTCCATCTTTCTTTCCTTCAGTCTGCCAGATGGAGATGAGGAGAAGAAGAAGAAAAAAAGAGACGGACTTGGTAGAAATCCATGTGTTCAATAACATACCATTGTTGGAATGGAATTGGTGGTGTTTAACGACTAGGCTGTGTACCTTGATTAAGGTTGATTGGTTTCACTAGGGGCGGGGCGGGGGGTGGAAGGGCAGGGGGTGGGGATGGGGGGGGGGGCTTTTTGTATAATGGTTTTGTTTTTGTTGTGAGCTGAGGGAAGACACATCGAAGAGATGGAATGGTATGCCCACAACGCTGTATTCAGATATTCATTGAGATCCCCCCTGATCTCTCACTCTCTCTCTCTCTCTCTCTCTCTATATATATATATATATATAGAGAGATATAGATATATATATATATATATATATATATATATATATATATCCATCTGCCTACACTGTGCACTGTTCGTGTCATTTGCGTCTTGTAAATAGTGTAATACTGTACTTTTTTTTTCCAAATCTCTGTCGTTTTTCATCTTGTTTAAAAAAAAAACATTTCTGAATGTGAAGTGGTTATGTGTTCCGTGTCTCCCCTGTTGGTGTACGTTTAGATCATTCTCCAGTTACTTCTTCCTCTCCCTCAGTTCCTCGTCTCTCTGTCTCTGTCTCTGTCTCTGTCTCTCTCTGTCTCTCTCTCTCTCCCTCCCTCCCTCCCTTTACAATAACCTGCGGCAAAAACATCTGAACTCTTAAGGTCAATCGTATGCTCACTTGCTGAAGAAAGGTTCTGTTTACAGTTTTCGTAAACTCTGCGTTTATATATTTAATGCCCTGAAGATACGACAGGAATTCTGTGACAACAATGATGAAAGTTAGAATTAATTTACTATGCACAAGAAGCACTTTTTTTTGTACAGGTATAAGTTAGTATGTATTTTACATTTTGTTGTCGCTGCGTTATCACTATATTGTGCACTTTTGACCTCTTTCTAGGGGCCGGAGGCCTGGAGATATAAGTTTTGTTCTTGTTCTTGTTCTCTCTCCGTTTGTTTCCCCCTTTTCTTTCTTTCTCAATATCACTCTCTCTCTTTCTCTTGTGCGTGCGTGCGCGCGCGTGTGTGTGTGTGAGAGAGAGTGTGTGTGTGTGTGTGTGTTTGTGTGGTGCAGTTGTGTATACATGCTTAGTTGTGTTCATGAGTGGATGCATGCGTGCGTGTCTGTGTGCGTGAGTTTTTAGTTGTTTGTCTGTCTGTGTGTGTGCGTGTGTGTGTGTGTGCGTGTGTGTGCGGTCACGCATACCGTGGACACATATTTGCCTGCGTGCGCATGTTTGTGTGTTTTTTTGTCTGCATCTCGCTGTGTATGTGTAAAAGAACGCATGTGTATATCGTGAGTTTTATTGTAAAAATTAACATTTTCTGCCTTTATTTTCTTTCTGCCAGCTTTACCTGGTTTTGCATGACGACATAATCACCACCACCACCCCCCTCCCCGCCATTTTTTCTCAGCGTGGCAAGGGAAGTAATCTTGTTCCGAAACTGAAGGTGGACGTGGGTCTTGCTGTTGCCAGTTACCTCCAGTGGGACTGACACCGGATTAACTGAGCACACACCCACTCTGAGTTTAGTATTGGTTTTTTCCCGGGGCCTGCGCGTAGGGCTGTAATGAAGAGAAGGATGTCTAAAAAAAACAGATTCTTATTTGCATTTATTTTCTTCCATTTTCGGTCGGCATTTCTAACAATGCATATCTCACAATCTTGTGGGGAAAACTGAAAAAGTAACCATTCTTTTCAGATGCCTTCCTCACTTCAATGCAGGTCAGACACGAGTTATTCGTGTGAAAACGCAAGCAGAAGACAATGAAAAGGAACCACATCCATCCATGATTATCGTCATTACTAACCAGCCATGGGATTACTGGTGATTATGTTCTGATTCGCTGGCCACACGCGGAGGCAGGGCCTGACAAAGGCAATAATTATTGACTAGCTAGTTCACCAAACGTAGGGGCACTGTCCGAAAATGACCGCTTCGTGCCTTTGCCCAGTCAAGAATCAGACGAAGAGGCTCAGTGAATAATTGCTGAGGGCGGCATAGCAGAAGAATGGTGTTCAGGAGACTGCCGTTTTCATTGTGCTTTGCTGCATTCGGCATCAGGATTCAATCCTGGATGGCGAGAAGAGGAAAAAGGATGAACAGGTAATGATGAGAGGAAGAGGAGAGGAGAAGAAGGAGGTGAAGGAGGAGGATATAGAAGAGGACAAGAAGGAGGTGAAGGAGGAGGATATAGAAGAGGAGAAGGAGGAGGTGGGGGGAGGAGGAGTAGAAAATAAGACTTGACTAAGGAGGAGGAGGGGGAAATATGATTGGGTTATGTTTTCTTGCAATTCACATTATGATACTATCATTATAACAAAAGTTAATAATTTCCATGAAGATGAAAAGACCCAACAATTGTAGTAAAGACAAGAAAATGATATGAAGAACGGGTAAGATTTTCTGGCATTTGATGCTGTGGTTTGTATTACAAAGAAAAAGTGTCCATTAACAAATTAGTTGTGAAAATCTCTCTCTCTCTCTCTCTCTCTCTCTCACACACACACACACACACACACACACACAAGACAATGACACACACACACACATTCTCATAACTGTTCATTTGATCCTGAAAAATAAAACCACTCCTTTCAATCTTGTACTGATATAGATCCCTTTACTGCTTTCAGATCTTCCACACACACAAAAATATCACAGTTTTAACATGTGGCAGTATAGATGCCAGAAGTGGTAAAACTTCACAAGAACTATCGAGTTGTTCATGTATATATATATTTTACCATAACATTCTCTTCATAAATAGGTAGATACAGAGAAAGCTCAAAAGAGATAAATTATAAATGCATGCATGCATACACATGAACATACACACACTCACACTGTCACAGACTTTTTTTTTCTTTTTTTTCCCAAAATTTTAGCCATAAATCTATGAAGATCCTAGTGAAATGGTCTGTCACCCTAACACCAATATGTGCTCACCAAAGCAAAATGAAATAATCACAGAGGAGGGGGGGGGGGGAGGGTAGAGGGGGTGCAGAGTAATGTGTGTGTGTGTGTGTGTGTTGGGGCTCATGTACGTTTATGTGTATTTGATTGTGCTTTCATATCTGTGGAACTGCATGTTTGGTGCATATCTGTTATGCATGTGTGTGTGTATGTGTGAATGTGTGTCTGCATGTTTTACATTTATTTGCTTATTTATCATCATTGTTGTCTTTTTTTCTTTTTTTTTAATTGTATTTAGTTAGTTATTTTTGTATGCTTATAGTTGACTTCATCAAGTTTTTGCACCTTATAAATAGTAGTAGTAGTAGTAGTAGTTCTTTTTTTATGTATTTATCCATTATTTATTTATTTATTTATCTATCTATTTTTTGTATGTTTGTGTTTTTCTTCTTTTTTTCTCTTTTTTTCATTTATTTATTATTATTATTCTTATTATTACTTTTTTCTTCTTTTTTTTTCTCAAGGCCTGACTAAGCGCGTTCGGTTACGCTGCTGGTCAGGCATTTGCTTGGCAGATGTGGTGTAGCGTATATGGATTTGTCCGAACGCAGTGACGCCTCCTTGAGCTACTGATACTGATACTGATACTAAACACATTGAAATCCATTCACTTCCAGAGCAAACAAAATTTACAGCAGCTCAGTGCTGACTGTCACCTCTTTCCCTGCCATGACACTGCAGACACCACAAGCAAGCAGATGGATTCAGTCAGTTTTTCAACAATGCCTGTGAAGTCTGTGACTTCAAGACCAAGCAAAATCTGAAGCGACAAAACTAAAAATGGTACAACCCTCAAAGCCAAAGACAATCATCAAAAGTAAAACCATGGATTTCAAATAGTGGAACAGCTAAGTTAACTAAGCCGTGGACTTCCAGAAGAAGATGACAATTTAAAGTAATGGGTTTCTAAAAGCATTCATTCCAAGTCAAGAGATTCCAGAGTGAAGTGACAATTTAAAGTAATGAGTTTCTAACAACACTCATTTCAAGGCACAGATTTCCTGATGCAGTGTGCGCCATATCTCCTCTATTTACAGAGATTGCACACACAGCTTCAGGCTTAATGCCTAAAGGACAGTTCTGTGCATAACCCTCAAAAAGGACCATTGACTGACCATGACATCATGAGCATGATTCATTAATGTTGCTTGCAGCAAATCTCCCACCACAGAAAATATGTCAAAAACTTTCAAACACACACACACACACACACACACACACACACACGTGTGTAAAAACAAAACAAAAATCGCAAAAAAAAACCCTAAAAGAAAAAACACCCACTTCCAAATCGAAATGACGATACAAAACTAAAATGTCAATATGTAAAAGACCAAACTTGAAAATAAGTTTACCTCCACCGAAGTGATATCCAAATTAGATAGTCCAAAGATGTATGCATGTCCTCTAAAAACTGGAAGAAAAAGAAAGGTCAAATGTAGGCATTACGGAAAAAGGTCTTCATGAAATCAGCAGTGACATCCTGTAAACCACATTATGTATATTTCTTTTTTTTTCTTTCCATCTTTTTCATTTAATGTTGCTTTAGGCCAGTGTGACTGCAGAAACCATAACACAGCTGAAATGAGAGGTTTCATTTTTTACAAATCATTAAAATGGAAGTGAGGTTATAAAGAAATGGGGGGGAAAAAAACATTGACAAAATCAAAATGGCAAAAATAAAAAGGCTTTTTTTTTAAAATGTTTACCCTGCCACAATGAGAGGTTTCTTTGTTAAAATCATAAAATTATAAGTGAAGTTATAAACAAAGGAACAAAACTTTACAAAATCAAAAAGGCAAAATTGAAAAGATTATTTAAAAAAAAACCAAAAAAAACCATGTTTACCTTGTTCAATGTAATTACCACATCAAATGAAAATAAGTGCTTCCTAAAAACTGACTAAATCAAAATGAAAAAACTAAAAAGACCAGTTTAATAAACCCTGGAACACAACAGAACTGTTTCCACATGGGGCAGCATGGAAACCGGCTTTAAAGGAATCAGCAGTGAAATGTTTGTGCCTGATATCAAGCAAATCCCAGCAGTCAATACTGTTTGATGATGTTTAATATTCAGAGGTTTGCAAGACACGCACACCATGAAGCTTCTCCGTTAGATGGCAAAAATGTGATTTGAAGAAATGTGATTTTGTTTTGTTGTTGAAAACGTGTGTGACTCTGTGTGTGTGTGTGTGTGTGTGTGTGTGTGTGTGTGTGTGTGTTTGTGTGTCTGTTTTTTACAATCTTCACACAAGATGAATGAAAGAGCGAGAATGGAGAATATGGTGGATTAGATGATGGGGAGAGGGGGGAGTGAAAATAAGGGAGAGAATCCTGATTTTAATATATCTTCAAAAGAATTGAATGTAACTCCCTTATCATATAGCAGCAGCAATAATGTAACAGGATATAAAATGACAGTTTACAATATAACATGTGTTACGGGTGACAAAATACCCATAACATGAACTGAAATAACTAAATTTAGTACAGCTTATTTATTCAGTAACACAATCTACCCAGGCTGCTGGAGATTCCAATAGTTCAAAAGATAGTTTCCATCCCCTCACATCCACCCTCTCCTACCCCCCAACACACACACCACACACACACACACACACACAACCCTGAAATTTTAGTATGGACAGTTAAGTAAAACCTTTGGAGATATGAGATAAGCCGCATCTGCCCCATGAATAACACAACATTCAACACAAACTGGAACTCAAGTACCGGTAAATCACCACCAAACAAATCCGCACTTCTACAAAAGAACATCAACAGAAAATCTAATCACATGAGCCAAACATAAATTTACACACTGAAGCAAACCACTTTTGAAGTTATGTATGTTTTGTATTTAAACGATCTGATATCTGTTTCAAAGTCAGCTCACCTTACACAAACGAAAGCAAGTGAATTCAAAGTGTTTAGTCCTTTTAGTCTTCCTCTGTTTCTGGTCTCTAAATGAGGTCTTATGTGTAGGAATATGCATGCATTTGTGGGAAAAGATGCATGGTTTTGTGGTGGAAGATGGGTGGGGTCTGTGTCTGCGCATACGTGTATGTGCATCTGCGTGTGTATGCATATTTTTGTGTGTTTAATTGCAAGCCCACATGCATGTGTATGTGTGTGTGTGTGTGTGTGTGTGTTGTGTGTGAGAGAGAGAGAGGGAGCTCATGTGAAGAAACCTGCATAAGAGAGAGAGAGAGAGAGGGAGGGAGAGAGAAAGAGAGAGAGAGAGAGAGAGCTCAAGTGAAGAAACCTGCATGCAAACATGTACTTTGTATTTAAGTTAAAATGCTGTTTTCTTCCACTTTACCTTCAGGTGTTTTTTTAATCATTACCCAGTTTACAGATTTAGCATATCAAACAGGTACTTTATCACAGATGGTAAGCACCAAGGTAAATTAGATTACAGGTAGAGCAGAATAAACAGCTTTATCACAGGAAAGCTAGCATTCAATTTTATGTTACAAATGCAACATATACAATGTGGGGATGAACAATGAAAGGAAAAAGCACATATGCAGCAATATCACAATGGAAAGATTCATGTACAATATGCACTTATTTCAACATACACTGAGTTGTAACAGAAAAACAAAACAACACTGATTAAATCAAAGTGTACAAGTCAAACTTTCAGATTCAGTAGCAGCTGTGATGAAAGGATTCAATACAAAGCCTACCCTGGTTCATTAACCAAAATTTAAAAAATGAAAAATTTCTATCCCAATTGTTAATCAACAATACAATAATCATTCAAAATGATATGATTCATGTACCTACCCTGTTTACTAGAGCAATAAGAGAATCTAAACTCTTTTTTTTTTCTTTTTTTTTTAATCTCAAGAAAAAACGCTCAAATTCTAGTTTTGTCAAAACAATTTCAACAGGTAATGAAAATGTACATTACAAAGGTGGGACCTAAAAAAAAAAAAATTTTTTTAAAGAAAAGAAAAGGAAAACAACATGAGAAAAAGAAAACAAGACATAAGTTATATATATATATATATATATATATGCATTCTGACAGAGAGTGAGAGAGAGGGTGTAGGGGTACTGGTGATGTCCAAGTAAATTTCCTGTTAGAAAGTGTAACAACTTGCTAGTTTCAAATAGGACTTTAAAAAAAAAAGCAGTCAAAAGATTTGTTTACAGAGTAAGTCATCATTAATATTGCACAACAAAGTTAATGTATTTTACCCACAAGTTTTGACCAAACTGCAAATCAGATTTACACACCCAAAATGTTTTCCCTATACAGCACACACTGGCTGAAAATTGATCCAGCACGGGAACAGACAAGGATGACTAGATATTACAAGTAGTCATAATTTTTTTATACATCTATACCATTGCAGAGATTGCTCTCTCTCTCTGTATTGTGTGAATGTGTGTGCTTGCACATGCACATGTGCCCAGGCGCGTGCTTGTGCATGTTTCTAAGTATGATTTTCAAATCAAGTCCATGACACTTGTGTTTGCTTTTGCCATCAGGCAGCATTAACTTATGTGTTCTGCAGTGAGCTTTCAAAGTCCACTCCTAGTCCTGGTTTGTCTCAGGTAACAGTGTTCACCTGCTAAATAAATAAATCAAAGAATAAAACAAAGGCTCACAAAATTGCATATCAACAATGTACATTTTTGATTCCGGATGTAAATAAATATTTGTTCTTTGGCGTATGCACACTCTTTTTTCTTTCTTTTTTTTTTTTTTTTACAATTATTTTTCTTCTTTTTTAATGTTTTCTGCAGCTACATTTACATCAAACAATAGTAAATTCAAATGAGCATGTATTTTCTCTGGAGGCAAAAAAATAATCATCAAATGAAATGTCCTCAAACACACACATATACCTGTGAGAGTGTGTGTGTGTGCGTGTGTGTGTGTGTGTGTGTGTTTCATTAATGGCGAAAAGAAAAAAAAATAATGTACCACAATAAATACTGTCAACGTAGACAGTACAGAACAGTCAGCTTTAGTGCAGCACAATACAGTACAATCACAGACACTCTTCTGTCACAGTTTCAGTTTCAGTTTCAGTAGCTCAGGGAGGTGTCACTGCGTTCGGACAAATCCATATGCGCTACACCACATCTGCCAAGCAGATGCCTGACCAGCAGCGTAACCCAACACGCTTAGTCAGGCCTTGAGAAAAAAAAAGGAAAAAAAAGGTGAATAAATAATAGATAAGCGTACATAAATAAATAAATAATAATTATAATATAAAAAAGGTAGTAGTAATAATAATAATAATAATAATGTCACAATGTTGACTTAAGTTACTAAAGACGAATGATGATAATAATCGTAATGAGTAATGATCCCACAGCCTTTTATGGCCACAGGGGCAATGCATTCATCCTCACTGTATACAGGGCTTGGCATAGGATGATGAGGGGAGAGGGTGTGTGTGTGGGGAAGGGGGGGGTGTCGGGGGGGGGGGGGGGGGCCAATCCCCTACCATCATTTTTATCTTCCCTAGCTGAGGTCAGGTGCCCATTCACTCCTGGATGGAGTGAGGAAAATCAGAGTAAAATGCAAGTTCCCACGGACAGACATGCTGAAATGTGGCCACAATTTCTGATCACTGGAGAACATTGGATCAGAAGTCCAAGGCCTAACAGATTATATATATACATACATACATATATATATATATATATATATATATATATATATATATATATATATATATATCACTTTCACACATGTATTTCAAAAAAACTTACCAAACTTAGTGATGGACACTAGTCAATTCTCAGTCAGGCAAAAAAACATGGATACATGAACATGTACCAACACACACCATAACCATGCAGTTACTTTTAACTGGTCCAATTCACTGTATTGCACAATGCCATGCCCTCCATTCATGACCAATATGACAACAACAACAACAAAAAAAGAACAAGTTACTCATTCATTGTGTGACAAATATGACCATATATGAAATTAAAACCAGAACATGATAGTTGTTTGTTACTTGCTTCATGATGTGTAAACTTTTAAAAAAATCATGTCTATATATCATACCACTGAACAACAAAGCATGGTGACTGTGCTCCAGTGTCACACCACCAACGCACCAAACCCCACCCCAGCAAAAAAAAATTGATAATACTTCATTAAGAATGTGTACTCAACTCACTCTCTCAAAAATCTAAAATGGATTTTTTTTTAAATCTCTTGTTAAGATTTCAAAATAATGAAATATAACAAAGATTTTGTTTGGTTTATATTTGAATGCCTCAAAAATATAGGAAACAAAACCAAAAACACCACACACAAAAAACAACAACAAAATATAATGAAGACTGAAATATAAATAAAATCTGAAAAAAAACAACAATTTTTCTCTTAATTATTCAACTTCCAATGAATGTATGGACATGACAGGCAGTCATTTTCTTAATTTCTGCACATTCACATGAACCTTACACATTTTTCAAATGCTCGTCACTCTTCTGTTGTTGTTTTTACCTATAATAAATTAGACCACAATCTACTGCATCCATCACAATTAACATACACTATTACACATTATATTACTACGAACAAGTACTGCTATTCTACAAACTGATGAATAAATAAATGAATAATAAATGGGCAAGTGTAACCACTCAAAATCTTTTTTTTTTCTTTTTTTTTTTTTACTTTTATAGAAAATTTCTTCATTTAAAAGACAAAGATTAAAAATGAAACCACAATTTTCATCAGAAATATCTTATCACTAATCTCATTGTGGTCAGTCCTAGCAAAGTGTACAACCAGTGGCAGATTACTATTACACCACTACTGATTATTCCTTGACAAGTTTTTATAATGTCTAAATCGAATCATTATCAACATGACCATGGGTAATCCTGAGCATAATTTCCCACCATTCATGAATACCAAAACACTTCTGAATAAATATATTTCAAACATGAAAAGAGCTGGTGACAATCAATTTCATCAAAAAATTTTTATAAAAGGCAGATATTCTGGTAAAGGGCAAAACTACAATCAATTTCATCAAGGAAATTTTATAAAAGGCAGATATTCTGGTATAAGGCAAGACTATCATTCAAAAACCAGCAAGTTTCACCAAACCAAGGATTTTTTTGTTGTTGTTGTTGATAATTGATATACATGTATCATTTATCATTGTTGCTTGTAGACCACACCAGGCCATATCTGCTGAGCTGTCCATGCTACTTCCAATCAAAAGCATTTCACATTCACCAAGAAATGTTGTCACAACAGCATGTGTTTGAGTGAGACAATGACTGGGACAGTGGGACTGAATGCATTATTGATTATATGGGACTAAATGTTCATTTTCTGAGACTCAAATACGATATATCAAAGACCTCGGACATTGCAAATGAAGACAGCTCGAATCAATGGCAAAACCACTGAAACTGTTCTCGTAGCACAACCATTATGTTATATCACCCGTTGCCAGTTTCTGATTGGCCTGTTTTATTAAGCTATTCTCTGCTGCTTAATGTTGTTGCTCTCCAGGTCAGAAGTCTGCTGCAAAGAGTGAGCAGAGCTGTCCATGGTGGCTGTGAGATACTCGTCCAGTGTCCTCTCAGTGGACTCTGCGATGAGGCGAATGAAGGGGCGAATGTCTCCGCTGTTGGCCATTTCCAGAGTCTTATAGTAGCGCATTCGGTCCTCCACCAGCACTGACACCGGAGGGTAACCTGCCTTCATGAGTATCAGGTTCATCAACAGGCGAGAAGTCCTTCCGTTTCCATCGTGAAACGGATGTATGAACACAAGCTCGTAGTGCGCAGCAGCGGCGAACTCTATCGGGTGCATGCTCAGCGTCTCTTCCGAGTTCAGCCACCTGAGCATGGCATCCATGAGAGCTGGCACATCTGACGGGGGTGCTGGCACAAACTGGCCGACGACCACCTGCGTGCTGCGGTAACGGCCTGCCTGGGCTGGGTCCACATAACCAAGGACAAGCTGATGGATGTCTAACATGTCTTGAAGGCTCAAGCTGCTGTCCTGGAACATAGCAATGTTGTCGTCAGGTTTTTCGATAACATGAAGTAAAAGATGTTTGTCCACACATACTGCTTTTGTTTTCTTGTTTGCTTTTCAACAACCAAATATATGTATTACATTTAATTTTTTTTTAGCTGTTAAAATTCTCATGATTGTATACTTGTAGTAAAACAATAGTGGCAAATATGGTGGCATATGTAAAGTGCACACGCATACTGGTAAGTGTATATATATATTTCGTTTGTATATATACATGTACAAACTTGATTTACACAGTATACTGGGTAACTTGTGCACACACAGAAAGAAATGAAGGTAAAAATTAAACTTTAATCAGATATATATGAATGATACTGGCACAGTGATGCTGATAGCATGCAAAGTTTGCAAGCATCACTCTTATTCATCAATTTACACAATTATATGTTTGCATGCTTTGCACTGTAATAATCATTAATCTTTTCACTCTTCACAATGCGATTTCATCATGTCTCTTTTTTCCCCTCATAAATATTTATTTTAAAATATATAAATATCATTTTTTCAAGTTGAACAAACCACTTGACAAATCAATAATATCATTCTTCTTTTTTATATTGTGTATACTATTACTAATCTATAATTCAGCTCACTATATTTCTTATTGTCACATAACCAGAAAGACATGTTCACTTTGTTAGCCCTAGTACAAAAACAATTATCATTCAATCGTAAACTATATGTAGCATTTATAGACTTTGAAAAGGCTTTTGATTCCATAAACAGAAACCTTCTCTGGCCAGTTCTCTTTAAAAAATGGTATAACAGGTAAACTGTATAGATGTGTTTGAAGTATGTATGATGTTCATGTTGTCAAAGCAAGAGTACGGTGTGGCGCTAGATTGACAGATTATATTTCATGTACATCTGGAGTCAAACAAGGTGATGCATGTAGCCCGATTCTTTTTTCTTTGTTTATAAATGAGCTAGCAATAGAAGTAATTAATAATGGTAGGCATGGTGCCATGTTTTCACTTGATGCATTTGAATTGTTTATTCTTTTGTTGGCTGATGATGTTGTTTTGATTTCAGAGACTGTTGTAGGATTACAAACACAATTGAATAGTCTACAGCGTGCAGCTACATCTCTACAGTTAAAAGTAAATATGTCTAAAAGTAAAAGCAATATTATTGTATTTCGGAAGGGTGGATATTTAAGTGTAGGAGAACGATGGTTTTATGATGGTGAGACAATGCCTGTTGTTAACGTTTATAAGTATCTAGGAATTCTGTTTTCTACCCGTTTGAGTTTTGTTTCTGCATGCAAGGAACTAGCAAGTAAAGCAAAAAATGCTTTGATCCGTGTTATGAAAAGATTATATACTTTGAACAATAATTCATTCCACTTGTTTATTGAGCTGTTTGATTGTCAAATACAACCAATAGTACAATATGGATCTGAGATATGGGGTCTAGATAATGCTGTTTTACATTGTGAGTCTGTCCATTTATTGGCTTTGAAGAAATTTTTAGGAGTAGATATGCGAACACCGAATGATCTAGTCTATGGTGAAACAAATAGCTACCCAATATATGTAAACTCTGCTGTAAATTGTATTCGATATTGGCTTAAACTGTTGCAAATGGGGGATAATAGAATACTGTATAAAGCCTATAAGATATTACATGATTTAGATAGAAAGGGGAAAAATAACTGGGTAACAAAGGTTCGTTTTGCCTGTTCGAATATGGATTTGGCTTTGTGTGGATGGAACAGGGTGTTGGTAGCATCAATGGCTTTATATCTGTTTTTCGCCAAAGGCTTACTGATTGTAGATGGCAAACATGGTATAGTCACATTTGTACTAGTGATAGATTTGATATGTATAGAACATTCTGTAATATACCTGATTTGAAACCTTATCTGCTGTTAGATATAGACAGGCATCTGAAACGTGTAATGACAAGATTTAGACTAGGTATATCAGAATTGACAGTGCATCACTTTAGATTCAGAAGTTTTTGTGCAAATGATTTAGTCTGTCCTTTATGTCATGAAGCCCAAGAAAACGAGGTGCACTTTGTTCTTTGCTGCCCAGCACTAAAACATGTATGTCAAATGTTTATAACACCTAAGTACTACGAGCATCCCCCTCTGTTCAAGTTGCATTTGTTAATGTCGACAAGCAATATCAATGACATACATAACTTTTCGGTATTCTTATATAAGGCATTCAAATTAAGAGAAATTGTTACTTTGTAAAACAGTCATAATGTATTTTTTGTTGTCTATATATTTACACAGATACAATGCAGTTTGCTGTCTATATTAATGCTTATTTGTTTATGTGTTTTTGCTGAGTTGTATTATGTTTACGTATACCCCCTTCACTAGGGGCTGTGGCCTGATTGTGAATAAACCATTCCAATTCTTATTGTCACATAACCAGAAAGAATTTTTACTCATTACAGTGATTAGTGATTACTAATACTATATAAATTTAAGTACATTGTTAGACTGTACATAAACTTAAAAACAAATACACATTACAAAATAATAATTTCAAGCTACAGTATATTACCACAGTGTTGTTTGTCCAACGCAATGCTTCATCATTTATCAAAGAATGCACAGTTTGCAACTGAGCAGACTGATACACTGTGATATCATTATCAAGCAAGTCAAGAACTCAAGAACTGTCACACCAACACTGTATCAGCCAATGTTTTCAAAATAACAACCAGACACAAAAGTGAAACAAAATCCCTACCCTGCCCACAAGCGTGCTGTTCAAGTAGCGGAGAGCAGCATCCAATCCCAGCACTTCGTTTTGCTCTGCAAGACTCTTCCCACCTACTGCCGTCCTTGTCTCAATGATCGCCCTTGTCTGTGACAGTGTCAGTGTGTTTCCCTCAATGGCATTACTGTGGTAGATGTGGGCAAAATACGCATCATCCTTGGCCTGCAACAAGGCAGGGTTGGTGGCTGGCACGGTGTAGAATAGGGCTCGTTTGTGATCGATACGATTCAGGTTCTTCTGGTCCATCTCTTCCACAATAGGGCTGGTGCGCTGACGATTCATCAAAGCTTTGCTGTGTGTGGGACCAACTTTCAGGGCAATTTTGTAGTAGTGATCTGCTTGCAGCATGTCATTCATGTGTACCTCCAGGAACTCCCCATAAGCTGTCAGGATGTCGATGTGGCCTGGGTCCAGTTTCAGTGCGTGCTGGAACACCTTCTGAGCCTTTTGGGTCTGACCTTTGTCCTGCAGGTCAAGCGCCAGATTCAGGGCAGCTGTGGCTTCCTTCTTCACATCTGCTGAAAGAAAATTCTTCACTTGTCAACTTCATTCTTAACATTTTTGAGCAATGCAACAATTTGAATGTCTAAATTTTATTCTATTCACAAGTTGTCCAAAGACACTGCAGGTCATAAAAAAAGGAACACAAAAACACACACACACTCACACACACACACACACACACACACACACACACACACACACACAGCTGCACTCTTGATGTGAAAATGAAAATAATTCAGGTCCATTATTCCATGCTATGTTTCATCAATTCATGCCAAAACTTTTTCTTTTTCCAGTAAATTCCACCTCATTTTTTATCCCTCTTAATGACATTGCTTACATGCTCCTCTACTGTGCACTTCAGATTTTCTGAGTATTGGACTCCATGTTAGGGGATGCACGTTAATACTATATAATAGCTATAGTAGTACAGAGAATGGGAATCCAAGAAATATAATTATATATCAATTACAAATGGGTTGACCCATTTCAATCCGTCAGTCCTGAGAATACCCCTTGACCGCCATAGTGACATCACTGATGATGTCATCAGAAAAAGGAAAATAGCTCTGGAAGGCTGAAAATTCACACAGTTTGTCCAGAGTTGTATATCTCTTGACCATTTTCTTAGTTTTAGGCTTATTGTTTTGGATAATGTTTTATTACCTGAAACACCACTTTCTACTGTTTTCCCCCTGGCACTGAAGGAGTTTTAACATTTTCATTAGTTTCATGTCAAAGGCATTCCCCAGATTTCAGTCCACTCTTCTATTCATAATTTCAGGTCACTGTAATTTCCAGAACTAAATTCATATCACATCATATCATATCATATCATATATAATCATGTGTCATGGCTTTTAGGCTTCATCAGCCTTTTGCCTGATCATTAGGACTTTGTTTCTTTTCTTTTTTTACCTTTTTATAAGAGTGTGTTATGACTACCTTCATAAGGAGTAATTTATTTGGAAGCCATAAACCTTCCAGTGTTTGTTTATCTAATACAGTAATAAATTCTTAAAATTGTTCATGTTAAGTGTTCCTGCACTGGGTGCAGTGACAATGTTACTGGGCAGATTATTCCAGAAGTGAACAACCCTGTTAGTAAAAAAAAAAAAAAAATAAAAATAAAAATAAAAAAAAAGTGAAAAAAGGTTTGATTTGGTGAATCACTGAATGTCTTCATTAGTTTTAGTGGGTGTCCCCTGGTATGATTACTGTCCTTTGGAGTGAAAAGATTTTGTGTTGTGTTCTTATCATAATGACTGATAATGTCTATGTAGAATTTTCATATCACTCCTTAACCTGCAACATTCCAGGCTTGGGAGTTTCAGACTAGTTAGTCTCTTCGTAAGACATACTACCTATCCCTATAATTTGCTTGCTAAATCTTCTCTGTACATTTTCAATCAAGTCAATATGTTTTCTAAGGTAGGGGACCATACTACATTACCATATTCCACTATTGGTCTTACTAATTATTAAATAATGGATCTATGAGTATGACATCTTCATTTTTATACTGGATAAAATGGGTGATCATGTCTAAGATGTCTATTCTCTTTGCCTTTCTTACTGCAGCATTAATGTGCTGTTCAAATGTTAGATTTTTATCAACCAATATTCCCAAATCCTTTTCAAACTCTGTTTCTTCCATATGATCAGAGTTGATCTTGGGTCATCTTAACCAACATGAAATACTTTACATTTTTCATTGTTAAACTTAATTTGCCACGTCTCTGTCCATTTGACTAGTTTATTTATACTTTCCTGGGGCAGAATTTGCTTTTCTTTTTTTTCCACAGCAAGCCTTTCTCATTTTGTGTCATCAGCAATTTATTTTTTAAACACTCCAACACATCTGGCATATCATTAATAAAGTAAATGAATAATGTTGGCCCAAAAACATTTCCCTGGTGAATTTCCCTGGTTACATTTGATGTGACTGCCCCCTCTGAAACAATTAGTGAATTACATACTGGCTTCTGTTAATAGTTGTATTAAGTCCTCAAACCAACTAAGTAAACTACCTCTTAGCTTGTACTACAGCCCTTCATTTATTGTATCAGTCGTTTATGTATAACCTTATCAAAGGCCTTTTGAAGGTCTTGGTAAACAATGTATAGGTTGTTTATCATAATCATCCATTGATCCAGCCTTAAGTTGAATAGTATTTTGTAACTGTGTAACACAAGTCCATCCAATTCCTGGTTTAAATACTAAATCTGTTTAATCCATACTGGTAATTTGATAAAAGACTATTCCCAATTAAATGTTTATTGGCAGTCGTCTGTAAAGAGGCAGATCTGAGGTTTCACAAATCAGGGAAGCGGGGAACTTCCTAATATGGGAAAGGGGGCGGGGGAGAGCAGGGTTTTCCATGTTGTGTCCACAGGTGTGAGACTGGAGATCTAAGCAACGATCAATAATGAAAATCATCCACTCCGACTCACCCGATTTAACTGGCAGTTTGTGTCTCACACGAAGTGCTACAGGCGATGTGTCTGGCGGACGACAACTGTCAGTTCCAGTATGAACACCCACGTCGGTCACAGTGTCAGTACCTCCGGCGGCAGTGCAAAACAGCTGGCGGTTGGAATGAGAAAAGTTTGTGAACTCCAGGAGATATGTCACGAGACAGAACCCAAACATTCCCAACAACAGAATTAACGAAAGAAACTTCCGATTCATACTTGGAGTCTTGAAAGTAAAACACAATGAATGGATTACACTTTTCAACTGCCGGGTCCATAACGGAGTCAACCAATCTGCCATCTTGGTTTATGTGTTTGCGCGATGACGTAGCATGTGATGAGAAAAGTATGCGTATGGCATCTGTGTTTTTTGCTTCATGGGTGACACTCCAGATTAAACCGAAGAAATGAAAACAAGTCTTTAAAAAAAAGCAATGTAGTTATTGGTGGGTATCTCACAGTTTTCTAGTCGTCTTATTTTTGTGGTAACCACTGCGCCACAATGGCTGCTTCATTATCAAATATTTGTTTCGCTGCTGACATTTTGGGTGTAGGTTCGCATAAAATAGGCGCGGATGCTATTTTTATAGGATTTAAAGGCAGTTTGGAAATCACACTTCCTGTTTTGTGACACCACGTGTGGTTGGTGATTGATGCTGGCTGTGTGTGCTTTCCATTGACTTGCGTTTGGTAAGGAATTGCGAATATGTCATCTCCCCGTCACCCAAGTAATACAGTTCTGCAACTTTATGCAGATGAAGAAATTATCTCTCTTTCTCTCACCCCCTCTCTCTAATTATTTTTCTACAGTTCACGTGTTTGTCGCATGTCGATGTTCAATCTCAAAAGTTGCGCTCGCTCGTACAAATTTTCTCTTTTTATCCTTCTTTTCACTGTTCACTGGACTCGGTGAAATCTTAGTAGGAAATTTGCATTAAGTTAAGATAATCGATCTTGTTGTCCAATGTAGATGAGAAGAAAGACACTCACACTGGTAGTCTAAAACACAGTGACGTACACACGCGCGCGCGCGCGCGCACACACACACACACACACACACACACACACACACACAACTTAAGCCAAGGTTTTCTCATCTTTTGGGGGATGGGGGTCGAAAAGGTGGTCTGGGACTGTACTTCATGACAATCACTAATCTTTTTCTTCTTTTTTTTTCTTTCTTTTTTTCTTTTCTTTTTTTTTTTTTACAATCATGGGCTCTCAGACTCAGTGCAATGACATTGATTGACAGGTGAAGCCACATAACACTAACAAGAACCAGTGACCCCACTAAAACTTTCCTCCATGGAACTGCTGAGGAAGATTTGATTTGATTTGATATGGATACTTATGTAGCGCCTATCCTTGGTCGGAGACCAAGCTCTAAGCACTTTACAAACTCGGGATATACAAAACAGGCTGCCAACCTGAGTAGTGCCAACTGCTGGCTGCCATTGGGCACTCATCATTCATTTCCTGTGTCATTCAATCAGATTTTAGGCACGCACACATACACACTCAGACAGACATGTAACATTTTACGTGTATGACAGTTTATTTGTTTATTTACCCCACCATGTAGGCAGCCATACTCAGTTTTTGGGGGTGTACATGCTGAATATGTTCTTGTTTCTATGACCCACCGAACGTTGACATGGATTATAGGATCTTTAACATGCATATACACACGAAGGGGGTTCAGGCACTAGCAGGACCAACAGCATTGCAGAATGGAGGGAGACGCCATTAGTAGATTACCAGGCTTTGACACACAACTGACAGTGCTGTAAGAATCTGGTGAACAGTTCTTCACTGTTGCAACCCAGTGGTGCTTCAGATAGTTTTAGATGAAGAAGAAGAAGAGGACTGTGGCAGCTTTCTTTTGCACATGTTCCAGGGCAGCAGATTGTCTTCTTTTAATTTTTGTGGAATAGGTAACAAACTAAACTCCCACATTCCATATTATATGTGTCCAAAGAAATACTATTGGTATCATACTCAATGTAATTTCATATGATATAAATAATATCTGTATTCTTATTAATCTTTGTCTGGATACAAAATTAAATGTGTTTTTCATGAAGCCCACTACTCTGTTTGCTTACAAGTTGTAGACCCTTACTTCTTTATGAATGTGACTTTTTTGTGAGTGTTTGACTGTAGGTGTGATCTAATTGTGATGTGAAATTACCTTTCCTTTGTCGCTTGTGTAATATCATTATGAATAGCATTATGATCATTATTGCATTACTATTATTGTTCTGTCACAACAGATTTCTCTGTGTGAAAGTTGGACTGCTGTCCCTAGGGAGAATTTATTACTGTAGTACAGTACAGTGCAGCACCACACTTTTTTTTCTATCTGCCAGTGCACTAATTTTCCTGTCAATATGGATTTTTCTGCAGAATTTTGCCAAGGACAACCTTTTTGTTGCCATGGGTTCTGCTATGTGCAATAAGTGCACACATGGGACCTTTGTTTACCATCTCACCTGAATGGCTACCGTACCTTCCAGCCCACCACTCAAGGTCTAGTGGGGAGGGAGAAAATACAGGCAAATGTGGGATTTGATCCAGCACCCTCAGATTCTGCCACCACTCCACTCCAATCATTTTCATCATTATTAGATATTCTTATCAGTATCATTCATATTGGATATCAGTATCAAGTATATTGGTATAATTATAAATATAATTGTTATGTATATACACAAAGAGAAAAATGAATGGGCAATGAATTTTTACATGTTTTAATCATGCTGTCTTTGTGTAACGTAACAGCAAATTATGTGATCATGTGAAAAAAAAAAAAAAACATTTGCAGATAATGGAGAAGATAACAGCAGAGGCTCGGCTTGAGCAGCTAAAGGCAGACATTGCTCGGAGGAAACTTCTAAAACTGCAGAAACAGGGAACGCCAGAAGCCGGAAGTGTCAGAAACCACACAGCTGCTGACGTCAATGTAGAGGATAGCAGCAAAGAAGAGCAGAAAGTCCGGAAACAGCAGAAGCAGAAAAAGCCCAAAGTCAAAACAACAAAACATGATATAAACGATGATAATGACGACAGTCATGAAGATGACAGGGAAAAAGAGAGAAAAGTTGGAAAAAAGAAGAAAAAGAAAAAGCTCCTTGACAAAGAAGAAAACACAGTTGAAAAAGACAGTGATGAGGAGGGGGAGGGAATAAAGGAGCAGAAGAAACCAAGGCATAAAGCCAAAAAAAAGAAAAGTGATTCCAGCAGAAAAGCCAAGTCGGATTCCATCGATGATGATGATGATGATGATAAGGGTAAGAAGAGCAGTGGTTCTGAAAGTGAACATGAACCTGGTGATGAAGATGATGAAAGTGATGGCAATGCAGAGGATGACAGAACAATGGAAACAGACCCCAACGTCATTGGAGGATTCACTGTGCTGGGAAACTTCACCCATGAACCTCAGAGACCAGTGAGTAGAATTCAGACCACTGTGATGGCAGTGTTATTGTTAGTGGCACACTTAATTTTTCACTGATGTGTGATAGGGATCTAAAATACCTTATCATTTCATGTATTCTGTTTAATTTCATTGATACTGTTTTAAACTAAATTAAGATATACTGGTTTAAGTCTGAACACACACACACTCTCTCTCTCTCTCTCTCTCTCTCTCTCTCTCTCTCTCTCTCTCTCACACACACAGATAGTACACAGTGGTTTACTTCAGCCCAAATTTCTTTGCAGATTCACAGTACATTTTGTGTGTATACATTTCATTGAGTTGGATTGTGTGTAACTGTAACTCATGCTGACTGTGTGAGACTGAGAGAGTGGCAGAGATAGTGTTTCTGTGTGTTTTTCTTTGTGCTGGTGTGTGTGATGGGTATGGTGGCTGAAGGATTCTTGCCCATGTTTCCTGAGTTTTGGCACATCTCGTGATTTAAGGATGGATGTTTTTCCAATCCCCCAGGCCAACATATGCACAAGCGTGCCAGTGCCACAACCCTTTCATGCGTATTATGCTTGCAGCAGGTCATGCGTCTTAAAAATCCTGTAACCCATGTCACCGTTTGGTACATTACGGAAACAAGAACATTTCCAGCATGCACACCATGTCTGCATGACAGGGTAAAAATGAATAATAAGCAAATATAAATAAAGAACGAAATGGTCATACACCTAAACAGTTACTTGTCTCTGTGTGTTTGCGGTGTGAATGACTGAAACCTGAGCCCAGTCAGCTCTACCCAAGCAGGCAGCCTGTTGTGCAAATGACTCCCATGTTTGGAAAACACTTAGTCAGTTAGTGCTTGGTCTCTGACTCAGTGACTGTGAATAGGTACTGTGTAGTTACCATATCTTCATCATCATGTATCATTGTATGTGTTTGTGTGTGTATGTGTGTTCTCTTGCCTGTCATAGTTGTAAAGAATGCATACTCAAGCCAGAGATAACATTTTCTGCATTTATTGCCACATGTTCCAATGAAGAAGCATGTAGTTCTAACTTTTAAAGCCTTGCCCCAGAACTTATCAGTTTTGATACAGTATAATATCTAAGCTTCATTCGCAATCATGGTACCATCAGTGACCCTGCTTCCGTTTTTCCTTCACTTAGTTTTACAAATGATTTGTACAAAATGTTACTGTCAAGTGTCATGCCTTCTTTTCGGATAGCTTTATTTCTTTTCTTTTTTTTCTTCTCTTTTTTTTTCTCAAAGGTAAAACGGAAGCTTCCAGATTGGCTGGCCAATCCTACCATCATTGGGGGAGGTTTGAAAAAACGGAGCTGTGATTCCAGCAAGAAGGAGGAAGAGGAAGATGAGGCTGTGATGAAGATTTTAGACGATGATCTCAAAGAGAATCTCCATGGAAATGGAATCAAGAGCTTTTTCCCAGGTCTGTGTTGGTTTTATGTTCTCTTGATGATATTGATAGAACCTACTTAGTTGCTGATAGAGTGATACTGATAGTGATATAGAACATGGAAATTGGATGTCCAAGAACAAATCAAAAATGCTGAGGAGTGATTTAATCTTTCCTTTTTCAAAATCTGATGAAAGGTTTTAGGAGAGGAGAATTAAATGATGATGCTTGGAGAGTTGCAGTTTATTGAACTTTTGACTTTGTCTTGATTTTTATTTTGATTTGTCTTACTATATATTTTTCCTTTTTTTTTCTTTTTTTTTTTTTTTTTTTTTTTGTAAACGTGGAACCCAGTAGAAGTGAGTCTCTTCTGTTACCAACATAGAAATTAGAATTTGTGGGCAATTCATGTATATGCCCAACGCACATAGACACATACACATACAGTCTCTGTCTCTGTTTGGCTGTCCATCTCTCTCTCTGTTTGTCTCTCTCTCTGTCTCTCTCTCTCTTTCTCTCTCTCTCTCTCTCACTCACACACACACACACACACACACACACACACACAGAATGCGAAAGTATTGAAAAGATAATCCATTAGAGCAGTGACAACTGTGACACTGCATCATCATTTTTCAGGATCTTGTTCTCTTCTGTTTTCTTCAGTGCAGAGACAGTTTATCCCAGAAATTTGGAAAGACCTGAGGTTTTCCATCACGTGTGGACGGTATGGGTTGCGACCTCGAGACTTTTGTGTCTCAGCGCCCACAGGTAGCGGCAAGACTCTGGCTTACACCCTTCCTATTATCCAGGTAAATCTAGGGAATGTATGTATGTTTTGTTTATATATGTATATCATTTTTTTTTCTTTTTCTTTTTTTTATGGCTCTGTGCTCAGCTTATGTAATATCAAAAATTATCAAAGCTTACAGAAGTTACACTTGGGCCAACAGCAAAGTGAGAGCTGTATGATCAATGGTTTCTCAACTGTACTGGGAATTCATTTACAGCTTAGTCTTTTGATATCAACCCTGCCTCCTGGGAGGAATATGCAGTGGACCATGACAAATGGCGCGCTGCTGTGCACAAAGGTGCCAAGTTGTGCGAGGCCAACAGGACTGCTGCAGCTGTTCAGAAGAGGCAGGCCAGAAAGTCACGGGCAAACAAGCTTCCTGACAATGATATGCCTGTCTTTGTCTGCCCCAACTGTCAGCGAACATTTCGTGCGCAGATTGGACTATTCAGCCATCTGCGCACTCACAGATAGATTCATGAGCATCCCCCCACCCCACCACCACCCTCCCCCCATCCCCCAGCTGGATGACAACGATGGTCATCATCGATCTCGATGGACACACACACCAGTCTTTTGTGAAGAACTATGACTCAGGCTAGGAGATTAGAATGCTAAGATTGCACTGTCTCTCAGTGCTGCAGCTTTGGGGGCTAGATGGCCACTGGGGACCTTCCCATTGCCAACTGTCATAAGGTCCTCATTGCCTGGAGAGTGGGGATCCCAGATGTGACTTGGGCAAGACGCTGCCCCCTGTAATTAAAGTCTAGTCCAGATACTGAGGTAGTCAGGACAGCAGTTGCGTAAACATATAAACTACACTATAGGGTGTGTTACAGTTGCTAGACAGTATCATATTTGATTGTTACTTTGTCACTGTTGATAATTGATGGTAGTTTTGTAATTAGTCGGTAATTTATCATGAAGATTACTATTGACAGTGTGTAAAATCATGACCATTTGTGGTTGTATTGATTGTTCATTCTTAACTTAAATCAAATATAGGTTTTCATATGATGCATGTACATGTATTGCCAGTTGTTTAGTTGTTGTTTTATGCTTTTCATCTGGCCTGATATGCTGTTATGTGTAAACTGTAATGTGTAAATTCTCATCCACGACTTTGTTGCTTTGTGTGTGTGTGTGTGTGTATCTGTGAATTTTATCATTTTAACATGTCTTGCTGCACTGCGCTCATTTTAATGTTTTAATCAAACTTATTGTAATGTGCTTTGAGTCTTCTGGTAGTTAAATGGAAAAATGCAATACAAATAAAACCTGTTATTGATATTTATCATTCTTAGTGCCTGAAGCACAGATGGGAACCTCACGTGTGGGCGGTGGTGGTGTTACCTGTCCGCGACTTGGCTGAACAGGTGTACCAAGTCTTCTGTCAGTATTGCGCTGGCACACCTCTAAAGGTAGGTAGATAGGTAACAATAGTTGGAGTTTTGGCTGCCCAATAGATTTTGTTGTCATGATTGTTTGTTTTTTTTGTTTTGTTTTTTTATTGTTTGGTTGATTCTCTAAAGGTAGGTAGGTAACGATAGTTGGAGTTTTAGTGTTGGCTGTTCAGTAGATGTTGTCATGACTGGTTGTTGTTGTTGTTTTTTGTCAAGTTTCTTTTGTTTGTGTGCCTGTGGTGTGTGTTGTATTTCAGTGATCAGTCTTCCTTTCCCTTCCGGTCACGTTGTTCCCACACCAGTTATCCTGAATCCCACAGTACACGGCCACAGTTCACTCGCTCGGTCTTCCCACAACCAGCTGTCCATACGTACCCCACAGGTGCCAGTTTGCCTTGTGGCCACTGACCAGAAGAGAACCAGCACTGTTGCTAGGTCACATCACTAGCACCTGCTCTGATTCAGAACACACACAGGACACTGGTTACATGTTTGTTACATGTGTTGCTGGATCACATCACTAGCACCTGCTCTGATTCAGAACACACACAGGACACTGGTTACATGTCCATTACATGTGTTGCTGGATCACATCACTAGCACCTGCTCTGATTCAGAACACACACAGGACACTGGTTACATGTCCATTACATGTGTTGCTGGGTCACATCACTAGCACCTGCTCTGATTCAGAACACACACAGGACACTTGTTACATGTCCGTTACATGTGTTGCTGGGTCACATCACTAGCACCTGCTCTGATTCAGAACACACACAGGACACTTGTTACATGTCCGTTACATGTGTTGCTGGGTCACATCACTAGCACCTGCTCTGATTTAGAATACACACAGGACACTTATTACATGTCCGTTACATGTGTTGCTAGGTCACATCACTAGCACCTGCTCTGATTCAGAACACACACAGGACACTGGTTACATGTCTGTTACATGTCTGTGTGAGTGTGTGTGTGTGTATGTGGGTGGGTGGGTGGGTGGGTGACTGAAACCTGTGTGAATGACATAGGAAACGAACGTTGAGCGCCCAGTGGCAGCTGTCAGTGGGCTTTACCCAGGTAGGCAGCCTGTTGTGCAAGAAATGACTCCGTGTTTGTAAAGCGCTTAGAGCTTGGTCTCTGACCAAAGACAGGCACTATAATCCGCATCATCATTATCCCGTCATGCTGACCACAGTACTGTAACCTACCTTCTAAGCACCCACCCCAACTTTGCACAAATCCCACCCTGGGTACTTTACCCTTTGAGGCAGCCCACATCCGAAATTCGTTTCACCATGCAGCACTGGCTGGCTGTGAGTGAGAACAAACGGTCCGGTAAAGCAAGACACTGCATCAGGAACTGATGTCATGCTCTCACTTTGTTTTTCATTGACACATCAGCATCTCACAAAACCTTTCTGTTCTACCAGCCGCTGTGGCGAAGTGGTTAGTGTCACGGACTGACGACTGGGAGGACGCGGGTTCAAATCCCAGCAGAAGTGGGTTTTTCAGCCTGTGGCCGGCTCCTACCCAGAGTTGAGTGTGCTGTGGGCTTAAATGGGGAGACTGGGACCACACAGTTGAGTTTCATCCACTTCAAGGATGCATCTTTGGGTGTGTTGCTCTAATTACCTGACCAACACTGCAAGTGTCTGTATCTCTCGGGCCTGGTTAACACTGGGATATCATTATGACAGGAAGCGTAGAGTACAGCCTTGTCACGCAGTCCCAAACCTAAATGGACCTCCATAGCATCATCGTCATTGTCATCCTCCTCCTCCTTAATCATCATCAGTATAAACAAAACAGTCTCAAGTTCTGTGGCCTTTCATGCCCTGCTCTCATGGTGACCTCAGTTTCGATACCCCTCCACTTCTGTGCTTGGGGTGAGTCCTGTCAATGTTGTCAGTGTCGGCAGATTCATGGGGGGCTGTTGTTTGAGGGACGTGGTGGCCGTCTCCACTCTGGGAGGGACGCTCACTTAGTCTGGCTCCGCGACTAAGCCATTATTGTCATTAGTAGGGGGCTTAGTAGGTGGTGTCCTAAGTACGTTAAATCAGAACAGGCACCACTGAACAGCACCGAAGTGACTCAGCAGCAGTGCAGGGTCTCCTCTAGTGTGTGGCCTCCTGGCGACCTAACATCGATGGCTCCCTGTGGACTGCCAATGCTGGAACTGCGACGGACAAACCCGGGTGTGGCCGTGTATGGGGGAATCTAAATAAGCGGCGTGGGAGTAATGCCACTGAAACAGTGCAGATGATGGGGCAGCAACAACAACAACAAAAAAGGTAAAAAAAAAAAAAGGCTTTCTATTCTTGCTCTCCGGATCTGAGTCGTCTCAGCCGAACAACTAGATGCTCAGTTTGATTTTCCAGTCAGGCTTTGCACAAAGGGCAAGAGTAGGATTCATACCCAGACCTCCGTGGACTCTGTGTATTGGCAGATAAGCATCTTAACCATTGTGCCACCTTCCCCCATGTGTTGCCAAACATTCTCCAGCACCGTTATATGTATGTGTGTGGGTTTGGTTGGGTTTTTTTGTTGTTGTTGTTTTTTGTTGTTTTGTTTTGTTGTTGCTTTGTGTGTGTGTGTGTGTGTGTGTGTTTTCATGATTTGCCACAAACATTATTTATGAATTTTTCATTGTGTGTGTGATGTGTGTGTGTTTCCTTCTCTTTGTAGGTTGGACTGGTGGTGGGGAAAACTACTTTCTCTGTGGAACAAGAAACACTGGTCATGAAACGGTTCGTGTGACATACTTGGTTTTTAATACTCATGTTTCATGTTTCTTTTGTTGGCTTTTTCTGTCTTTCTCATGTGTGTGCCTTCTTCTTTCTGTTTTTTGCTTGTTTTTATAGCTGTTTGTCACTGCTCTTCTTCAGTTTTGTTTAAAGTTTCTTTGTTATAATTGACTGTCAGTGCTAATAGTTCCGTATGGACACACAGGTAAGAGAGTGTGGTTGACTTGTTTCAGACTTTCTTTCCAACTTTTCAAACCGTTTTTGCTGTTACTGACTGTCAGGCAACCGGTAGCCAGGTGTGTATCACACTGTGGTTAACGTGTTTCAAACTTTCTTTCAAACTTTTCAAACCGTTTTTGCTGTAACTAGCTGTCAGACAGGTTCCCATGTGTGTGTCACAGTGTGGTTAATGTGTTTCAGATTTTCTTTGCAACTTTTCAAACCGTTTTTAATGTACCTGACTGTCGGACAGGTACCCAGGTGTGTATCACAGTCTGGTTGACATCCTGGTGGCCACGCCTGGTCGTCTGGTGGATCACGTCAACTCTACGCCTGGCTTTGACCTCTCACACCTTCGCTTCTTGGTCAGTGCTTTTCGGCCATACTTGTCTTGTTATTTGTGATGATTAGTGGACCCTCAGCTTTCAGACACAACAGTCACCTCTGAAAACAGAGTATGGCTGCCTTTATGGTGAGGTTAAAGACGGTCATGCACGTTAAAGCCCACTAGTACATGTATGTGAGTGAACGTGGAGTTGCCGTCCATGAACAAAGAAAAAGGAGAGAAGACACGGTAATCAAAACAGATGCCTTCACAACTGAAATCTGGTTTTTCTCTGCATACTTTGTGCACACACACACACACACACACACACACACACACACACACACACACACAAACAAACAAATGCTTGCACAAATTCACATCATCTTCTGCATTCATAGGCTTTAGCTGTTCATTCGCATGTACCAGTGGGCTTTAACGCTTTTAGTCCACCATCTAGGCAACCATATTCTGTTTTCAAAGGCATGCATGCTGGGTATGCTCTTGTTAACATAACCCACTTAACGCTGACATGGATTAAGAGATCTTTAAACAAATGTGTTGAATCTCTGCATGTACATACACACAAAGGGGGGTGCAGGCACTAGCAAATCTGCACATAATTTGACCAGAGAGATCGGAAAAATCTCTACCTTTAACCCATCAGGCGTGCCAAAGCCAGGGATCAGACCCAGGAAGCTCATGTTTTAATCCAGAGCTCTACCCTTTTGGCCATCATACCCGTCACAGAGCAGTACAATAATATACAATACAATGCAATACAACACATTACAACGCAATACAATACAACACAATACAGTACAGTACAATACAGTACAACACATTACAATACAACACAATATAATACAACACAATATAATACAATACAACACAATGCAATGCAATACAACATATTACAATACAATACAATTCAGCGCAATGCAATACAATACAATACAGTACAACACATTACAAAAGTACAATGCAATGCAATACAACACAATACAATACAACACAATACAGTACAATACAATACAATGCAGTACAACACATTACAATAATACAATACAATACAAAATGCAATACAACACTACAGAAATACAATACAGCACAGGACAATACAACACAATACAATACAACACAACACAACACAATGCAATGCAATGCAATGCAATACAGTATAACATGATGCAATACAAAACAACACAAAACAGTTAACCCTGTGTGTCATGATCAGGTGAAAGACAAGACTGACTAGATACAATGCAGTACCATACCATACCATACCATACAACACAATATAGTACAATACAATACAATACAATACAATGCAATACAGCACAACACAATACAGTACAACACTTCACAATACAATTCAGCACATATACAACACAATTCAACACAACACAACACAATACAACACAACACAACAAAATACAATACAATACAATACAGCACAATACAATACAACACAACACAACACAATTCAACACAACACTTCACAATACAACACAGCACAATACAACCCAATTCAGCACAGTACAACACAATGCAACACAACACAAAACAAAACAATACAGCACAACACGAAACAATTAACGCTGTGTGTTGTGATCAGGTGATAGACGAGGCTGACTGGTTACAACACAGTACAGTGCAACACAGTACAACACAATACAGTTCAATACAACACAATACAGTGCAACACAGTACAACACAATACAGTTCAATACAACACAATACAGTGCAACACAGTACAACACAATACAGTTCAATACAACACAATACAGTGCAACACAGTACAACACAATACAGTTCAATACAACACAATACAGTGCAATACAGTACAACACAATACAATACAGTACAAAACAATACAGGTACAACACAATACAGTACATACAACACAATAATGGTGCAACACAATACAAAACCTGTGTGTCGTGAACAGGTGATAGATGAGGCTGACCAGATACAACACAGTACAACACAAAACAACACAACATACACAACAAAATACAACACAAAGCAATGCAGTTCAATACAATGCAATACAACACAACACAGTTCAATACAACACAAAACAGTACAGTAGAATACAACACAATACAATACAACTGAACACAATACAGAACAACACAGCACAACACAGTACAGCACAATACAAAACGATTAACGCTGTGTGTTGTGATCAGGTGATAGACGAGGCTGACCAGATACAACAGAATACAATACAATATAACACAACACAACACAACTCAATACAATGCAGGACAATACAACACAAGTCAGTACAAAACAGTACAATAAAACACAATACAACTCAGTACAATGCAGGACAATACAACACAGCTCAGTACAATACAACACAACACGAAACAACTCAACACAAAACAATACAATACAACACATTACAACTCAATACAACACACTACAGTACAGTACAACACAATATGATACGATGCAGCACAACACAATTAACCCTGTGTGTTGTGATCAGGTGATAGGCGAGGCTTTCCGGATACAATGCAATACAGTACAGTACAATACAATACAACACAACATAATACAATACAATACAACACACTACAATACAGTACAACACAATACAACACAGCACAATACAATACAACACAACATATATAACAAAGTACAACACGAAACAATACAGTTCAATACAATGCAGTATGTCACAACACAACACAACACAATGCAATACAACACTTTACAGTACAGTGCAATACAACACAACACAATACAGTACATGTGAATGAATGGGTGTATGTGTGTTGTTGTTGTTGTTGTTTTACCAGTGAAGAGAGGCAGTTTGATGCACCAAATTATGACAAAAAAGGCGGCAAAAAAAAATAAAAAAGAAGAAGAAAAGAAAAAAGAAAAGAAAGGAAGATAATGGCTGCTCCATTGTCTGCATGCAACTGAGGCCCCACCTTTTTTTCTTTTTCTTTTATATATATAATATATATAATATATATAATAATATATATATAATATATATTCTTTTTCTTTTATATATATAATATATATAATATATATATAATATATATATATACTTTTCTCTCTCTTTTTTTTAACAAAAAAAGCAACAAGAAAAACACAACAGAAGAACACGACACAAAACAATACAGCACAACACAAAACAATGAACATTGTGTTGTGATCAGGTGATAGACGAGGCTGACCGCATGATGGAAGACATCAAACATGACTGGCTGTCTGTGGTGGAAACAGCGGCCTACACTACCGCCCCTCAGGCTTACCGGCCAATGTCAAGGTCACTGCCTGGTCCCCTCACCATCGCCAGGTAGCAAGAGTTATTGGACATGGCATTGTGTGTTATTTTTTGCGGGGGGGTGGGGTAGGGGGGGTGGGGGGTTGTGTGTGTGAAAGGCAGAGTTGGCACAAACAATTTGTTCCTAAAGTGTTCCAAAGTTCTTTCAGTTTCTTTTCAAGTTTATGTCACTGAACTATGGAAATTAGTATTATTTGTCTAAAAGGCCTTTTTCTGTGTATTTTTTATGTGGCTTGATATATATATATATATATATATATATATATATATATAGTTTTTGTTGTTTTGTTTTGTTTTAACAAATTTTTTTAATCAGAGGAAGATGCATCAAGCAGAAGGGCTGACATCCTCAGCATAATCTAGTCTTTGTTTTCTTGAGGAGCTTAATTGTTAAGATAATATGTCGTTAACTGAATTGTATTGAATGTTTGGGGTTGGGGTGTGTGTTTGGGGCGGGATGAGGGGGAGAAAATTTTCTGTTTAACTCACTCCAGACGAATAGTTTTCTCCCTTGCTTTCCCCTGCAGACGACCCATTTGTTATGGCTAGGAAAAAAATCACAAAAACTACAAAACATAAAGTAACCGAATGGAACTCCCTGTACTTGACCCACTGACCCTTCTCCTCATGTTGTGTGTACACCCACCCCCCTCCCTCTCTTCACAGCCTTCAGAAGCTGAGTCACTGTCAGCACCTTCTTGCTGGTAGCTTTCTTCACTGCAGATACTTCAATGTTCAATGTCTTCAACATCCTCGTCGATGTCGAAACCTTCAGTTTGAAGCATTTCAATCTCTTCAGCAGCAGTAAAAAGCCGCTGTCGTGATCAAGTTTGCTAAAAAAAAAAAATAAAAAAAAAAGGTCCACATGTATCGCCTGCGACGCCATTTTCGATACTTATGCAAATTAGCTTGTCATGTTGGGTACCAGGGTCAACGGCTGGTGCAGCAAACGTATAGTTACAGAACCTCACGAAGAAACTTTCCATTCGACCCTTGACACGTTCGCAATGCTTGGTGTAGCTGTGATTTTTATGCTACCCAATGAGGAAAATGTGGAAAAAATTTTAATTGTCGAAACCGTTATGGCATTCCGTCGACCGGAACGCTACCTTACGTCAGGAACACTATAGCATTCCATCGTCCAGAGTGAGTTAAAGCAGCTGAATTTTTTTTTTAAGTTGGGCAGTCAGTTCCTGGCCTTCATTCCTTCCTTCCATGGAGAGACCACAATCATTTCTTGATTATTCTGTCACTAATGGGGGAGATGCAGAAAGAAGCACTAATTCTATCCCTATTTTCCTAAAATGAAATTGTAAAATAGTTTGGGTTTTTCTTCTTTTTTTTTCTTTTTTTCTTTTTTTTTTGTAATATTAAAAAAGGACCTTTACAGGATCTTTATTTCGCAGTATCTAGGCTAGAACACTTTGGCGAGCAAAGCGCTCCTCGGGGATAAACCTTGACCGGCGCAGCTCCAGCCCATCATTTGCCGCTACTTTGATCCATGATTCCTACACTAAGAATTTAGAATGATAGATTACTGGAGTCCTCTTGAATGTGTGTCCTGCCATGCTAGACAAAAAGCAGCAATGTCGAAGTGACGGAGGGAGTGCAGGGGTGTATGAGCGTGTGTGTGTCATTGTTTGTCTGTGTTTGTCTGTGCCTGTGTCTGCGTCAGTGTGTGCGTGTGTGCATCGGCATGAAGATTGGGCATTGATTTTTGAGAGACGAGGGCAAAGACAAGTGCGCTCTGTGTGAGCGAGAACAGAACAAAGCTTTACTGTGAGTCCTGTCAATGTCTTCAGTGTCAGCAGTTTCATGGGGGGCTGTTGTTTGAGGGACGTGGTGGCGGGCTCCTTTCTGGGAGGGGCACTCACTCAGTCTGGCTCCGCGACTAAGCCATTATTGTCGTTAGTAGGGGGCTTAGTAGGTGGTGTCCTAAGTATGTGGAATCAGAACAGGCACTACTGAACACCACTGAAGTGACTCAATAGCAGTGCAGTGTCTCCTCTGGTGTGTGGCCTCCTGGTGACCCAACATCGATGGTTCCCTGCAGACTGCCGACGCTGGAACTGTGATGGAAGAACCCGGGTGTGGCCGTGTATGGGGGAATCTAAATGAGCGGCGTGGGAGTAATGCCACTGAAATGATGCAGATGGTGGGGCAGCAAAAAAACAAACAAACAAAA
Organism: Babylonia areolata; assembly: GCF_041734735.1. NCBI lineage: Eukaryota > Metazoa > Mollusca > Gastropoda > Neogastropoda > Buccinidae > Babylonia > Babylonia areolata. The sequence continues at coordinate 19,944,417 of NC_134902.1, read as the reverse complement.
AAAAAAGCTTTACTGTCTTGGAGCCACAGGATAACTACCAGAGTCTGACATGTCATAACATGTGCCGGTTCTGTATGTGTAACACTGGTGCAGGGAGGTTAATATTTGAGGTAGAAAACAAACCTGAAATGAATCTTCCAAAATAATTCCATGCAAACTGTGTGGTGAGTGCGCATGTATATGCACATGTATGTGTTGTGTGCTGATATTTTCCAGAAATAAAGGATTAATTCATACTGAAAGTAATTGTACTACTTGCATTTGCAGTAACTTGTGGCATTTAGATGAAAATAAAATCATTTTCTGTGTTCTTTTCAAACTTCCATTTTGATACACTTTTAATTGTGTTTGTTCCAGTGCCCGGTGTAGTCAGATGCCTGTAAGTATTTTTTTGTTTCCTTGTTTTGCTTTGGCATGTGTTTGTTTTAAAATGTCCTTGGGTTGTGCTCAGTAAAATGTTGATGGACATTACCTTTTTTTAATATTTTTTTTTGTCTGTGCCACGATTCCACATAGTCCCTAATCATAGTGCACTTGTATATTGTTTTGTTTTTTTATGTATTTATTTTTGCCTTTGTTTACACAGAGAATTATTTAGTGTGTGTTTGTGTAGAGAGTCATTTTGTGTTTATTTATGTGTTTGTATTGAGAAGTACTTTTTGTTTATGTGTAGAATTATTTTGTGTTTATTTGTGTCTTTGTGTAGAAGGTTTTTTTTATGTGTGCTTTTTAGACGAATATTTTGTGTTTTTATGTTTGTGTAGAGAATTGTTTTGTGTTTGCTTGGAGAATTATTTTGTGTTTATTTGTGCCTTTGCTTAGATAATTATTTTGTGTTTGATTGTGTGTATGTGTGTTTCTTGTTGTTGGGGGTTTTTGTTGTTGTTTTTTTATAATTATTTTCTGTTTGTGTAGAGAATTTTTTTGTGTGCTTGTGGACAATTACTTTGTGCCTTCGTTTTTGTAGATAGTATTTTTTGTGAACATGTGTGCCTGCTTTTAAGCTGTTCTAAAAAGTAAAGCACTTGTACAAAGTATGGGATGTTTTACATAGTTTATTATTAGGGAGTTGTTGCGATTGTTGGGACTTAAAGATTTCTTTATGTCATGTTAAGTTTTATCAAGTTTATTGATAGGGAATTGTTTAGGATTTAATGATTCTTTATATCCTTTATATACCGAGTTTTCAGTATCAGTCTGTTTGTCTTAAAGAGAACATTCAAGTATAACGTTTTCTTTTTGTGTGTACATGTGTGTGTGTATGTATGCCCTTGCGTTTTAAACTGAGCATTAATTTTGGTGTCAGTTTTTATTTATCTTTGGGGGTTTTTATAGTGTTTTCTTTCTTTCTTTCTTTTTGTGTGTGTTAATATAAAGTAATGTTTAATTAATAACAGTTAGTTGCTGGAGAAATTTCCTTCGATCATTAAAAACAGATGAAGTATAAGCAAAAACAGCAACAACCCAGGGTTGTTGGTGGAGTACTGTGGTAGAATCAGGTGTTATGTTATTATCATTACTATTATTATTATTATCATTATTATATTAGTAGTAGTAGTAGGCCTCCTTCGGTCATGGCTGACCCTGTATACCCAACCTAACGTCTAATTGGGCTGTCTGCTTGGACCAAGCAGCGTCGCCTGTGACTGTAGAGATCGATGCGAGAGAAACAGTCTTTGTCGCAGCGGTCACATGTGTAATTTGATGCTGGTCTGTTGGCTGCCGTCCCTTTTCTGCGAGCTAGCTTTCCTGCTGCAGCAGCTGACAGTTTGTCCTCACCAGAGAGAGTGCTTCTCCATCTGTTGCGGTCATTATTGTATTATATTCTTTCTGTTGCCCCACAGCTACAGAAGCTGCTGTTCTCAGCCACCCTTTCCCACAACCCGGAGAAACTGGAGCGTCTGAACCTGTTCATGCCTCGACTGATGACCTCCGTCGTTTCTCAGCCTCCGGCAGCCCTGCGGCATCAGCACAACTCACAGATAGACGACCAAGAGAACGAGCACTCCGAAGGTAACTGTTATGTGGGATGGGATGTACCGTAGTTTTCAGTCTATAAGGCACTACTTTTTTTTCTTTTCTATTTTTTCTTCTTTTTTTTCTTTTTTTTTTTACTCAAATCGGACCCGTGCATCTTATTGGCTGTATGCACCCTGTCTGTGTGAAAACTAAATTCTCACCACCGTGTTGGGCCTCCTGACACAACAAACTCAATATATGACGACATCGTTGATGACAATAAACAGACGGGCGCAATAGCCGAGTGGTTAAAGCGTTGGACTTTCAATCTGAGGGTCCCGGAAAATACATGGTCCTTAAACTTTTTGTCAATGTGATTTTTGAAGGCTTTTACCGTGTCTGTGATGGTATGTGCTTGATTCCCGGCTCGTGCCCTTTCTTGACTGGGAAAACCAGACTGAGCGCCTAGTCATTTGGAGACAATAGACCAAGGTCCAGATTGCAGCACACACTTTGTGCACTGAAAAAGAACCCACGGCAACAAAAAGGTTGTCGTCTGTAGAAGAAAATTATCCACTCTGGTAGGTACACACACACACACACACACACACACACACACACACACACACACACACATATATATATATATATATATATATGTGTGTGTGTGTGTGTGGAGTGGCCTAGAGGTAACGCGTCCGTTTAGGAAGCAAGACCATCTGAGCGCGCTGGTTTGAATCATGGCTCAGCCACCGATATTTTCTACCCCTCCACCAGACCTTGAGTGGGTGGTCTGGACGCTAGTCATTCGGATGAGACGACAAACTGAGGTCCCGTGTGCAGCATGCACTTAGCACACGTAAAAGAACCCACGGCAACAAAAGGGTTGTTCCTGGCAGAATTCTGTAGAAAAATCCACTTCAATAGGGAAAACAAATAAAGCTGCACGCAGGAAATAGTACCAAAAAATGGGTGGCGCTGTAGTGCAGCAACGCGCTCTCCCTGGGGAGAGCAGCCCGAATTTCACACAGAGAAATCTGCTGTGATAAAAAGAATTACAATAACAAATATATATGTATATATATGTATCTATACATATATATACGTATGTATGCAATGCACTGTCACACACTGTCTCACAAAGCGCTGTCACGCACTGTCTCACTAAGCAAGTTGCGTCATGCTGCTGGTCGGGCGTCTGCCTAGCAGATGTGGTGTAGCGTATATGGATTTGTCCGAACACAGCGACGCCTCCTTGAGAAATTGAAACTGTGTGAATGAAGGGCGACAAAGCGGCATGTTTGATACGCTGATAGTTGGACTTGTGCAGACATCACAGAGAATGCTGATGGGGGGTTTGTGGGCAAGTACACAACGCCTGAAGGCTTGACGGTGAGTTTGTCACGTCTTCCTCTCTGTGCTGTCTCTCCCTCTCTCTGTTTCAGTCTCTGTCTCTCTCTCCTTCTGTCTCTGTCTGTCTCCCTCTCTCTGTCTGTCTGTCTCTATCTCTCTCCCTCTCTCTGTCTGTCTGTCTCTGTCTCTCTCTCCCTCTGTCTCTCTCTTTCTCTCTGTCTCTCTCTGTCTCAGTCTCTTTGTCTGTCTCTGTCTCTCTCTCCCTCTGTCTGTCTGTCTCTCTCTCCCTCTCTCTGTCTGTCTCTATCTCTCTCCCTCTCTCTGTCTGTCTGTCTCTATCTCTCTCCCTCTCTCTGTCTGTCTGTCTCTCTGTCTGTCTCTGTCTCTCTCTCCCTGTGTCTGTCTGTCCCTATCTTTCTCTCCCTTTCTCTGTCTGTCTCTGTCTGTCTCTCTCTCTCTGTCTCTCTCTCTCTCTCGCTACCTCTCTCTTTCAGTTTTCTCTGTGATTGAGTGATTCTTCCCATTGCCATGATTTTTTGGAGGGGAGGGGGATGGGGGGGGAGTTATTTTCTTTTTACCTGCTCTATCATATACAGTGTTTGTCAGCGTTCGATGGGTTATGGAAACAAGAACATACCCAGCATTCACACCCCCGAAAATGGAGTATGGCTGCCTACATGGCAGGGTTAAAAAAAAAGGGGGGGCGGGGTCATACACGTAAAAGCCCACTCGTGTACATACAAGTGAACATGGGAGTTGCAGCCCCCAAACGAAGAAGAAGAAGAAGATACACAATGTTTCAGTGGCATTACTCCAACATTGCTCATGCCGAGTCCTGTCGTACACAGCCACACTTTAATCCATCTGCTGTGGTCTCTGTGTTGGTAGTCCACAGGTAGCTGTCGGTTTTAGGTCACACACCAGAGGAGACCCAGCACTGCTACCACCGAGTCACTTTGACAGTGTTCAGAAGTGGCTTGTTCTGACTTGACATACACAGGACACCCACCTACTGAGCCCCCTACTGATGACAGTAATCACATAGTCATGGAATCCATCCCACCCAGAGTGGCCTAGCATTTGATGTTTTGTTGCACAAAGAGTAGGAACGCTTAATAAGTTTGTCACAATTTTTGGGTTGTTTTTTTTTTTTCAACCTGTGTGTGGTTTGTACAAGAGACTGAGGATGAGCGATGTGGGAAGGGTAATGCCACTGAAGTGGCATGCACGGTGCAGTCACAAAAGCAAAATAAAACAAGAGAGGCAAGGCCTTCAAGACTCACTTGTGACTGAGAGTAAAACACACAAGCTTTTTATGTATTGAGTATAATTTCAAACTGTAATGTTTAAGATGAGAAAGATCAGTTTAAAGCAAATTAAGTCCCCTAGCATTACAGAGTAATTTCCCTTCTTTTACTATGCACCAAAACGTTTGCAAAATAAATAAAACTTCCATGCTTAGCAAAACAAGTTCCTGTTTGAACAAAAAATAATTATGACTGCTCTTGTTGTTGGGTCAGAATATCAGATCAAAGTGCCAAGTTTAGAGAATACAAAAAATATAGATATAACAGTAAATGCAGTTTGCATATAATTAGGCTTGATTATTTATTTTTTTGTGCCCATCCCAGAGGTGCAATATTGTTTTAAACAAGATGACTGGAAAGAACTGAATTTTTCCTATTTTTATGCCTAATTTGGTGTCAACTGACAAAGTATTTGCAGAGAAAATGTCAATGTTAAAGTTTACCACGGACACACACACACACACACACATACACAACCGAACACCGGGTTAAAACATAGACTCACTTTGTTTACACAAGTGAGTAAAAAAACTTCCTTCTTTGTTTTGTGTTCTGCCTGGAAATGTGGCATCATGCTTTTTCTTTTCTTTTTCTTTTTTTATCTGAGGTGGGGGGGTTTTCTGTTTTTTACTTTTTCTTTTCAGCTCACGCATATTTGTTTGACTGTTTCAATTATTTTGTGCATGTTTTTGTATGATGGGCGCAGTAGCCGAGTGGTTAAAGCATTGGACTTTCAATCTGAGGGTCCCGGGTTCGAATCTCGGTGGCACCTGGTGGGTAAAGGGTGGAGATTTTTCCGATCTCCCAGGTCAACATATGTGCAGACCTGCCAGTGCCTGAACCCCCTTTGTGTGTATACGCATGGAGAAGATCAAATACACACGTTAAAGATCCTGTAATCCATCGAACGCTGACATGGATTACAGGATCTTTAACATACATATTTGATTTTCTGCATGTGTGTTTATACTTCAGATTGAAAGTCCCGACGCTTTAACCACTCGCCTGTTGACAAATTCTTCGGAAACTGAAACTGTTCAGTTTTGTTATGGTTTTCAGGAGTATCTGGTGGAGAGCGAGTCAGCTGAAAAGCCTCTGGTTGTTCTCCACTTCCTGCACAACCTGAAGTTCCGCAGTGTCCTGTGCTTCACCAACAGTTTGGAGACCACCCACAGGTGACAGCTGCTTGACGAATCCTGTGTTGTTGTGTGCACTCTGATAGGTACACACACATACATGCGTGCATGCAACTCAAGGCCTGACGAAACATGTCGGGTTGTTATTGCTGCTGTTGAGGCATCTGTACAGCAGATGTGGTGTAGCGTCTATGAATCCGTATGAATGTAGTGATGATGATTATGATGATGATGATGAATGTAGTGATGATGATGGTGATGAATGTAGTGATGATGATGATGAATGTAGTAATGATGATGATGAATGTAGTGATGATGATGATGATGAATGTAGTAATGATGATGATGAATGTAGTGATGATGAATGATAAGGATGATGAATATGCATACTGAAAGCGCCTACCCTTGGTCAGAGACCAAGCTCTAAGCGCTTTACAAACAAGGAGTCATTTGCACAACAGGCTGCCTACCGCAGTGTCCTGTGTTTCACCAACAGTGTGGAGACCACGCACAGGTGACGTCTGCTTGACGAATCCTGTGTTGTTGTGTGCACTCTGATAGGTACACACACATACATACGTACATGCAACTCAAGGCCTGACAAAACATGTTGGCTTGTTATTGCTGCTGTTGAGGCATCTGTACAGCAGATGTGGTGTAGCGTCTATGAATCCGTATGAATGTAGTGATGATGATTATGATGATGATGATGAATGTAGTGATGATGATGAATGCAGTGATGATGATGAATGATGATGAATGTAGTGATGATGATGATGAATGTAGTGATGATGATGATGAATGTAGTGATGATGAATGATGATGATGATGAATATGCATACTGAAAGCGCCTACCCTTGGTCAGAGACCAAGCTCTAAGCGCTTTACAAACAAGGAGTCATTTGCACAACAGGCTGCCTACCGCAGTGTCCTGTGTTTCACCAACAGTGTGGAGACCACGCACAGGTGACGGCTGCTTGACGAATCCTGTGTTGTTGTGTGCTTTGATCTGCTGTTTGATATTTGATTATTGATATTTTTTTTTTCTTTTTGGTCCTAATCCCACTTCCCCCGTCCCGCCTCTCACACACACACCCTTCCAATATTATGGGTTTTTTTCTTTCTCCAATCACTGACACTCACCCTCTCCATTTTAGATTTTGTACTCTATCTTTTCCACATTCTGTTCTCCCTCTCTCTCTCTCTCTGTCTGTCTGTCTCTTCCTTTCTTAGTCCCCTCCCCCTTGCCCCCCCACAGCCCCCCACCCCCCACCCCCCACCCCCCTCCACTTCAACTGCCCCCCTTTTCATTTGAATATACAGAAATGTCAATTTCTAATTAATACTAACAATCATCATTATGATAGGAATGATAATAATCCAAATAATAATAATAATAATATCATTCATTTTCAGTCTAATATCATCATCTTAGATGAACAGGCTATAAATAAATGAATGAACGAACGATAAACGAACGATCTGCTGTTTGTTTTGTTTTGTTTTCTGTGTGTGTGTGCTAGTGTGTGTGTGTGTGTGTATGTGTGTGCGTCAAGGTTCGTAGGGTCCTTTCAAGTCCTTTTAAGTCATTAGGAATTGGATTTTGGTCAAAAGGCCTTTAAAGTGCTTTGATTCAGCAAGTTGGTCCTTTTAATTTTTGAAAGGTACTGTTCAGTCCTGTTTTATGAAGAGAAAGAGACTTGAGAACAAAACTGAAACACCTTCGACACCAAAACCGCAAGTTGCAAAGCGCGTTGAAAGATGCTGACGCGATCGTCTGAAACTCAGTACTTACTGTAGGAGGATACAGCCTATCGGCCTAGGCCCTAACAGTAGTGCGCTTTCTGCTCGGTGGCAGACGCGAAGCGTGGTACAGTGGCTGTGAGTCACGCCTGCTGCTGCTGCTTTGCTTAGGCCTAGCCTACAGTGACGTGAATTGCAAAGACTAAATACGACAGTCAAATGGGATTAGCTGTTCTTCCGTTTTTGAGAGGTAAGTGTCTGCTGTTCTGCATGTCAAATAGATTGGGGTGTACTGTAAAGTCATGTCGGCAAAGGTGGTTTTAAACTGATTTGAGGTCCTTATAAAGTCCTTTAAAGGTCCTTTTTTGGCTTCATGCCCACCACCTGGGAACCCTGGTGTGTGTGTATGTGTATGTGTGTGTGTGTGTGTGTCCTAGTGTGTGTGTGTGTGCTAGTGTGTGTGTGTGTGTGTATGTGTTTTGTGAGAGGTTGGTTGGGAGCAGGGATGTGTGGGTATGCGTGAGTTGTGAGTGGGGGTGGGTATGGGTATATTGTGTGGAGTGGTGTGTGCTGTTTGGGTGTGGTGTGTGTGTGTGTTGTGTGTGGGGTGGTGTGTGTGTTGTTTTGGGTGGTGTGTGTGGGGGTGTTGTGTGTATATGTGTGTATGTATGTATTCTGTATGTGTGTGTTTTGTGCATGTGTGTGTTTGCGTGTGTTTGTATGTTATTTGCCCGCATCAGCTCTTTGTCTAAAGACATCCGCACACAACAGAGTATGTATTCTGTTAAGTCCTGTTGTTGTTGTTGTTGCTGTGGACCGGGTTTTCCCTGTCCCTAGAAACACGGTCTCTCCGCAAAGCACACCTGTTTTCCTTCAGCAGAAGCAACGCATCGAAAGGATCCGCCGTGTTTACCTCTGCTTCATGGGCGGTTGGTGACCCTTGCCAGGTAGTAAGGGCAAAATTTACCTTTGGGTTTGAAGACCCACGGGTAGACTCAAGTGTTCCTGAATACCGGACACTGCTTACCCTCAGGTAGATTTGCCCCGCATGGACACCTTTATCTGCAGGTGTGATGGTATCTTGAATACAACCCCGGACTGTTGCAGCCATCGTAACATTTTCTTTAGTGAAGAATTTATTCTCTGTGTGTGCCAGGTTGTGTCTGCTGGTCAGGTTGTTTGGGGGGCTAACAGTGAAGGAGTTCTCCTCACGTCTGCCTGGAGAGAGACGGAAGAAGATCCTCAAGCAGTTCTCCAAAGGAAAGATTGATCTGTAAGGTTTCTGTGTGCTGTTTATCACTTTGCGTCTGCGCTGTGTTGGTATCTGTGTACTGTTTATGTCTGAGGTATGTTGGTGTCTGTGTGCTGTTTATCACTTTGTGTCAGGTCTGTGTTGGTGTCTGTGTGTTGTTTATCACTCTGTGTCTGGTCTGTGTTGGTGTCTGTGTACTGTTTATTACGCTGTGTCTGGTCTGTGTTGGTGTCTGTGTGCTGTTTATTACGTTGTGTCAGGTCTGTGTTGGTGTCTGTGTGTTGTTTATCACTTTGTGTCTGGTCTGTGTTGGTGTCTGTGTGTTGTTTATCACTTTGTGTCTGGTCTGTGTTGGTGTCTGTGTACTGTTTATTACTTTGTTTCTGGTCTGTGTTGGTGTCTGTGTGTTGTTTATCACTTTGTGTCTGGGCTGTGGTGGTGTCTGTGTACTGTTTATCACTTTGTGTCAGGTCTGTGTTGGTGTCTGTGTACTGTTTATTATGTTGTGTCTGGTCTGTGTTGGTGTCTGTGTGCTGTTTATTACGTTGTGTCTGGTCTGTGTTGGTGTCTGTGTCCTGTTTATCACTCTGTGTCTGGTCTGTGTTGGTGTATGTGTCCTGTTTATTATGTTGTGTCTGGTCTGTGTTGGTGTCTGTGTGCTGTTTATCACTTTGCGTCAGGTCTGTGTTGGTGTCTGTGTGTTGTTTATCACTCTGTGTCTGGTCTGTGTTGGTGTCTGTGTGCTGTTTGTCACTCTGTGTCAGGTCTGTGTTGGTGTCTGTGTGCTGTTTATCACTTTGTGTCAGGTCTGTGTTGGTGTCTGTGTGCTGTTTATCACTTTGTGTCTGGTCTGTGTTGGTGTCTGTGTGCTGTTTATCACTTTGTGTCTGGGCTGTGTTGGTGTGTATGTGCTGTTTATCACGTTGTGTCTGGGCTGTGTTGGTGTCTGTGTGTTTATCACTCTGTGTCTGGTCTGTGTTGGTCTCTGTGTGCTGTTTATCACTTTGTGTCTGGTCTGTGTTGGTGTCTGTGTGTTGTTTGTTACGTTGTGTCTGGTCTGTGTTGGTGTCTGTGTACTGTTTATTACGTTGTGTCAAGGCCTGACTAAGCGCGTTGGGTTACGCTGCTGGTCAGGCATCTGCTTGGCAGATGTGGTGTAGCGTATATGGTTTTGTCCGAACGCAGTGACGCCTCCTTGAGCTACTGAAACTGAAACTGGTCTGTGTTGGTGTCTGTGTGCTGTTTATCACGTTGTGTCTGGTCTGTGTTGGTATCTGTGTACTGTTTATCACTTTGTGTCAGGTCTGTGTTGGTGTCTGTGTACTGTTTATCACTCTGTGTCTGGTCTGTGTTGGTGTTTATCACTTTGTGTCTGGTCTGTGTTGGTGTCTGTGTGCTGTTTATCACTCTGTGTCTGGTCTGTGTTGGCGTCTGTGTGCTGTTTATCACTCTGTGTCTGGTCTGTGTTGGTGTTTATCACTTTGTGTCTGGTCTGTGTTGGTGTCTGTGTGCTGTTTATCACTCTGTGTCTGGTCTGTGTTGGTGTTTATCACTTTGTGTCTGGTCTGTGTTGGTATCTGTGTACTGTTTATCACTTTGTGTCAGGTCTGTGTTGGTGTCTGTGTACTGTTTATCACTCTGTGTCTGGTCTGTGTTGGTGTTTATCACTTTGTGTCTGGTCTGTGTTGGTGTCTGTGTGCTGTTTATCACTCTGTGTCTGGTCTGTGTTGGCGTCTGTGTGCTGTTTATCACTTTGTGTCTGGTCTGTGTTGGTGTCTGTGTCCTGTTTATCACTCTGTGTCTGGTCTGTGTTGGTGTTTATCACTTTGTGTCTGGTCTGTGTTGGTATCTGTGTACTGTTTATCACTTTGTGTCAGGTCTGTGTTGGTGTCTGTGTACTGTTTATCACTCTGTGTCTGGTCTGTGTTGGTGTTTATCACTTTGTGTCTGGTCTGTGTTGGTGTCTGTGTGCTGTTTATCACTCTGTGTCTGGTCTGTGTTGGCGTCTGTGTGCTGTTTATCACTCTGTGCCTGGTCTGTGTTGGTGTTTATCACTTTGTGTCTGGTCTGTGTTGGTGTCTGTGTGCTGTTTATCACTCTGTGTCTGGTCTGTGTTGGTGTTTATCACTTTGTGTCTGGTCTGTGTTGGTGTCTGTGTGCTGTTTATCACTCTGTGTCAGGTCTGTATTGGTGTCTGTGTGTTGTTTATCACTTTGTGTCTGGGCTGTGTTGGTGTCTGTGTACTGTTTATCACTTTGTGTCTGGTCTGTGTTGGTGTCTGTGTGCTGTTTATGTCGGAAGTATGTTGGTATCTGTGTACTGTTTATGTCTGGACCGTGTTGGTATCTGTGTGCTGTTTATGTCTGAGGTGTGTTGTGTCTGTGTACTGTTTATGTCTGGGCTGTGTTGGTATCTGTGTACTGTTTATGTCTGAGGTGTGTTGGTATCTGTGTACTGTTTATGTCTGGGGTATGTTGGTATCTGTGTACTGTTTATGTCTGGACCGTGTTGGTATCTGTGTACTGTTTATGTCTGAGGTGTGTTGTGTCTGTGTACTGTTTATGTCTGGGCTGTGTTGGTATCTGTGTGCTGTTTATGTCTGAGGTGTGTTGGTATCTGTGTGCTGTTTATGTCTGAGGTGTGTTGGTGTCTGTGTGCTGTTTATGTCTGAGATATGTTGGTGTCTGCGTGCTGTTTATGTCTGGGCTGTGTTGGTATCTGTGTACTGTTTATGTCTGGTCTGTGTTGGTATCTGTGTACTGTTTATGTCTGGGCTGTGTTGGTATCTGTGTACTGTTTATGTCTGGACTGTGTTGGTATCTGTGTACTATTTATGTCTGGACTGTGTTGGTATCTGTGTACTGTTTATGTCTGGGGTATGTAGGTTCATATCTGGGATATGCTGGTTTATATCTGAGGTATGTAGGTTTAGGTTTATATCTGGGATATGTAGATGTCTGTGTACAGCTTATGTATGGGGTATGTAGGTTTATATCTGGGGTATATAGGTGTCTGTGTTGGATGACATATCACCATCACATTCAACAACTTGAGCAGTTTCACCAGAGATGCCTACGAAAGATCCTCGGCATAAAGTGGCAAGACATGGTTTCCAACCTCCAGGTTGGACAAATCCATGTACACTGCACCTATAGCAGATGCCTGACAACAGCATAATCCAACGTGCTAGCCAGGCCTTAAGTGCATGCACATATACATGTATATATGATATGTATTAGTGTACGTAGCACAGTGGATTTCTTTCTACAGAATTTTGCCAGAGGACAGTACTTTTGTTTCCATTGGGTTGTTTTTTTTTTCTGTGCACCAAGTTACAATGTAATGATTAATTGCAATGTTTTAAAAGCGAATATGTGAAATGCCTTTATTTGAGAACATATGTTTATTACTCTTGTTTAATCAAGTAATCCACGTGTGCGGGGTGGGTGGGGTGTGCGGGTGTGTGCTGATTATCTGGTTGTGGTTTTCCGCAATTTATCTTTATTCTTATCTTATCTGTCTATTATAATCAATGTGCAGTATAGTAGGCTATGCTTATAATTATATTCAAAATAATGTTTCTTAATTCTTTCTGTTTTTACATTAAGAATACTAGTTATTACCTGCAATGTGTGGATGGATGTATGAAACGGTGTATGTGATATTTTTTACATTTGTGTCTTTGTTATATTCGTAAAAGCTGTTGTTGACTTTTACAGTTATGGTCCCCATGTTGTTTACCTGTCTGTGTTGTGATAATGCACCTGACCAAATTTCTCGTTGGAGATAATAAAGTCATTCTTATCTTATCTTATCCTGCACACAGAACCTTAGTTTATCATCTCACCCAGATGACAAGATGCTCAGTTTGAGCTTCCAAACTTGGGAGAAAGGGCGTGAGTAGGAATCGAACCCAGGCCCTCACAGGCACTGTATTGGCAGATAAGCTTTTAAAACCATTCTGCCACCTTCCTCCTATAATTCATGAACCACGTTTGTATTTGTATTTCTTTTTATCACAACAGATTTCTCTGTGTGAAATTCGGGCTGCTCTCCCCAGGGAGAGCGCATCGCTACACTACAGCGCCACCCATTTTTTTTGTATTTTTTCCTGTGTGCACTTTTATTTGTTTTTCCTATCGAAGTGGATTTTCCTACAGAATTTTGTCAGGAACAACCCCTTAGTTGCCGTGGGTTCTTTTACGTGCGCTAAGTGCATGCTGCACACGGGACCTCGGTTTATCGTCTCATCCGAATGACTAGCGTCCAAACCACCACTCAAGGTCTAGTGGAGGGGGAGAAAATATCAGCGGCTGAGAGGTGATTCAAACCAGCGCGCTCAAATTCTCTCGCTTCCTAGGCGGACGCGTTACCTCTAGGCCATCACTCCAGTTTATACTATGTACTGTGTTTTTATCGACCAGGCTGGTGTGTTCGGACGTGATGGCTCGAGGGATGGACGTGGACAATGTGAAGTACGTCATCTCCTATGACAACCCGCCCTTCATCAAGACGTACATCCACCGGGTCGGTCGCACCGCCAGAGCTGGCAGAGCTGGCACCGCTATATCTCTGCTGGAAAAGAAAGAGGTGCTGCTGCTTTTTGGATTCTTTTTTGTTATAATGTGTATGTGTGTTCTTTAGGGGTTTTTTTTTTGTTGTTGTTGTTGTTGTTTTTTAGTAGCTGGCACTGCTATATCTCTGCTGGAAAAGAAAGAGGTGCCCTCTTTGGGGGTTTTTGTTGGGTTTTTTTATGTGTATGTGTGTTCTTTTGGGTGTTTTTTTTTGTTGTTGTTGTTGTTTTTGGTAGCTGGCACTCCTATATCTCTGATAGAAAAGAAAGAGGTGCACTCTTTGGATTTTTTTTTTTTTAATGTGTATGTGTGTTCTTTTAGGGGGTTTTTGGGGGGTGGGGGTGGGGGGGCTTATTGTTGTTTTTGGTAGCTGGCACCGCTGTATCTCTGATGGAAAAGAAAGAGGTGCACTCTTTGGATTTTTTTGTTTTGTTTTGTTTTTTAATGTGTATGTGTGTTCTTTGGGTTTTTTGTTGTTGTTGTTTTTGGTAGCTGGCACTGCTATATCTCTGATGGAAAAGAAAGAGGTGCACTCTTTGGATTTTTTTTTTTTTTTTTAATGTGTATTGTGTATGTGTGTTCTATGGGGGTTTTTGTTGTTGTTGTTGGTAGCTGGCACCGCTATATCTCTGCTGGAAAAGAAAGAGGTGCACTCTTTGGGGTTTTTTTTGTTTGTTTTTTAATGTGTATTGTGTATGTGTGTTCTTTTGGGGTTTTTTTTTGGGGGGTGGGGGTTATTGTTGGTTTTGGTAGCTGGCACTGCTATATCTCTGCTGGAAAAGAAAGAGGTACACTCTTTGGATTTTTTATTTTATTTTAATGTGTATGTGTGTTCTTTTGGGTTTTTTGTTTGTTTGTTGTTGGTTTTTTTTTTGGGGGGGGGGAGGATTTGGGGGGTTATTGTTGGTTTTGGTAGCTGGCAGCGCTATATCTCTGCTGGAAAAGAAAGAGGTGCACTCTTTGGGGTTTTTTGTTGGTTTTTTTTTATGTGTATGTGTGTTCTTTTGGGTGGTTTTTTTGTTGTTGTTGTTGTTGTTTTTGGTAGCTGGCACTCCTATATCTCTGATAGAAAAGAAAGAGGTGCACTCTTTGGATTTTTTCCTTTTTTGACTCACTTGTGTAAACAAAGTGAGTCTATGTTTTAACCCGGTGTTCGGTTGTCTGTGTGTGTGTCTATGTGTCCGTGGTAAACTTTAACATTGAGCTAGCCGTGTCAGTGAACTGGACTTCAGTTTAGTTGCCCAAGTCTTTGTTTTCGTGACAAAACTGGAACAGCCTGAGGTCATGATAAAATCATATGCAAACAGACAAACAGGGAAATAAACAGCCATGAATAATATGTCTTAGAAGTGTTATGATATCACCTGACAACAGATCTTGCTTTTTTTCTGCTTTTTGGTGTTGTTGTTGTTTCATTTTATTTCATTTTTCTAAGTTACTTTTATTCGTTTTTTCTTGGTAGTAGGTTTTTATTCTAAATCTTTTTATCATTGTAATCTGAAAATATTACTACTTATTAATTTGAAAATTGTCATACTTGAAGAGTAGGAAAGTACTTAGTAATGGTGGTTGTGAATTATCCTGCATTGAGAGGATATAACCTTCACAGCAAGGGGGAAAAGAAGGGAAAAAAAAAGTTGGCACCACATTGCTATCTGCTGTCTAGGGTGCCAACACTTTGTGTAGGAAATCACTGGAGATGTCAAACATGGTTAAAGCTATGAATCAAGAGTCACACACAATATGACCAACAGAGTGAGAGAGGGCTGAAGAAAAGAAAGAGAGGACTAAAACGTTGTTTGTTGTTGTTGTTTTTTGTTGTTGGTGTTTTTTTGTGTGTGTTTTTTTTTCTCTGATTTCCAAGACCTGTTAACCTTTAGTCACAAATGCCAGTGCGAGTGACATTTCTTTTGCTGCCCAGCATAGTTTCAGTGGCATTTCTCCCACACCGTTCATTTCAAGCCCCACCCCCCACACAGCCACAACCATTTTCATCAGCCACAGCCACATTTCTGGTAGTTCAGAATTGCAGGTCATGACCGAGAATTTGTTGATTCACATATTGCATTGTATTCTATTGTACTGTAGTACTGTTTGTCATAACAGATTTCTTTGTGTGAAACTCGGGCTGCTCTCCACAAGGAGAGCATGTTGCTATAGTGCAGTGCCACCTTTTTGTTTGTTGTTGTTGTCTGTCAGCAATCCTATTAATGCTGGGTCATTAGGAATTTGTCTGTACATGAATGCAGTTAGCAAACACATCGTAATGCAGCTGTCCAAGATCAAAGCATACATGTCAGTCTGCAGATAATATGATGATGCTATGTTGGTAAAATAAATAAAACATGTCAGTCTGTAAATATGATAGCAATCCAATATTGGTAACTGGGGTAAGATACCTGTCTATGATTATGATGGTAAAACAATGTTGGTAAAATATACAAACCTGTCAGTCTGTAAATAAGATGGTATTGCAACGTTGATGAAATACACAAACAATTCAATGGAAAAGATAGGAAGTGAAAGATGAAGGAATTTTTTAAAACTCTAAAGCAGTGTATGGTTCTTGGAGATATACAGCTCAAACGTTTGGGAGATTGCAGGTTTGAACGCTGATCTGCCAGAGATGGTAAAATGGAGTGATGGCTCTGTGGTAATGTGTCTGCCTGGGAAACAAGAGAATCTAAGGGCATGAAATCAAATACCACACTCGTCAGAATTTTCTTCCCCTCACTCAACCTTGAAAGACCTCACTCAACCTTGAAAGATCCGATGGCAGGAGAAGATCCGAAACAAAGATCTGTGGGAGTGAGCAGGACAGGAACCAGTGGCCAAGCAGATACTGCGGAGGAAGTGGGGCTGGATCGGACACACCCTCAGGAAGCCAGCGTCCAGCATCACACGCCAAGCCCTGACCTGGAACCCGCAGGGAAAGAGGAAGAGAGGCCGGCCTCGCAACAGCTGGAGGCGAGATACCGAGGCAGAGCTGAAGCAGCAAGGGACCAACTGGACTGGAATGGCCAGAACAGCCCAGAACAGAGTGCGATGGCGAGGGGTCGTCGATGGCCTATGCTCCACCAGGAGCGATGGGCAAAATGAAAATGAATGAATGACTCAACCTTGAATGGTTATCTGGACACTAGTTATTGAAATAAGACAAGAAACTGAGGCCCATGTGTACAGCTTGCACTTAACACACATAAAACAACCCATGGCAAACAGAGTGTTGTCCCTGGCAAAATTCTGTTGAAAAAATTCACTCTAATAGTGAAACAAATAGCTTGCAAAATAGAATGCAATGCAGTACAATACCCTCTACTGAAATCATCATGTAGTGTCTGTGGGTGGGCTTTTACTGTGTGTGCATGTATGCACATGTTCTGTGTGTGTGTGTGTGTGCATGCATGTGCATGTGTGTGCATGTAGAGCATATTTCGTGCCATGTGTGTGTTTGTGTGTGTGTGTGTGTGTGTGTTCATATCTGCAATTTGTAGTATTGTCTTAGTGTACATAGATATACATGTATGTGTTGTTCTTTCATGTGCAGGGGTATGTTATTATGCACAATTGTGTATGTATTGTTTCATGTGAGGCGCTGAGAGCCTGTTATATGGGAAGTTTGCGCCATATATGGACTATATTCTTCTTATTATTATTATTAACTCACTCAGTACGGCCAGTCCTCTCTTCTCTACACAGACCCCTCGGATGTCCAGTGGATGTCTGAATGACCCAACCTTTAGCTTCCGTCGTCAGAATTGTGGTATTCTTTGTCAACATTCACGTCTTCAGTATAAGAGCCTTCCGCTTGCAATATTTTGATGATGGTAATTGGGGTGAAACGCTGTGAACGTCGTCTTTCGCCGTTCGTATGGAAAAAGTTATCATCATCATCATTTATGCAGTATTTGTTTACTTTTTTTTTTTCTTCTTTTTTTTCAAGACAGCCTGTTACATTTTGCTGTGGGATCATGTGTTGCAGTTTTTTCACTTCAAGAAGATGATGCGAGAGGCTGGGAAATGGCAGAAGATCCGAGAGATGAAGCTGGCGCGGCAGGCATTGAAGCCTCTGGTGGAACCCTTCCAGGTGGCCCTGTCCAAGCTGCCACAGATCATTAAGGTGATTTGGGTCATCGCTTTGTCTTTTGTGTTGTGTTGTATTGTATGATGTCTAAGCTGCCACAGATCATTAAGGTGATTTGGGTCATCGCTTTGTCTTTTGTGTTGTATGATGTCTAAGCTGCCACAGATCATTAAGGTGATTCGGGTCATCGCTTTGTCTTTTGTGTTGTATTGTTGTACTGTATTGTATGATGTCTAAACTGCCACAGATCATTAAGGTGATTTGGGTCATCAGTTTTTCTTTTGTATTGTATTGTTGTGTTGTATTGTGGTGGGGGGGGGGGGGAGCCAGTCTGGTTTATTTGCCCACAAGACAGATAATATCCCTTCTTTTGCACAAGCATCGTTTATTCTGAATTTTGTTTGTTGCAGGAGGAAAAGAAGAAACACCCCAAACATTGAGCGGTACTGCCTTGCTTTGAAATGTGCAAGAAATCATTCCACCGGCAGTGATGAGTCAGCCATTTCTATCCACCCGCAGATGTTTGGGAGTAGCAAGCGCATCATGCTGCAAATACCAGAAGTTGAGCACATGAATGTCAAGCATGAGAGACAACAATCTTCATCCACTGATTGGTGGGAAATCGTTCTTGACAACCGATATATTCTTCACTCAAGATAACAAACAGTTCACGTTGTACAGGGGACCTGGGCACTTTTTATGTCCCCTAACTCTGATATCAACCAGGTCATCACACACATGACCCAAGCCACTGGCGAGGCCTTGGAAGGGATACAGGGACTGTATTTGTTTTACTATCGAAGTGGATTTTTTTTTTTACAGAATTTTGCCAAGGGAAGGGGTGACAGCAAAAGGTCGATTGTCACAGAAAAAGTGGAGCATATTATGAATGAAAGAGAGGTGTCAAGCTGATTTGCAGTGTTTGAGAAGATGTTTTGTGTGAGAATGAATATGTGAATGAAGAGGGATGTGCATGCAGACAAAATGCTGTTGAGTATATATAAATGTGTGTGTGTGTGTAAAAATTCAAGGTGAAGATGTGTTAGAGGGCAAGAGAAAAAAAGTTCTTTGCGCTCTAGAAAGGGTTTTTGAATAAATGCATGGAAGAAATATTTTGATTCGCTTACTGTTGGTATTTGAGGGTGTTGATGACACATTTCTGTCTTTTATGCACATGAGTGAACACTACATATACTTATCAGACTATGAAACACACATAAAGGCACACACTTAAACATACACGCACATTCACAAACACACGTTCACTGGATCAGAAATCCAGCGCCTAACTGATTCTGTTTTACAAATACACAAAGGATAGAATTGCGCTGCAATGACACAGGGGGAGCCACCCCAATTTTCCATGAATCTGTTACGTCGCGACAGTAATGCAATACATTTTACACTTAAATAACATGTTTAACCATTGATTTAAACTGCTATATATAATCAATTCGTACATGACTCTAGAAAAGAGTGTCTTGTGCTTTCTTACGTAAGTTGTTATACTGAACCCTGAATACACAGTAACATGTAATGCCAAACAATGCTGACAAATAATAAATATAATCACACTCAGGCTCTCTTAAACTGCACATAGTAAAAATATTATTTTAAACAAACAATGGCAATGCAATGTTGGGGGTAATATTTATTATCCAGTAATACAGATTATATAATGTATTTATTACACCAAAAATGTGCAAATCAAAACTATTGCTTTATCAAAGGCGGTAATTCTCTTACACAGTGGTAAACATAATGTCCAGCACAGAACTCAAAATGCAACATGATCAAAAAGATAAGCACACATATTATAAAAGCAGTTTCTCCATCCCAACCATACAATTACATACACCGTCCACAATACTTTGTTGACTTATAAGCCTGATTTTTGCTTTGCAAATTCACTTCTTCTTTTTTTTCTTTTTTTTTCCAGATATGGTTAGTTGAAATCTAAGTACCTCAAGAACAATAAAGACAAGTGCTGTTGGACTAATGGCATCCAAGTTTTAACAACATCAAAGATCCCACGTAACTTTTCAGAATCACAAAATTGAACAATTTGCCAATGACTCCCAAATGACCAAGGGAGACAGGGTATCATCTGAAAAAAATCAAAAGAACTATAAACTCGTTTGACACCTAGTCACATTTACATACCAATATGAGTGAAACTCCAGCAACAGGGCTGGGCGAATAAAAACATTGTAAAAAAAGACATCCACCTCATCTGAAAATGGTGTGGAACCCACCCAAATTTAAGGTCTTAGGAAGGAAAGTGGTTTCTTGTTGATTTACATAAACGCAAGAAAATTTCTTAATGTTATTCAGAATATGGACAAAAAGACTGATTACCCCCTTTGGAAGGACAGCTGTTCTATCAAAAATAACTCAGCCATGGGTATTTCTACAAAATCTACCTGATGAATACACTGATGATCAGCAGAAGGCATGATTCAAGTTCATTTGCAACAAAAAGCAGAACTCAAAACGTTTTTATTCAAGGATTAAGATTTTAGGCATAGCCTATTCTTCCAATCTGTCCTCGCTAATCTACATCTATTACAAACAGCACACACATAAATGAACGGAAAAGGTTTTCATGCAGAAGGGTATACATAATGAAGAAAACAATCCGCCCCCACCCCCCCATAGGTTTAATCGTTAAAATGTCTTCTGTTTTTGTTAATAGAAAGCTTCGGGTTAAAAAAAAAAAAAAGAAGGCCTGAGTGCAGATTTGAACCAAACATGTTCGGGTGGGAGGAAATTGTCATACTCACTGCACTATTGCGGATCCATGAATGACATTTAAAAAAATTAACACTTCAGCATGCTTTTTTAAGGGCCATAAATCAATTGTGGTATCCAAAGTGATAATGCTGTTTAAATCATATTATTTTGGTGTATCTCAGGCATTTAAAAATTCTTTTAGGGCAATTAAGAATTTTTTAAAGTCTGCGGTGAAGGAGACGTGACTGTTGCCGCAATCACACTGCAACATTTAGCCGTTTTTCTCTGGATCTAGACAGATGTACAAGTTTAGTTACACCCACAGGAAAGTACAATCACACAGTTGATTCTTCTTCTTCTGCGTTCGAGGGCTGCAACTCCCACGTTCACTCGTATGCACTCAAGTGGGCTTTTACGTGTATGACCATTTTCACCCCGCCAAGTAGGCAGCCATACTCCGTTTTCGGGGGTGTGCATGCTGGGTATGTTCTTGTTTCCATAACCCACCGAACGCTGACATGGATTACAGGATCTTTAACGTGCGTATTTGATCTTCTGCTTGCTTATACACACAAATGGGGTTCAGGCACTAGCAGGTCTGCACATAAATATTATGTTGACCTGTGAGATCGTAAAAATCTCCACCCTTCACCGACCAGGCACCGTCACCATGATTCGAACCCGGGACCCTCAGATTTACAGTCCAACGCTTTAACCACTCGGCTATTGCGCCCGTCATTGATTCAATTTCTCTTTTATGTTCATTCTAGTTAACTGAGTATCCACTTTAAAAGATTCATATTTAGTAAACACGTCGATGATGTAGTCTGTGTCACAGTATGTGTTCTGTCCAGAATTTGTATTTCTTTCCATTTAATTGCAAAGAAGAAAATCAAGGTCACGTCGTCTACTCACTAAGAATCGCCAACACTACTGCAACTGGGATGCAGTAATATGGTGTTTTCAGAATCCCGGAAATGGCTTCAATGAAATAAACCGTGAATGATACAGGAAACACAGCTTAATTCAGGAGACTTACAAACTCTTATTGTTGACTGATTTTTTTTCCTACTATTTTTAAGCTAAATTTGGTACTGACGGACAAAGTATTTCCAGGGAAAATGGCAATGTTAAAGTTTACCACGGACACACAAACATACTTACACACACACGCACACACACACAAACACCAGGTTATAATATTGACTCACTTTGCTTACACAAGTGAGTCAATAACAATGCTGCAGATAAGAAAAATAGTAAGTATCACTAATACTTATATGGTTCAAATTTCCCTTAATCATAGTGGGCTTTAGTCTAAGCACCTCACATACAAGAGCATGGAATAACCGTGGGGGAAAGACAACACTAAGATAATACAGACTGCAAATATGAATCATCACATCAAAAAAGCACAAAATATGCCTTCAACCAACACACACACACACACACACACACACACCACACACACACACACACACAATGCATTTATCTACATTTGCATGTTGGAGTGAAGTGTGAACCGAATGAGTATGAGAAAGAGAGAGAGAGAATGCAAATGCGAAATGTTTAACAAAGGGGAAATCATATACAAAAAACAACAACCAAAATTACGATAATACAGGGTCTAGCATTTGTTCTAAATATAATTATTGTCATGAAAATTTATAGTGACACTATGATTTAAGTTACAGCCGTACGAAATCGTTTCAAAGCATAGTGAATGTAGAACGCAACAGTATGCAAAACAATCTCATTTCTAGATGACATAAGCAAATTAAATCCGAAAGCGACATGAGAGAGAGAGGGAAAAAAGGAAATGCAAATAGACAGAAATACAGAGAAAGAACCATCTTTCCATCAAGCTCATTGGTGACTACACATGGATGAACAGGCTGTCACCTCCACAATCACCGTCAACTCCTTCACGCGGGCATTTGAAAACTGCCATCCCTGTTTGAACAAAACAACAACAACACAGTGAACACAGGCAGAACAAAGAGTGGACGTCAAAACAAAGAGCAACCCAACAGACAGAACAATGCTATCGGTGATTGTACAGTATCAAGTACTCAGCAACATGTTCCCGTAAAGTCACATCTATGAACTGCCATTATCAATGGTTTTGGTGCCTTCAGTATTAAAGGGGTCTCCATTAATGGCTGGGCAAAATGTCATAGAATAAACATGAAACATGGGCCTGAACCCCCTTCATGTATAAACGCATGGAGGAGATCAAATGCACAGGATAAAGACCCTGTAAACCGTGTCCGCGTTCAAGTTGTGTCACTCAACGGGTGTGCTGGTATAGTATCTCACATCATTGAAGCGTCTCAATTTCTGCCCTCCCCGCTAACCAGCACCGCTAATATTCTTACAGCCACGCAAATGGGAGAGCCGAGTGAGAAAGTCTTTCTCGGTCAGTACAAAGCCTCTCCGGAACAAGCCCTATGCATTGCCTCCGCATGGCAATATATCTTCCAGGCCACATACACAGGGGGTTGGGCCCCCAGGCTTACAGCATGCAGGCCTACAGGCTTGTGGACACACCCTGATGTCGAATGTTCAGTGAGAACCTGAGAGCAACCATCAAGGCCACATCTCGGGCAAACAAGTTCATCATTCTTGGTGGCTTCAACGCAAAGGGTAGGTGCAGATTAGACAGCCTGGGAAGCTGTGCTGGGGAGACATGGCACTGGTAAACAAAACAGTAATAAACACCTGCTACTTGAGACCTGTGCGGCAGTAATGTAATAATAATAATAATAATGGATACTTATATAGCACACTATCCAGAAATCTGCTCTAGGTGTTTTACAAAAACGCTTTTGTTAACATAAAACATTATATCTATGTTACATACACACACCAAAATGTTATTACACACACACACACACACACACGCACACGCACACGCACACACACACACACACTGCATACATACATTTTGACATACATGTGTATCTAACAGCTACCCTAACACATACGCACACATAGGCAGGCACAAACTTACATAAACACACGCACACACAATACACATTCATATACATGCATGTTTCTTGCATCTGTGGTGCTCACATAACAGCCAATCATATACCAACTTGCGATATGTTAAAGTCTCAAATCCCTGAACTGAAATCATCTTCAGTGTTGATGGTCTTCAGCAGTCCATTGCTAATGTATGACTTTTTCAACTCCTTGTTAAATAGTCCTGTTGGTTCGCTGTTATAGTTGTTAGTTTTTCATTAGAAATATGTTATATTGTTATGATTTTTTGTTTATTTTTTAAACAAAAACTTCAATCAATAATTTTCACACCCACACACACCCACACACACTTTCACTTACTCATATGTGTACACAGTAACTCCCCCCCCCCCACCCCCCTCGATTTTTTTCCTTCCCTCGTCTAATATCACTTACAGTGAAAAGACGTTAACCTAAAGAATGAACGAACGAACCTGTGCGGCACCTCCGATCACCAACACGTCTTCCTGCCACCTCAGCGAAACAAAGACGTCTTGGATGCACCCTCGCTCAAAGCAATGGCATCTACTCGACTAGGTCATCGTGAGGCAATGGACAGACAAGATGTGAGGGCTACTAAAGCCATGTGTGGCAGAGATTGCTGGACCGACCACAGACTAAAAACGCATTACATCTGCCTGCATGACAAGGTCATGCAAGTAAAAGCCCACTCATATATGCATGTGAAGGTGGGAGCTGCAGCCCACAAGCTCAGAAGAAGAAACCTGGTGACATGTAAGCCACAGGGATGGACTCACTTCCTGGTCACGCGTGATGCTGTACACAGTAAATACCATCTTCCGCATGTAAAGTTCATTACTCGTTTAAAACCAGGAAGCAGGATGATTTTTACAACTCACCACACAATGACTGAGAGATGACTGTTGAAAGCTTGTTGGGATGTTTGCATACAGACACACACACACACACACACACACACACACACACACACACACATACACATGCACACACACACATACACACACACAAACACATTCAAATAAAAATAAAAGAAGCAAAAATCATCTCGCACTTATTCATCATAGAAAACAATCAGTGAATACATACCCTCAGCGTCTCACTGGAAAAGAAAAAAAAAAGAGCATAAAATAATTAATAACAAGAAATAACACTGAATTACAACATTTCATTTCACTGACTATGAATCTCAGTTAAAACTAAAGCCTTGCTGACGTTGCTCACAGTTTGTTTCCCCACAATGCATTCCAATAACGTCTTGTAAACAATGACATGCCAAACATTTTATGAAACAATGACATACCTACACATAAGCAACAAATAGTATTATTGACTTTCAAAAACATCAGGAATTAAACACACACACACAGACACACACACACACACACACACACACACAAACACACACGCATGCACACACACAGACATGCACACACACACATTTAGACAAACACATATGCACATGCACTGACATACACATTTGTATTTGTATTTCATTTTATCACAACAGATTTCTCCTTGTGAAAGCTTGTCAGGATGTTTGCATACAGACATGCACAGACACACACAGACACGCAAACACACACATACACACACACACACACACACACACACACACACACACACACACACGCTTTCATGGTTAAATCATCCAGCCAGTTTACACAATTCAAAAGCAAATAAAATGGGGAAAAAAACACACACACACACTTTGTTAACCCACATGGAAGTTATAACTTGTGCAAATCATGGACTTATAAAGACAAACATAATAATAAAATTATGATCATGAACACAACAAGAAGACATTTCACACACACACACACACACACACACGTACACACACACACACACACACACACACATACAACAAGTGAACAGTACTGAAGTTCCATGTGTCACTGACCAACGAATACGATGATGATGACCAGAATCACCACAGCCGCCACAACTCCAACAACAATGCCCACGATACAACCAGTTCCACAGCCACCTCCCCCCCCATTGCCACCTGGAGAAGATGAAAGACACAGACACGACCAGATGACCACTGACAGATTGGGAAGAAACCAAATCATGTTGCTTAAGGCCAGACGTGGCAGCTATTTTTAAATCACTTTCATTCCAAATTGTGATTAACTTTCTGTTCTGTGTCATTTTGATTTTTTTAATGTTGGAGAATTCAGTATTCTAGATATAATGCTATCCTAACATAGAAATAGAGTAAAGGTCATAACAAATCAAAAGCAAAAAGAAAAACTGAAGTACCTATGATAGTTTTGTAGTTATACGGCTTTAATTTTGTTTGTTTGTAGGTCATTTCGATTTGTTTCCACGGAAACCAGTGCATGAAGTGCATTTTTTCACATTTTTGTGAATCCTGGGTGATACCTAACAATATCGACTTATAATAGTTAATCACAATTTAGAACGAAACTGTTTTAAAAATAGCTGCCATGTCTGGCCTTAAAAGGGGTCATTTTAGTGCTGATCACCTGTCAGTTCTTAAAAGCAGTCAAAGAGAGCACACAACAATTTCAAAGGCTGACAAAAACAGAGTGAAAAAGAACCAGTTCACTCACGACTCACTCAACCCATGTAAAACACAAATCACGTTAAAAGCATTTAACACAGCGTAAATGGATTACATCACCTGTGTATTTTCATAACCTGTCTCAGACCATGTGAAATTCAAATCACGTTAAAAACATTAGATTTCTCTCAGAAGCGGAAAAGTGTCTGGGAGGACATCCCCGAGCTTGGGACGAAAAACAGCAGACAAACAAAAAACAAACAAAATTAATAGTACTGACAATTCAAGATAGCACTGTCAATGTAAGACAACAGTGACAATTTCAGATAAAGTACAAAACACTGACAAAACACTGACAATACATAACAATCACAGACAAAATTCAGCTATGTGACAGATGTAAATTTCAATTTCTAAGCATTTCAAAGGCAAGCCTACCACCAAACAAGCTTTTAAACTGTTAACTGAAGTTTGGACAAAAAATGCTGGTCACTTCACATCTAAATGTGAACTGTGCACTGTGGGTTTTTTTGTTTTTTTGTTGTTGTTGTTTTTTTCTCAAGACCTGACTAAGCATGTTAGGTTACGCTGCTGGTCAGGCATCTGCTTGGCAGATGTGGTGTAGCGTATATGGATTTGTCTGAACGCAGTGATGCCTCCTTGAGCTACTGACACTGATACTGATACTGATCATTATACAAAAAAAAAAAAAAAAAAAAAAAAAAAAGTTACAGACAATTGCTTCAGAATTGAAACACTTTGACCTTTCCACAAGGAATGCCTGACTTAACTGCACTGTCATACTGAATTGCTCTTATTTGACTGCTCTATAACACTTAAAAAAAAAAAAATTTTAATAAAAAAAAAAAAGCAACAAAAACAAGTTTCCATCAAGTTCATGCAACATTAATGACATTCTTAAGAATGTGCCTTCACAGATCTTTGAGGAGGCACAGTCAATACTGATCACTGCAGGAGAAGGAGGTAATTAACAGTGGAACACCAGCAGAGAGCACGACCCACTTCCAGTGCCCCACCCGATGGCTCAAAACTCAGTGTGGAAGAATCTCTAAGTTCACTGATGAATTGCTGAAATGTAAAAGTCTATTTCATATCACAAGAACAAACACCACCACCCTGTAACCACTCTTCGAGCATGGTTAGAAAGTCTGCACTGTTACTGTTACAAGTCTGAAAACCTGCTCTATTGTCTTTATCATTTGTTATAAATCATAAAACAAACAAGTCAGTGATTCAATCATTTTGTGTTTCATCAAGATGCTATCTTCTTCTTCTTCTTCTTCTTCTTCTGCGTTCACTCGTATGCACACGAGTGGGCTTTTACGTGTATGACCGTTCTTTACCCCGCCATGTAGGCAGCCTATACTCCGTTTTCAGAGGTGTGCATGCTGGGTATGTTCTTGTTTCCATAACCTACCAAACGCTGACATGGATTACAGGATCTTTAACGTGCGTATTTGATCTTCTGCTTGCATATACACACGAAGGGGGTTCAGGCACTAGCAGGTCTGCACATATGTTGACCTGGGAGATCGTAAAAATCTCCACCCTTTACCCACCAGGCGCCGTCACCGTGATTCGAACCCGGGACCCTCAGATTGACAGTCCAACGCTTTAACCACTCGGCTATTGCGCCCATCATCAAGATGCTATCAAAAAAGCAGAGAAAATTCATCAACATTCACAAATTCTTATTGGCGGTCTTTGTGCTTCTGGGTCCATTGTCCATAATGGCCATGAACAGTTCTTACCAAAAGAAGCTGAGACACACGAACCCTGTGTGACTCTAGTGGGCGGGTGGATGGGAGAAACGCACAGGGTGTAGCTGAACCTGGCACCAGCATCCGACATTTTGTTGGGGTAGAACCTCATTTCAAACGTCAGGATGTTGTCCAGGGATTTTTTCACACATCCGCACTTCACATCCGCTGGGCTGCTGGGCTCGCTGACAGGACCAGGGTTGGAGCAGCTGTACTGTATGCGACACAGAATGGTGCTGGAGGCCTCAGGATCATCTGACGTGCGTTTGCGGATGAAGTTGAACAACCTGGGTGGCACTTCGCACTCCGCTTTTTCCATTGCTGTCTTGTTGACCTGGACAGTCAGGGAGTTCACCTCACCATCTTTGAAGTGATCAGGGCACCGGAATACCTGATCAGCCCCGAAAACTGCAAACACATTTTGAAGATAATGTCTGCAAAAACAGAGTAGATAACATTTTGAAATCAATGCTTCTACGTTTAAAAACCATGTGCAAGTATTGTAGCTTGTAAACATCTCTCATGTATTATCAAAAGTTATTGTTTATAAACCATTAAAAGTAAAAAGAACTTTTTCCTCCACAAAGATAACTAGTCACTTGTACATAATGATATCTAGAGCGCATGAACACAAAAAAGATCAATAAAGAGGAAGAAGCAATGCTAAAATTACTTCTGCTTTTTTCTCTTAAAAAATCCATCCGCATGTTTGATTCTTTGAAATCATTGCTTAAATCAGATCTGAGACCATGCATATTTTTAATGTGATATCACAGTGATAGTGTGGCAGCAGTAGCAGCAGCATCAGCAGTACCAGCAGCAGCAGTAGTAGTACATAGCAGTTGTAGCAGCGCTAAAAAGACTGGCTTAAGCCTAAGCCTCTCAGCCCATACCAAAGTGCTTTAAAATGTTTACTGGATTTGTAAATTCATTATATGTGTGCATTCTATCAGACTGCAAAATCAATCATGAAAGTCAAAAATTATTTTGCTGTAACTGTCAAGGTGTTAGCAAATTAATGTAGCAGTAAGTTCCATAGGTTTGCGACTCTACTACTATGGCAATGTTTACACTTGTTCGTATGGTAGGTATGGGTAATCGCAAGCAGCGTGTAATTGCAAACGATTCATATACCACCTACTTCGAAGTGTTCTTAACGTCTGCATTTCACAATTTAACGTCTGCTTCCACCTTTTTCTAATACCTTAATGAATATCCATTTCCAAAAACCAGTCAAACATCAGCTATTTCAGGCTATTTCTGCGCTCTTTCTTCTCTTCGCACACCACTGCTGACCAAGGTTATAAAAGTGCTCTCAAAATCCTAAAACCAAGAAAAGCAAGTTGTCGGACTTTAACTTTGACACAGTTTAAAATTGTTTATTTGATCGAATATGTTGAATGCGCATTGCCAGTGCTGGGTTAATTTAAGAAAGCATAATGGTAACAAATCAGTTTTGACAGGAATCTGCAAAATAGTGTTGTTTGCAGTTAGACCATATGATATTTTGACATGAGTCTATTTGCGAATGATGCTGCAGTCACTGAGCACTCTCAAAAGGGTGTGTTGGTGTGTGGTGTGGGTGTGTGTGTTTAAATGTCTGAGTGTTTGTGTGCAAGTGTGATCAAAACCAACAATACAACAGTCTGGTGCCACGTTCCAATAATATGTTATATCTAATGAGTTAAAGACCTGCTTCTGTTTTTAATTGTGTACATGTACCCAAAGCCATCGTTCGCAATTAGACTTGCCCGTTTGCATTTACCCTCAGGCACCCCTGCCATTTCAAATGTCGACAAAACATTGAAAACAATGAGCAAAGTTTTCCTGGTGCAACCAGTTGGAGAAAGCTTTCAAAAACAAAAGAACTACGTTTGACTATCATACGACACGTTATCTTTACAGTACACATGTTGAGCTAGTCTCTTCGACTATCATTCGCAATTAGGCATACCTACCCAACTGAATCTCTGAATATGTACTTCTCCCTCTTAGTTCCTCATTTTATCACATCTAGTGATACACAGAAAATTAAAGGAGTGTCAAAAAACAAAGACTTTCTAATCTATTACATATTATTTCTGTAAGTGTCAACTTGATCTATTCAACGCCTTCCTTGTGAGGTGAATGTAAATTCAGCAGTCTCCAGAGGTTAACGACTTGTCTTTATACTTCATACGAAATTTCATTTCTCCACATTATAAAATGCGGCTTAACCACTGACTTAAAATGACAGTCAGTGAAAATGGTTGTTGTTTTTTGTCGAATTATGTTTATTCATTATTCCCATTCACATAACTACACTCTTATTATCGTTCTCCTCCTCCTCCTTCTCCTTGTCATTATCAATAATTATTCTTATCAACATCATTAGTGTTAATCCCTGGTGAATAGTAGTAAAGTCACAGCAGTAAGTGACAGGCTGGAGCTGTGCCGGTCGGGGTTTATCCCCGGGCAGCGCTTCGATGGCGAGCCGGAATGGTCTAGCCTAAATACTGTGAAATTAAGGTCTCTGTCTTTTTTGTCTTTTTTAGAATTAGTGTTTTTTATACAGATTCCCCCCACACTGACAAAACAATCAACATTTCATTGTGGTCAATCTATGGAAGTAAGTATGGAAGGCACGGACGTATATATAATTGTACGTCTCTCCGTAAAGGAAGGTCCTGAAACCAGAACATCAAATGCGCACGTTAAAGATCCTGTAACCCATGTCAGTGTTCGGTCGGTTGTGGAGACACGAAAATACCCAGCATGCATGAATCACGACAGAGTCATAGGCAAGTCGATGTTGGTCGTATAACGGAAAGAAGAGAAGAAGAAGAAGATGAAACCGAAACTCCAATCCTTCGGGCATCCCAACAAGGCTGCTGCACTTTCTTTTGATTAACAGAACAGAAAACAGATGCCTTCCTCACAAACCTCTGTAATATAAACAGGTCACTAATAACACTGTGGCAAACCAGTTAAACCACATGTTCACAATTTCGTTGTCCTAAGCTACTGTGGTGTGCGTTTCACAACCGCAGCAGGTTCTCAGCGAGTGCTGCTGAGGAGGAAGATAAGGATGCAGAAGTTTCCGCCTTGCATGGGTTTGTTGTTCCGGTGCAACAGGCTGAAATGTACCATGCCAAAAATATACCCGGGTATAAAATGCCCTCCGCAAAAAAATAATATATCCAACTATAAATGGACTAGGCTGCTGTGTATTCCAGGCTGTCTCACACACTCTGTGCCATTTTATACCCAGGGTTTTAAAGCAGTTCAGGCCGTTTTATACCCCCCAAATCACTGCTTGTTAGTATGCCCCGCTCCGCCGGCGGCACGGAGCAACGCCAGATCGGACTGCCATACTTAATTTTCCGTTTTGGGCTAGTCTCTATGGGTTCAAGGTTGAAAAGGTCCAGAAACATTTTTAATCCGAGAAACCATATTTGGGTACATGGATACACAAGGGAAAAACAGGCCCACATCCTCGAGACGTGTAATCGCACGGCGAAGAAGAAGAAGAGAGAGACAGAGAGAAGAGAGAGAGAGAGAACTTGAAGGGGGAGAGGAGGGGGTGCAGGGGGTTGTGGGGGAGAAAGAAAGAAAAATGAGCGACTAAACGACTGAGAAGGTAAAAATGTCACATGATGTGCATACAGTAATCGAGTGCGCACCACTGACAGACTGCGCGATCATGACCACATCACTGAGTCCTGAATATATATATATGATAGTCAGTCGTGTCCGACTATGACCAGCAGAACAGCAGAGGAGGCAACTGCTGTTCCGACTATCTCGGCCCAACACTCTGCTTATATCACAGATTGACATAAGTTTTACATTTGGGCCAACAGCAAAGTGAGAGCTGTATTATCAATGGTTTCTCCAGTCAATGGGAAATCATTTACAGCTTAGTCTTTTGTGAAGGACTATGACTCTCAAACTAGGAGGCAAAATTGCACTGGTTTTTAGTGCTGCAGCCTTGTGGGCTAGTTGGCCTTTGGGAACCATCCCAACGCCGACTGTCCTAAAACCCTCTTGGCCGAGAGAGTGGAGATGTAACTTGGGCAAGACACTCTCCACTATAATCAAACTCTAGAGTCCTGAATACCACCATGTAAACAAACACCGTGGAACCCTAGGAAAAGAAAACCTGCAGGGCCCACCGGCATGCACACACGCAAATAAACAATCATTATGGAAAGAGATAAATAAAAACAAACAAACAAAAACAAAACTGACAAAAAAAACACACAAAAAAAAAGCAAAAACAAAAACAAAACCGGCAACAACAACAACAAAACATACACATGGAAATATATTACTTGAATGGTACCCAAGGTGTGATTTCAGTTATCCTTTCACATCTTGTTCATAATTTCAACGATATTGTAGTGCCTCAGTGGAGCACTGATGTATGCCGTGTGTGTGTTGGGAGGTTGGGGGGTGCGAAGTAGGTTAAAACATATTGGAAGTGAATTTGTTACACACAGCAGTCAGTTTGATTTTTATTTCATTTACAGAAACCAAAACAGATAAGCAAGCCCACCTGTTCCTCGAAAATGTTTTCGATGAACTTGGGTATGCATGTTTTCAGTCGAAAATTATCATCATGCCAGCGCTCTGGCGGTGTTGCTTTTGCATACTGTAAGTGATCAGTGTATAGTAGTATTGATATTTTTTGATGATTTTGAAAACATGCTCCATGATATTCAAAGTAAACATATGACTATTATATGTTCTGTTAGCAGGTGACTTTTCGGTCTATGCCAACAACAACAAAAAGAAAGATTTTATCAATCTTCACCAGAGTGATGGTGCATGTCCACTAAGTAGTTAAATCAATATTTTTGGATGAGCAATAGCATCCAGTAAATTATAGACATAATCGAGATAATTGCTGGCCAAACAGCCATGGCTACAGATTGATTGACTTATGTAAATCGTTCTCATAATGGAAGAGCAGGGACAGATGTCGGAATAGGAATGTACAGTTGTAATGGCTGTTCTGTGGTTGACTACATAATTGGATCCCAAATTAAAGTGATGATATTTAATTTTACAAAAAAAAAAGCGAAAGCCTGCATGTTTTCAAATATTATGGTGAAGCATGCTTGGATGTTGTTGACTCTTCTAAATTTCTAATATGTAAGTATCGTGTACATCAGAAACGGCATTCTTAACTTATTAAGTTAAACAAAAATTATGAACAGGCTAAACAAACTAAATGTTTTCGTCAGTTAATTCAGTCAGCCAGAAATCAAGATTTAATTGTACATACTGTTTTTGCCATGTACCAGTCTATGATTGTTCCTATTTTATTATATGGTGCAGAAATATGGGTTTATGAGAATGCAGATATACTTGAAAAAAAATAGAACAGAAAATTTTGAAACGTTTTAATTGTTCAGATTGAACAGGAATGACCCAAATGATATATGGAGAAACTTATAATATTTATCCAATTAGTGTTTTAGCGAAAATGAGATTGTAATTAATGTAATTGTGATTAATGTAATCAAACACAGAAAAAATATTATGGAAAAATATACTTGATGCTATTTATAATCATCTGTATAGAAATTGCATTTATTCTTTAAAAAAAAAAAAAAAAAAAAAAGATGGGTGATATCAAATGGATTTTCATACAAAGAAACAGGGTATGACCGTGTTTGGGATGCTCATTCCTTCTGAAAGAGGAAATCTTTCTGCAAGAATATCAATATAGATGGGTGATATCAAATGGATTTTCATACTAAGAAACAGGGTATGACCGTGTTTGGGATGCTCATTCCTTCTGAAAGAGGAAATCTTTCTGCAAGAATATCAATATAGCGTTGGAAGATAATTTTCAAAATTTAAGGAGTCAAGCTCTGGAAGCGAGTAACAAATGTTAGTCAAGTTCTGTCGAAATTTCAAAGGTGATTGTTGAAAGAGAAAAATACGCTAAGTCAAATATTTGCCCACAGTTTCGCTATCGGCATCTTCAAAGTTTCGAACTGATCGAGTAGTACTGTAATCATAATTATGAGCTCAAAATAGACTCAGTGAAATAGGAACTGAAATCGCCGCGGCCGCACTGCAGTGGCATCACCCCACGCCGGGGTTTGTCAGTAACGGGGTGAGAAGTTCTACTGAGTTTCATAATGGTCGGCCCCGGCCGCCCGTCCCAAGTATGATCAGTTTCGAAAAAAGCATGTGTCTAAATGTTGTCTCCGAAATCGATTTTTAATTTTTGTCAGTAATATGCTCAAAGTAGGCACACACACACACACACACACACACACACACACACACACACACACACACACACACACACAAGTTATTTCAGCTGTAACTTAAATACGTTTATTACATTTGCAAATTAATGGTTGCCGCCGTGGCCGCGGCCGCGGGGCCGCAACTAAGTGTACGCCAGTGGCCGGTTAGCGTCGCGGCGGCGGAGGCTGACGCCGGGCTGGCAAAACGCGGGTTCGATTCCCAACGGAGGCCGTGGGTCAGTCTTCGGCCCGCCGGGGGCCGCGCGCGGCCGGCTCCTATCCTATAATGGGCTTAACTGGGAAGACTAGGACCACACACTGAGTCTCAGTAGTACGCCGCTGAGCCGCACGGTATCATAAGTCATCCACTTCCGTCACTACGGTCACGGATGTGTCTTTTTGCTCAACTTTCCTGACTATCAAGTGTCTGTATCTCAGTTTCGGGCCTGGGTGACGCCAGAATATAGTTATCAAAGAAAGCGAGGAGTAGGCCTACCTTGTCACTGACGTAGTCTGAAACCCGGCATAATGGACTCGGACTTCCATAGCAACATCGTCCACAGTTATCACCATCCCGGTTCCTCCTTCATTGTCAATATTTAGATAAAAAGAAAATAGAATGGAACCAAATAAAAGTGCACCAACGTCCGTCAGTGGCATTTCATGCCCTGCTCTCAGGCCGCATGGTGACCTCAGTTTCGATCCTCAGTGTACCTACTTCCGTGCTTGCCAGTGGGATGAGCCCAGTCTAGCACGGTCTTGGCCTATCGGCAGTTATGGGGGGCCGGCGGTGGGGGTGGGGGTGACTCCTCGATGGGAGGACGTGGTTGCGGTCTCTAGTACGGGGGCGTCCTCTGTTACGCATTACCGGTAATGCGCGGTAATAATGGGCGTGGACATTACTCCACCAGTTACACAGAGGAGTGAAGGAGAAGATAGCTCATCATTTAATTCAGTCACACAGAGCTTTTTAAATGAGTCGAGTGAGCAAGGCTCATTTATTTATTTATTCATCTTACATATTATAATCATCACGATGTTGACCATGTAAATGGAGGTAGGCTCTAAGCACCATAATTTGACTCGAACTGGAAGTTGCCTCTGTCAGCCGCTCCATGTGGGGCACTTTCATTCGTTTGTCCATGTTCATATTCAGGGGAAACCACTCTGTTCGATAAATCATTCTGGTCATGCTGTAAACAGCGATTGCTGCCACATTGCACGATCAACATTTTGTCATAAAATAACCGTCCGCGAACATTTTTACCATTTACCATTGTTGTTTCCGAGTGATTCTCTGATTCATCCAGGCTGGTAAGTTCAATTGAACTGGACGACCGTGTCCTGATAATGAAGTATGGTGCCGTGCGATCGTCTGCACTGCAAGAACCATTTGATTTTTTTGATATTTCGATTTTATTTTTATAATTAGTTTCTCTGTCAGGAAATGTACTTTCAGTTTTTCAGCCGAACATAACATCTCGAAAATCTTGTTTGTAATGATAAGCTAAATGTCGAAAATGAGTAGATTATCGAAATATAGAAAATGTGTGTGTGTGTGTGTGTGTGTGTGGACCGTGGGAAAAAGGCAACACTGAGAAATTTGTGATGCCAAATGAAATGTAACAAGTAGAAAATACAGAGATACGCGTATCTTTCCCATAGCTCAGATTTAAAATTTGTGTTAAAACAGAGCATTTTGCAGACACATGTTGCACTCGTGTGTGTGTCTGTGTGTGTGTGTGTGTGTGTACAAACACACATCCATTCATCTCTTATCTTCATACAGTGTTCCTTCAAAACAAGATTCCATGACCATAGAAAAATACTGTTCTTCCAATCTATTTCAGATTGTTTCAGAGTCATTTGATTTTTCTTTAGTTTTCTTTTCTTCAGTGAATTTGTATCAAGATAGAATGAGAAGCTAGTTTGATTTACACAAAACCACTTGCATGAATGTTCAAACATAACACCCACCCCCCCCCCCCCACACACACACACACACACACACTTGCAAATGTGCATATAAAAACATGATCAGGGGCACTGATAGTACACATCCAAGTTTTTATTTTACTGATGTTTTTAACTTAATTTTAAAGATTTAAAAAATTTTTTTTATCATTCATTATTGATTAAAAAGAAAATGCATAGATTGCAGTAAGTTGCCCACCTGGTCATGGTATCTCTTCTTAACTCTGATATTGTGTTATAAAAATTGTCTTCAGGTGTTTGTGATTTTTACAAATAAGGACTTTTAAACATATCATAATAACTCTGATTTGTATTTGATTTTAAAAAAATTATTAAAAAAATCTTTTTTCAGCAGTCATTATGGCATCATGCATAGCTGTGCAACAGAAAATGTCATGTGTGTACGTGACGGGCGTACAGAACACACCTTCTACCAAGAGAGCCAACCAACAGTTCAAGGTCACAGCATCAGATGTGCTGAACCCTGAGGTCGATGTACATGACCTTGAAGCTGCCTGTGCCACGGAGAAAGTGGACGGAACATGCTGTCTGGTCCAGGAATACCAAGGTGCTCTTGACAGTTGTAAAGACAAGAGAAATGAATAAAGAAGGGAAGGTGGGGTTGGAGCAAAAGAAAGGACGGTGTCTGCTGCTGTTAACAAGACAGCTGTGCAACAGACTATAGATTCAAGACCAGGAGTTTCCATAGGTGCCAAAGTTGGCATTAAATGACAGTATTGTTTAATGTCTTGTTTGACACTGTTAGAGCAAGCTGTTTTCTGAAAACGTCCCAAAGATTTTATCGATCATATTTGGAGTTTAGATCACTTTTTGAGTTAACTATACTCCCAGCTTTCCAGATGCAGAGCTTAGATTGTGAATGCTGTGAAAAAATGAGATATCAAAGAAAAAAAATCAAATAAAGATTTAATTTTGTCATTAAGTTAACCAGTGGAACTATATTAGTATATGCCATGTAATATACCTATTGCAAGACAAATATCTATTTAGATTTGTGTATGGAAAACCTGAGGGTTACCACGAGTTATTTGTATACTGCACACAGGTCTTTGGCTTCCAATCTCATCCAAGAGATCAGCTTCCAGAAACCATCTGAGGTCTATAATGAAGAGGTCAGGGTGTGGGGGAGGTGAATCCTGGCCCATCATGGCTGAAACCTGGGGCCTCTTGTTGTCTATGTGGGTGCTGTACCCACTTGACCACCACTCCACTTCATGTCAAGGTTTACATTACATATTTCCTTTTGAAGAACATTATAACAATCTTCTTCTTCTTTCATGAGCTGTGACTCCCACGTTCACTGTTATATAATGATGGTGTTATGGCGGAATTTTGGCTTCTGTCAACTTTTTATCTAAATCCAGATAAAGACTTTCTCTCTCTCTTTCTCTCTCTCTCTCTCTCTCTCTTTTCTCTCTTTTGCTACCAGGTTTGCCATGGCTTTGGGCACGACTGGACCGAAAGCCGAACAAACAGGGGGATAAGAAATTTCAGCGCTACCAGTCCAAGCTGAAGGCGTGGAAGGAGTCAGAACAGACTGACAAGCCGCCGTCAATGACCTGGGATCATGAGAAAGATTTCAAGGTTAGCATGATAAGAGGGGTATGTGTCTGCACAAACAAGTCTGTAGTGACAGGCATGATGGTTATTACCATTATTGTTTTTTTGTTTTTTACTAGTCACAGCCCAGCCAACCTCACGCTGTCATATCAGGGTTGAGAAATGTTGATGATAATGGCAGTAGTAATGATAATGATCATAGCAGTGATTATTGTGACAGTGATGAAAACCTTTGTGAATAAGTTTGCGGGATGTATCATTACTTGGTGGTCATGAATAGTCTTTTGCGAATTTGATTGCTGTTCTCACAAATGTTGTTTTTTTTTGTTTTTGTTTGGTTTTGTGTGTGTGTGTGCGCGCGCACGCGCCTAGAGTTGACTTAATCAAGATTTTGTGCCTTTTAAATATTATTATTAGTAGTAGTAGTATTTTTATGTATTTATCTATTATTTTTAAAATTAAATTTTTAAAAATTTATTTTATTATTATTATATTTTTAAAATTATTATTGTATGTATATATATATTGTTGTTGTTGTTGTTATTATTATTTTTTAATTTATTTTATTTATTTTTTATTTATTTTTTTTTATTTAAAAAAAAAAAAATTAATTTTATCTTCTTTTTTTTCTCAAGGCCTGACTAAGCGTGTTGGGTTACGCTGCTGGTCAGGCATCAGCTTGACAGATGTGGTGTAGTGTAAATGGATTTGACCAAATGCAGTGACGCCTCCTTGAGTTACTGATACTGATACAAATATTTTATTTTCATTCAGTTATGTAGTTTCTCGATCACTAAGCAGCAACACAATCATTGTGAATACATATATTTATAGATACGGTATAACCATATGAACAAAAGGATTAAGTTTCAGTTTCTCAAGAAGGCATCACTGCATTCAGACAAATTCATATAAACTGCACCACATCTGCAACTCAGATGCCAGACCAGCAGCATAACCCAACACATTTAGTCAGGCCTTGAGTGCCTGCATATATTTTGTGTACCTATCAGAATGGATTTCTTCCACATAATTTTACCAGAGGACAACACTGTAGTTGCCATTGGTTCTTTTTGGGTGTGCCAAGTGTGTGCTGCACATGGGACCTCAGTCTGTCGTCTCATTTGAATGACTAGACGCTCAGCTTGATTTTCCAGTCAAACTTGGGAGAAAGGGCGAGACTGGGATTCAAACCCACACCCTCACAGGTACTGTACTGGTTGATGAGCATCTTAGCCATCTGCCACCTTCCTCCTGCCAAACACAGTGGTAATAGTTTGTAGTCTATAAGTTTAACTGGGGAAAAAAAAAAAGATGGCTCTTAATAAGCACTTTCACAAGTTAGAAATAAGTAATAGTTGCAAAAAGAAAGAAGTATATATATATATATATATATATATATATTGGTTTTATAATTCATGGGTGTTATTAATTACCTCCCTTAAAGTTAGAGCCCTCAACATACTTTCCCATATTGTTTTGCTAAAGCAGTTGATTCTTTCCTGATTTTGGTTCTGGGCGTTTTAGTTCTCTCTCTCTTTCTACATATATAATATATGTGTGTGTGTGGTGTGTGTATGTGTGTGTGTGTGTGTGTGTGTGTGTGTGTGTGTGTGTGTGTGTGTGTGTGTGTGTGTGTGTGTGTGTGTGATCATGAGGTATTTGTTAGAAGAAAACCTGAGTAACTTTTTCTTTATTTTTTTTTCTTTTACAAATTAATGTACAGGATCAGGGATGATTTCATGGCGCAATATCAAACGACAAACAAAACAAATTTCCTCGTGAATAAATCCTGCATGTATTTCATGTTTCTTTCACTGGAGTTGCTGCATGCACATGTTAGATGAAGGACATATGAATGGATTTGGAGCCAGCTTAATGTTGGGAGTGTCTGGTTGCTTTTTTAATTTTTATATATTTTCTTATCTATGTACCCTTTGGTTATTAACTTCATGCTAGCTGAGGATGGCATGAGCAGCATTGGTTTGGAATAGTGTGTCATGTCCCTGTCTACGTGTACCGAATGTAACAGTAGTTATTTGTTATTTAATATTCTCCCTCCCTCTCTCTCTTTTGGCCCTATCGTTTTCCACTTCACTGTTCCAGCTTAAAGTACCACAATTCAGTATCAGGAACTACTTGCAAGAAATTCTTGTTCCATGGTCATTTAGAAGTCCTGTAATCATGGTCAAAATTCCGTATGTCCTCTGCTCGTGCATCCTATAACAAAGAACATGGATAAGGACTAAATGAAAGATAGCCACTGTGGGTGGGTACATCATATCTGTGTGAAGACTTTCTTAACTTTCATCAGTTATGCTGTCATTGACAGAAATCAATGTTGTTGTTTTTTAAAAAATTTTAATATATTTTTTTTATTATTATTATTTTTCTTTAATGATGTTTCATATTCAGGAGGTGCCAGCCACTTGGATTCCAGCTTCTGGGATTGAAGTTGTTGATGGTGATCCTCAGCCTGATAAACTGGGTCACACCCCGGGTAGGTGCTGTGCTATGTCCTGAAGATAAACTGGGTCATACCCTGGGTAGATATGTTCCGTACTGTGTTGCTACTGTGCTAGTAAGGTTGAGGTGTGGTATTTAGGGAGTGCATTACCTGGCGTTATTCTCTGTATGTGTTTTGTTGCACTGCATGGTAATTTGATCTGCTGTGACATATACTGCATCGCATTGCATTCACAGGCATCAAAATCAGATCAAAAGAACCTTGTGAAGGTTGTGACTGAGTTTTGCTGTGAGGAAGTCATAATATGCTGTTTGAAAATTGTAAATTTGGCATTAACATTACAACAACAACAACAAAAAATCATAATTAATAATTAAGTGTGTACTATTTAGCTATTTTTCAACTTCTCTTTCTCATCACCACCACAATTTATGTCAGACGTACCATGCTTTTTGACAAGTTCTTCCAAAGCTGGCTGGCAGCTCTCCATGAAATGAAGATGGGGAAAAAAAAGTGTATGCTTGATGCTATAAAACAAAAAAGGTTTTAAAAATGAATATGTTTGACCCCCCCCCCCCCCCCCCTCATTCCCCCCATTCCCCCCACAAGAAATAAAAAGAGTAAATGATAAGAGAATACATATAATAATGTACTGTTTCGTACGTTTTCTGAGTTTTGTTGCATTATTTGATGTTTTATAGCACTGCACTGTATGTTGTGTTGTGTTGCATTATTTGATCTTGTATTTCCTTGCTCTGTGCTCAGTGTTGCTGTGTTGTTTGACATTGTACTTTCCTGAGCAGCATTCTATGTTGTGTTGTGTTGCATTCTTTGATGTTGTACTTTCTTGCACAGCACTCTGCGTTGTTGCAAGATTTGTCGATGTGCTTTCTTATGCAACACTGTGTTGTTTTGTGTTGCATTGATGGTGTACTTCCTTGCATGCATTGCATTGCATGTGATATTGTTTTGAATCATTTGATGTACTGATGTGTTTTGTTGCGTCGTTCGATGCTGTACTTTCTTGTAAGTACTGCACTGCATGATGTTGTGTTTAAATATTTGACGTACTTGCTGGTACAGATCTCTGTTATATTGCATTCTTTGATGTTGTGCTTTTTTATGCAGCACTCGATGTTGTATTGTGTTGCGTTGCATTCTTTGATGTTGTACTTTCTTGTACAGTTTTCTGTGTTGTATTGTGTTGCGTTGCATTCTTTGATGTTGTGCTTTTTTATGCAGCATTCTGTGTTGTATTGTGTTGCGTTGCATTCTTTGATGTTGTACATTCTTGTACAACACTCTGTGTTGTGTTGTGTTGTGTTGCATTCTTTGATATTGTTTTTTGTTGTTGTTTTTTGTTGTTGTTTTTTGCACTACATTGTATGTTGTGTTGCATTATTTGATGTTGTATTTTATTTGTGCAGGCTGGGTCCCAGTGGAGACAAACTCTCGTCAGTATTGTTGGCACCTGTCGTCAGTCAACCTTGACCTTGGCATTGGCCTTGTTCTGTGTCGTGGGGACGACGGGAGAGAGCTGGTTATAAAGTGTCAGCCATTGTCAGAGCTGTGCGGGAAAACGTGTGAACTGATCGGAACCAACATAAACGGAAATCCTTATGGTGGGTCATGCTTAGAAAGGTGGCACTTTGTGTGTGTGTGTTTGTGTATGTGCGTGTGCGTGTGTGTGTGTGTGTGTCTGCGCAACAGCCTGAAATAACACTGTAAATATTTGTTGAAAAACAGCTGAACAGCCGGAATAATGGTGTAAATATTCATTAAAAAAAACATAAACAACCCCAAAGAAACCCAGCTCTGAATCAATGAAAACAACTCACCTCAATAAGGTTTGTCCCAGGTGTGGGAAACAAACGGACCCCTCTGCACCTGTTGGTGGTGCACGGCTCACTACCCGTCACCTGTCCATCACCTGCCCAGAGTGGCGCCCTGCACCGATGGCTCTCCAAGGAGGAGGAGGAGGAGGAGCCCGAGACAGACAGTGACAGCAACAAGGTGGAAGGCGTGGTGTGGCACTGCCCCTCTGGAGCTCTCTTCAAGGTTAGTGGCTGCAGGAACAATTATATATGGATACTTATGTGTATATATAGTGTCTATCCTCGGTCAGAGACCAACCAAGCTCTGAGCAAAGTGACTGCACGAAAAAGATATGTGGATATAGTTTCTATCCTTGCTCTGAGCAAAGTGACTGCACGAAAAAGATATGTGGATATAGTTTCTATCCTTGCTCTGAGCAACTGACTCGGATCGTTTTAGATTGCGCCAAAGCAGCAGTCCCATCGTCTACCTCCAAGCCTCAGGTCCCTAGAACGCCCTGGTTCAACGCGGAATGTCGGGAGGCCCGCAAGTCTCGGAAGAGAGCGCAGCGACGCGTCTTTCGGAGACCGGAGTCCGATAGCGTTCGAACCCATCAACAGCTGAGGGCGAAAGCCAGGTATGTTTTTAAAAAGAGCCAGAGGAAGTCTTGGAGAGATTTCTGCTCTTCCTTAACCTCCAACACACCCAAGAAGAAAGTGTGGAGGGTTTTAAAAAGAATTAAGGGCAAAAACGCATGCCCGACCTTCCACCATCTTAAACTTTCAGACGCTCTGGTCACAGAGAAGAAAGCAGTTGCCAATTTGCTTGCCTCCACAATAGAACAGAACTCGAGATCTGCTAACAAATCTGCTCGCTTTCTTAAAACCAAAAACCTGTCAGAAAAAACACCATGTAACTTCTTTTCCGACAACACAGAGAATTACAACCTTCCTTTCACAATGAACGAACTTAAATCTGCCCTTCAGACCTGTACGGATTCCTGTCCAGGAATGGACGAAGTCCATTATAAACTCCTAAAGCACCTTCCCCAAACCTGTCTGGACACCCTGCTTAAAGTTTATAACCACATCTGGGTCACAGGCTTCTTTCCACCCTCCTGGCGGAAAGCCCTCATAATCCCGCTGCCGAAACCGGGAAAAGACCCCTCGAACCCCTCCAACTACCGCCCAATTGCACTGACCAGCTGCGTCTGCAAACTGATGGAGAAGATGGTCAACGGTAGACTGATGTGGAAACTAGAGACCGACGGCCTTCTGGCGAAGGAACAGTGCGGTTTCCGCAAGCATCGCTCTACCGTTGACCATCTGGTTCGTCTGGAAGCCACGATAAGAAATGCTTTCGTCAACAAACAACATGTGGTGGCCATATTTTTTGACCTGGAGAAAGCTTACGATACCACGTGGAAATTTGGTATTCTTTCCGACTTGCACAAGCTCGGCTTCCGAGGACACCTGCCTCAGTTTATCCACCAAATTTAAAGACAGAGTAAATAGTAAGAGAAATAATAAGTCTGCGTAACTTTTCCTGATTTTCACACATGATGTCTGTTACCTGCAGGCACCTGTATGTTGCTGCTTGTTTGCATTAATTTGATCTTGTTTTCCTTGCCTGTGCTCAGGTGCTGTGTTTTTGAAAGTGTACTTCTGAGAGCATTCTATTGCTGTTGTGGATGCATTCTTTGATGTTACTTTCTTACAGCAACTCTGCGTGTGCACATGTTACGCCGAGGCTTTCTTATGCAACACTGTGTTGTTTTGTGTTGCATTGATGGTGTATTCCTGCATGCTTGGCATTGCATGTGATATTGGTTTGAATCATTTGTGTACTGAGTTTTTGTTGCGCTACTGATGCTGTACTTTCTGTAAGTATGCACGCAATGTTGTTTAAATATTGACGTACTCTGTACAGATCTCTGGTTATATTGCATCCTTGTGTTGTGCTTTTAAGGCAGCACTCGATGTTTATGGTGTTGCGTGCATACTTGAATTTGTACTTTCTTGTACAGTTATATCTGTTGAAATTTGTTGCGTTGCATTCTTTGAGTTGCTTTCTGCACAGCATTCAGTTGTGTTGCGTTGCCATTCTATGATGTGGTCTTTTCTCACACAGCAGTCTGTGTTGTATTGTGTTGCCTTGCATTCTTTGATGTTGTGCTTTCTTGTACAGCTTTCTAGGTTGTATTGTGTTGCGTTGCATTCTTTGATGTTGTGCTTTCTTGCACAGCAGTCTGTGTTGTATTGTGTTGCGTTGCATTCTTTGATGTTGTGCTTTCTTGCACAGCATTCTATGTTGCGTTGCGTTGCATTCTTTGATGTTGTGCTTTCTTGCACAGCATTCTATGTTGTGTTGCGTTGCATTCTTTGATGTTGTGTTTTCTCACACAGCATTCTGTGTTGTATTGTGTTGCGTTGCATTCTTTGATGTTGTGCTTTCTTGCACAGCATTCTATGTTGTATTGTGTTGCGTTGCATTCTTTGATGTTGTGTTTTCTCACACAGCATTCTGTGTTGTATTGTGTTGTGTTGCATTCTTTGATGTTGTGCTTTCTTGCACAGCATTCTATGTTGTATTGTGTTGCGTTGCATTCTTTGATGTTGTGCTTTCTAGCACAGCATTCTATGTTGTATTGTGTTGCGTTGCATTCTTTGATGTTGTACTTTCTCGCACAGCATTCTATGTTGTATTGTGTTGCGTTGCATTCTTTGATGTTGTGCTTTCTTGCACAGCATTCTATGTTGTGTTGCGTTGAATTCTTTGGTGATGTGTTTTCTTGCACAGCATTCTATGTTGTATTGTGTTGCGTTGCATTCTTTGATGTTGTGCTTTTTTATGCAGCATTCTGTGTTGTATTGTGTTGCGTTGCATTCTTTGATGTTGTACATTCTTGTACAACACTCTGTGTTGTGTTGTGTTGTGTTGCATTCTTTGATATTGTTTTTTGTTGTTGTTTTTTGTTGTTGTTTTTTGCACTACATTGTATGTTGTGTTGCATTATTTGATGTTGTATTTTATTTGTGCAGGCTGGGTCCCAGTGGAGACAAACTCTCGTCAGTATTGTTGGCACCTGTCGTCAGTCAACCTTGACCTTGGCATTGGCCTTGTTCTGTGTCGTGGGGACGACGGGAGAGAGCTGGTTATAAAGTGTCAGCCATTGTCAGAGCTGTGCGGGAAAACGTGTGAACTGATCGGAACCAACATA
Organism: Babylonia areolata; assembly: GCF_041734735.1. Classification (NCBI taxonomy): domain Eukaryota; kingdom Metazoa; phylum Mollusca; class Gastropoda; order Neogastropoda; family Buccinidae; genus Babylonia; species Babylonia areolata. The sequence goes on along the minus strand of NC_134902.1, from coordinate 19,899,651 downwards.
AACGGAAATCCTTATGGTGGGTCATGCTTAGAAAGGTGGCACTTTGTGTGTGTGTGTGTGTGTTTCTGTATGTGCGTGTGCGTGTGTGTGTGTGTGTCTGCGCAACAGCCTGAAATAACACTGTAAATATTTGTTGAAAAACAGCTGAACAGCCGGAATAATGGTGTAAATATTCATTAAGAAAAACAAAAACAACCCCAAAGAAACCCAGCTCTGAATCAATGAAAACAACTCACCTCAATAAGGTTTGTCCCAGGTGTGGGAAACAAACGGACCCCTCTGCACCTGTTGGTGGTGCACGGCTCACTACCCGTCACCTGTCCATCACCTGCCCAGAGTGGCGCCCTGCACCGATGGCTCTCCAAGGAGGAGGAGGAGGAGGAGCCCGAGACAGACAGTGACAGCAACAAGGTGGAAGGCGTGGTGTGGCACTGCCCCTCTGGAGCTCTCTTCAAGGTTAGTGGCTGCAGGAACAATTATATATGGATACTTATGTGTATATATAGTGTCTATCCTCGGTCAGAGACCAACCAAGCTCTGAGCAAAGTGACTGCACGAAAAAGATATGTGGATATAGTTTCTATCCTTGCTCTGAGCAAAGTGACTGCACGAAAAAGATATGTGGATATAGTTTCTATCCTTGCTCTGAGCAAAGTGACTGCACAAAAAAGATATGTGGCTATAGTGTCTGCCCTTGCTCTGAGCAAAGTGACTGCACGAAAAAGATATGTGGATATAGTGTCTATCCTCGGTCAGAGACCAACCAAGCTCTGAGCAAAGTGACTGCATGAAAAAGATATGTGGATATAGTGTCTGTCCTTGCTCTGAGCAAAGTGACTGCACGAAAAAGATATGTGGATACAGTGTCTATCCTCGGTCAGAGACCAACCAAGCTCTGAGCAAAGTGACTGCAAGGAAAAAGATATGTGGATATAGTTTCTATCCTCGGTCAGACACCAATCAAGCTCTGAGCAAAGTGACTGCAAGAAAAAGATATGTGGATATAGTGCCTATCCTTGCTCTGAGCAAAGTGACTGCATGAAAAAGATATATGGATATAGTGTCTATCCTCGGTCAGAGACCAACCTTGCTCTGAGCAAAGTGACTGCACGAAAAAGATATGTGGATATAGTGTCTATCCTCGGTCAGAGACCAACCAAGCTCTGAGCAAAGTGACTGCATGAAAAAGATATGTGGATATAGTGTCTGTCCTTGCTCTGAGCAAAGTGACTGCACGAAAAAGATATGTGGATACAGTGTCTATCCTCGGTCAGAGACCAACCAAGCTCTGAGCAAAGTGACTGCAAGGAAAAAGATATGTGGATATAGTTTCTATCCTCGGTCAGACACCAATCAAGCTCTGAGCAAAGTGACTGCAAGAAAAAGATATGTGGATATAGTGCCTATCCTTGCTCTGAGCAAAGTGACTGCATGAAAAAGATATATGGATATAGTGTCTATCCTCGGTCAGAGACCAACCAAGCTCTGAGCAAAGTGACTGCACGAAAAAGATATGTGGATATAGTGTCTATCCTCGGTCAGACACCAATCAAGCTCTGAGCAAAGTGACTGCACGAAAAAGATATGTGGATATAGTGTCTATCCTCGGTCAGACACCAATCAAGCTCTGAGCAAAGTGACTGCATGAAAAAGATATGTGGATATAGTGTCTATCCTCGGTCAGAGACCAACCAAGCTCTGAGCAAAGTGACTGCACGAAAAAGATATGTGGATATAGTGTCTATCCTTGCTCTGAGCAAAGTGACTGCACGAAAAAGATATGTGGATATAGTGTCTATCCTCGGTCAGACACCAATCAAGCTCTGAGCAAAGTGACTGCACGAAAAAGATATGTGGATATAGTGTCTATCCTCGGTCAGAGACCAACCAAGCTCTGAGCAAAGTGACTGCAAGGAAAAAGATATGTGGATATAGTGTCTATCCTTGGTCAGACACCAATCAAGCTCTGAGCAAAGTGACTGCATGAAAAAGATATGTGGATATAGTGTCTATCCTTGGTCAGACACCAATCAAGCTCTGAGCAAAGTGACTGCACGAAAAAGATATGTGGATATAGTGTCTATCCTTGCTCTGAGCAAAGTGACTGCACGAAAAAGATATGTGGATATAGTGTCTATCCTCGGTCAGAGACCAATCAAGCTCTGAGCAAAGTGACTGCAAGGAAAAAGATATGTGGCTACTTAAATAGTGTCTATCCTCAGACAGAGACTAACCAAGCTCAAGTGTAAGTGCTTTACAAACATGGTTCGTGTTGTCATTTGAACAACAGGCTGTCTACCTAGGTATGGAGCCGACTGACAGTTGCCATTGGCACTGCGCTCGTTTGTTTCCTGTGTCATTCAGTCAGATTTCAGTCATGCACACGTACACACTCATACAGACATGTAGCATTTTACGTGTATGACTGTTTTGTTTATCTAACTGTGCCATATAGGCAGCCGTACTCCGTTTTTAGGGGTGAGCATGCTGGGTATGTTCGTGTTTCCATAACCTACAGAACAATGACAAGGGTTACAGGATTTTTTATGTGCGTATTTGATCTTCTGCATGCATATACACATGCAGGGGCTTCAGGCACTAGCAGGTATGCACATCATTATGTTGACCTGGGAGATCAGAAAATCTCCATCCTTCACCCATTAGGTGCTTTTACTGAGATTCGAACCCAGGACCCTCAGATTGAAAGTCCAGTGCTTAAAGAGAGAGTCAAGTTGGATTCAGGCATTGTGGTATGATTGCATTGTATAGGTATTATGATGCATAATTGGGATGATGAGTGTTGCGAAGTGTGGGTTCGTGGGTGACAGCCAGCTGGATTCAAGAATTGTGACATGATCATATGTGCATCATTTAGGTGTTGTTGATCTATGATATGGATATCTTCAAGCATTTCTCCTCTTCATATGGGCCAGATGGCCTGCAAAAACTGAATAAACCATTATTGTTGTCATTGCACACATACACACACACGCACACATGCACGCACACGCTTGCGCCACCCGTGATGGCGCACAAAAAGAAATGATTCTATGAAACTTACTTACCCGTTTGTCTATGGCATATGTATTTATATCACCGCTATTGTAGACTGGTTTTCAGTCTGCGTTGATGGTTTTGTATGTTTGTTTCATGTTTTTTTCTTTTATCAAAAAGAGAGAGAAAAAAACAAACAAAAAAACACACACAAAAAAAACAAACCCTGTTACAGTTCAGGCAAGATGGAAGAAGCTCACAGATCAGCTTTCGTAGTAAATGTGACAAACCTTAACTCTCTCCATACGAATGGCAAAAGAGATGACATTAACTGCGTTTCACTCCAATTACCACCATCAAAATATTGCAAGCGGAAGGCTCTTATACTGAAGAGGTGAATGTTGACAAAGAATACCACAATTCTGACAACGGAAGCTAAAGGTTGGGTCATTGAGACACCCACTGGACATCCGAGGGGTCTGTGTAGAGGAGATAAGAGGACTGGCCGTACTGAGTGATTTAACGGTGGTGGGAAGATGATGATCTGTGGAAGAGATGGAGGTGGAACAGTTCATACTGTACACCCTTCTTCAGCCACTTGAGAGTGGAGAGAGAGAGCAGACTGGAGAAAAATGCTTTTTGCTCAAAGTTTTATTTTGATTCATTGCAAGTGAGATAAATTTCAGAATGGTGTGCATTGGCAGTGGAGGGATGGAGGGGAGGGGAGGGTCAGGGTGGGGGAGTTAGGGGGGGTAGGGCAGGGCTGGGGGGGGGGGGCAAGGGGGGGAGGAGGGGGTATTACACTGAACCAGAAAATCAGCAAAACATGTTTTGTGATATAGGTGATTTGGGAATGGGAAGGGGAGAAAAGGAAACGGGAACAGCAGGAGTGGGTATGGTGTTTTTGGGGGGATGTTGAGATGTGTTGTAGTTGTGGTTCCCAGCCTTAAGTTCAGGAAAGATTTCTTTCTTTCCTTTTTTTTTCTGTTTTTTTTTTTCTTTTTTTTTTTGTTTGTTTTTGTTTTTTGCTGATGGACTCTGACACATGGACTGTCTGTGGTGAAAGGTAGGGGGGAAAGCTACCATGTTAAAGGACATAAACCGAAACACAACGATAATGACACCCCACCGATGCACCTTTAAGGTAACACAATGCTGACCCCAGCAACAAGCCTTAGCATAATGCTAACCCAGCAATGTATCTTAACATAATACTAAACCAACAAAACTGTATGAAAAGCATTTAAAAAAAACAACAAAAAAACAACCAAAAAACAAAAGCCCATGATTAGGGATCATCATCAAAACTTCAAAAATATTTGTGCTTGTGTTTGTGCGTGTGTGTGCATGCATGTGTGTGTGTGTGTGTGTGTGCGCACATGAACATGTGTGTGTGTGTGTGTGTGCGCGCGCACATGAACGTGTGTGTGCGTGTGTGAGTGTGCGCGCACATGAAATGTATCTTCATGTTCAGTCATTACGTATGCTGTTCTTCTTTGCTGCCGACAGTTGCACCGTCATCACCTCAACCTGCCCTGGCCAGTCAAAGAGCCCCGTCTGTCTGGGCAGCCAGTCAGAGTACACGTGGACTCTGCCCACTTTGGCTTTGACATGGACAGCAAAAAATCTCACTTCTCCTTCCTGGCGTCCGTGAACGGGAGTCGTGCTGACAAGTTGTGTGAACTCCATCATCTGCTCAATGAGGAGAAATAGCACTGAATATATATATATATATATATATATATATATATATATATATATATATATATATATATATAATTTTTTTTCTCCAAAATAGCAGTCATAAGTCTGTGTTCTTTCTCAAGGAAATTATTGTGTGTGTGGTCACAAGCTTTGACCTGTCTCCTCAGTTGGTGAGACTCAAGCATACACAACTTAAACAGAGAGGCATGTGTGTAAACACACCCACGGTTGCACACACACACACACACACACAGACATATATATATATATATGTGTGTGTGTGTGTGTGTGACTGGGCACACTTTCTCTTGCATGAAATCCCATGCGTTTTTTTGAGGAGTCGACAAAATCTGTACAAGCACTTGCGCGTTGCAAACACACGAACACATTTGCTCATGTGGCAAGTGTGCATGTGTGTGTACTTGTGCGTGTGTGTTTGTCAACATGTTCTCCCACAAGAATAAACAAGAACATCTTTCCGAATATATGAGCTGGTATTCGTTCATCACCATCCATCGCTAGGTAGCCATCTTCACAATGTAGACTGCTGGGACAATATGTCAGTGACTGTGCCATTTTTTTTTTTTTCTCTTTTCTTCTTTAAACGAAAAGAAAAGTGAAAAAAACAAAACAAAACAAAACCAACTCTTTGAATTGAATTCACTATAGACATGATGTGAAGACCTGTATGAGAAATTCATACTTGATCTGTGGTGTTAATGACTAATTATAGGACAGTGTAAATGTGTTAGTTTCGATGTTTATTTCATAAACACATTTTAGCTGATCCAAGTACACACACACACACACACACACACACACACACAATGAGGTATTATGAGTTTAGAAAGATTACAAGACATATACATTGCTTCCTTCAAAATGCATCAAAGTAAAAACAAAAGATTTTAATTTTCTCAACTTCCCTTCATCAGACAGGACTCATAAATAGAGCAAAAAATTGGAACAAAAAAATTTTATGTATCAAGCAAAACAGAATCATTCCACTGTAAATGAAATGCAAGAAAACAAGTTCATGGTTATTACCGTAACTTAGAAAACTCGTTACACAGATTTTTATGTCATTTATCAATTCTTATTGTTATTATTATCATTATTATCATGAAAGGTGATTTTTATTGCATGAATATATCGATTTATCTAACTGCGTGCTTCATGTTGTTGCGTTTTAATAACAATCTGCTGCCATCGCAAAGTCAAAATGACAGTTCTTGTGGTAAGTGTGTGTGTGTGTGTGTGTGTGTTCGTGTGCATCTGATTTTCTTGTGTGTGTCTGTGTGTGCACCTGTTTGATAACTGTTTGAAAACCCATTGAATTGATGTGAAACAAGCACATTCCACACAGATTGAAGACTGACATCAGCACTTTATGCTAAATTCTTGATAATGTTGTTTATCACTGCACACCTCTGCAACTGAAACTACCAGTGTCACTTTTCACAGGACTGGCATCCTTGGATTTCTGCTCTCTTTTTTCTTTTCTTTTTTTTGTTTCATTTTGATTTATTTTTCTTCAGGAAAACAATGGCTGACTCATGGTTGTATGACACTGTCACATGTTGAACATATATTCATACATTTTAGGTTCGAAAAGATTAAAGGTTACACTCCATATTGCATGCATGGACACCAGGCAACAAGATATTGTGTAAAAAGTTATATGGGGCAACCAGCTAAACAATGGATGGGAAGCACAATACATGTTCAATCACAGCTTGGGTGAAGCTGACACCAGCAGCCACAATCATGCACTGCCTGTTGTTGGAGATGGACCAGTAAATGGCCCGGGAGTTGCTGTCAGCAAATGCATACACACATGATTTACACATGCACCACTCATAATTATGCACACACACACACAGAAAGAAACAAGTACATACACACTGACATACAAACGTGTGCACCATACAGCACATGCACTCACAAACGTGTGTGTGCGCACTCACACACACACACACACACATACACACATACTCAAATGCATGCAAGCAAAGCATATTTACACATACAAAGAAGAATGTTTTTTCAGAATATGTTTATCAGTATGGTGTTTATCAGCTTTCATCACAAAGCCTCCCCACCCCCTCACCCCTTCTACCCCTCCCCATGCCTTACTTGTGCAGATGCACAAACACATGTCCACACACACTGAAACAAAGACATTCAGTGTAACACACTGAACCCCATAAAAACCATACACATATTTCACTTTCCAAGTATGATTATGTCATATCTGTTAATCTATGACATTCTTCATGCGCTGATTGTTTTTCCCCTTTGACTGGCACCATGATCTCACTCACCTGGAATACCTGGATAAAAAAAAAAAAATTCTTGAGGACAGGCAGCAAGCAGTTGTGGAGGGAGCAAGTCTCAAGTCTCCACACTCAGCTCTTTCAAGTCTGGCCTAAAAACCCACCTCTTCCCAAAACAGCCTCCCTTGTCTGCCTCTTCCTTGTCTTTAGTTTCTACAGTTTTAGAGTTATGCATGCGTGCGAATGACTGGTGCGAAAGCGCTTTGATTTGTCTCTGCACAAGATTCAGTGCTATATAAATACCATTATTGACTCACTTGTGTAAACAAAGTGAGTCTATGTTTTAACCCGGTGTTCGGTTGTCTGTGTGTGTCTGTGTGTCCGTGGTAAACTTTAACATTGACATTTTCTCTGCAAATACTTTGTCAGTTGATACCAAATTAGGCATAAAAATAGGAAAAATTCAGTTCTTTCCAGTCATCTTGTTTAAAACAATATTGCACTTCTGGGATGGGCACAAAAAAAAACACAAAAAACAATGTAGCCTAATTATATGCAAACTGCATTTACTGTTATATTTATATTTTTTGTATTCTCTAAACTTGGCACTTTGATCTGATATTCTGACCCAACAACAAGAGCAGTCATTATCATCATTTTTTGTTCAAACAGGAACTTCTTTTGCTAAGCATGGAAGTTTTATTTATTTTGCAAACGTTTTGGTGCAGATAGTAAAAAAGGGAAATTACTCTGTAATTAATGCTAGGGAGTTGATTTGCTTTAAACTGATCTTTCTCATCTTAAACATTACATTTTGAAATTATACTCAATACATAAAAAGCTTGGATTTTTTTTATTTTTTTTAAGTGTATCACAAGTGAGTCTTGAAGGCCTTGCCTCTCTTGTTATTATTATTATATTCCAGTCAACTCAGGTATTCCCCAGGGCTCGGTCCTGGGCCCTTGTCTCTTCCTTCTCTACATCAATAACCTCCCGAAATCCATCAAATCTAAGGCCAGATTATTTGCAGACGACACCATGTGCAACAAAATAATCAAGAAGGAAGCTGACCAGCACACACTCCAAGAAGACCTAGTTTCCCTTTTCATCTGGGAGAAACAGTGGGCCATGCAATTCCACCCGCAAAAGTGCTCCACCTTGAGTGTCAGTAGGAGGAAAAAGATCGCACCAAACTACAAACTCAATGGCCATCCACTGGAAAATGTCAACACCACAACATATCTTGGTGTGAACATCCAAGACGACCTACGCTGGGGATCCCATATCAGTTCTACATATATATATATATATATATACATACACACACACACACACACATGCCCCCCCCCCCCACACACACACACTCACATATATATATATATATATATATATATATACACATACACATATATACATACATATACACATACTTACATACACACATTTTTAATGTAAAATTATCACAGGCAATATCATAGTCTCACATCACATGGGCCCAAAATCACAGCACGATAAAAATATATCACATTTTCCCAAGTCAAATACATGCACCAGGACTCACAGAAGCACACCAGAAATAATCACAAATGCACGCAAATCAACTCCAAGAGCATGTCCAGTGATCAAATCACAGCAAGAATACACAGATGGAAAAGCTCTGCTTAGAAAACACAAATTGAAAAGATGTGTTTTGAGTGCTCTCTTGAATGCGGGTGCTGGGGTGTGATGAATGTGTGAGGGCAGTGAACTCCACTGTTTTGGTGCAACAAAAGAAAAGGAACGTTCATCATAAGTTTTTGTGTGAATTCTTGGAATGGGCAGTGTGCGCATGTCATTTGAAGAACAGAGTTGTCTGGATGGTAAATAGACAGAAAGTAGATCTGAAAGACAGACGGGACAAGAATCGGTGAAGAAATTATGACAGAGGACTGAGAGTTGTGTTGTATTTGTGTTGGAACGGGGAGCCAGTGAAGGGAAGCAAGTTGGGGGAGGCGGGGGGGCGGGGGTGTGTGTGTGATGTGTTGACGTTTCCTGGCCTTGAGTGTGAGTCATGCTGCAAAGTTTTGAACTTTTTGAAGTTTGTCAACATAGTGTTTGGGGCAGCCGGCAAGAAGAGCATTTCCATAATCTAATCTAGATAGGACCAATAAAAAAAACAACCCCCCCCAAAAAAAACAACAAAAAAAAAACAAAAAACCCAATGTCTTTGCGGTTTCTGTGGTTAGATACTGGCGAATGGAACTGATTTGTTGGAGTGCTGCATATGCTGACCTACAAATATGGTTGATGTGTATGTCAGGTGTCTTGTCATCTGAAAGCAAGAAACCTAAATTGCGTGTGGATGCTAAGAAAGGTATGTCTGAGGTTCCTACCAGGATAGATGAAGGCCCGGCTTAGGCAAGTCAGAAAATGAGTGCTTTGAGTGAATGAGAAGTGCTTCTGTCTTATTATCATTTAGTTTGAGTTTGTGATGCATGACTGTAAAGTCTGTATGGTCTGACCTATTTCTGTAGGTTGACATATTCTATAAAGCTGTGTGTTGTCTGCAAAAGATTGGTTGGAAACAGTGACTTTGGATCAGTGTATGAAGAGGTTTGGTGTACATGATGATAGTATGGGACCAAAGACAGAACCCTGTGGAACTCTGAACAAAACAGGTGCTGGATGTGATGAGTGATTATTGATGATGACTGTGTGGATGCGACTTGAAAGATAGCTTTTGACCCAAGAGAGAGCTAATCCAGAAACCCCATAGTAGTAATGAAGGATGTGCAACAAAAGTGTATGGTCTATCGTGTCAAACGCTGTGCTGAGATCTAACCGAGTAAGAACGGAAATATTACCTTGATCTAGTGCCAGGAGTATATCATTAGTGACCTTGAGAAGTGCAGTCTCTGTACTATGTAATGGTTTGTATGCTGATTGGTTAGGTGACAGCAGGGAATGTGAGTTTAGGTATTCAAATAACTGACTCAAAACAACTTTTTCATTGACCTTTGACATAAAAGACAGTTTGATACTGGTCGATGATTTTGTAGAGCATTCTGATCCAGAGAAGGTTTCTTTAGCAGACGTTTTACAACTGTGGCTTTATAACTTGAGGAAAAAGAACCTGACAGAAGACTTTCATTTACTACATGTGTCAAAGTGGGTAAGAGAGTGTCAATGGTGGCATGTGGTTGGTTTTGACTTTAAAATGATCTTTCTAGTTCATCTCCTGTGACAGGATAGAAGCAGTCAAAAACAGAAGAAACTGAACTGGTGGCATGATTCGAACTGATCACTGATAATGCAACAGTAGTCATATGTCGCGAGATGGATTACATTTCTTACCTTTTGACCTTATTCCTATTTCATGTGTCTGTGTGTGGATGGATTTGTATAATGTATAAACTTCGAACGCCTGTTGTTTTTGTGGGCTTGAGTTTCACATAGTGTCATTTCCTGGGTTTTCACGTGCTGGGTTTTTATTTTTCCATTGAGCTGTACTCAGGGCAGCATCAGCTGAATTTTTAAACTGGTTTTTGGAAGGCAGACGCGCGGTAGAGCTCTCAAGAGTAACATCCATGTGGATGTTCTGGGTGTGGCAATAATTATGTATTGCCCAGTTGTGTATAACACCTGTGTGTGTTGAAGTTAGGTTTTCCTGACTAGCCAAGTCCACCAGGGGAACAAGTTGTTCCATGTGAGTAGCCAGTATTTATCTTCAGTTAAACGTTTAAATGTTCTCGTTCCTTTTTGTGTGTGTGAATGCTACATTGGATAAATAGGAAGGGGTCTCTTTCGAAATGATTCTGTAAAGTGTAAAAGTGGTTGGCTAGCTTGTTTGATGTTATACGTGGTTAATTGATTTTCTTGCTGCACTGTATTAAATCATTACTCGTCCTAGTATTATGGGGGATTTTGAGTAAAATTCATTGTTGTAATTTTTCCCGTATTGAAATAGGTCTCGGATAAGTTCATTTCCCAAATAATGGTGGTGGTAGTGCCAGTAGAAGTGGTAGTGGTGGCAGTAGTGGTAGTAGTAGTTATTGTTTTGCATTTGGTTGGGTTTTACATAAACCACTTTTTGGAACTGAGCCGTGTTTGCCAAGTGCAGTGATTAAAGCAGATTTTCTTATTACGTAATTGAATTAAGTCTTAAAATCGTTATGTTTATGCTAGTTTGTGATATTACTGTCATAGTAATATTGGCCTTTTAGGCCTGTTCCTGTTTTTGTTCCTGTACCTGTTCTTGGAATCTTCCCTTCCCGCCTGAGTCCGCTGGGACGACAGACTGGCAGCGTCCCTTCGCCAGACTCCAATAGCGTCCTGGGTTGAGCGTGGACGTTACAGCCCAGCTATTCCCTTTCGTCCCTTTTCCCTTGTTTCCCTTTTCCCCAGCCCAGTTGCGTCCTTTGACCCTTCCCGAACATCACCCGTTCGTCCATCTTCTCATCGTCGTTTATCATCTTGTGTCGAACTTCATCACTCCAGCTTTTCCGCCAGCCCCCTCAACAGTGCCGCTCACCGTTTGCGGTAGGGGTAGGTGGAAGAGGACAAGATTTGTGTTTGTCCCCTCCCCTTCTTTCCCTCACGTTCCCAGAAGGGACATCGACTTTATCATTAGTCATCACTCGGGATCCAAGTTTGTGTGTGTGTGTGTGTGATCATGAGTATGTGTGTGTGTATGTTTGTGTGCGCGTGCATGTGTGTGCTTTGATTGCATGAGGGTTGTATGCCATAGTTTGACAGTATACTTTTTGTTTGGGGTTTTTCTTTATTATTTGTTTGTATTTGCAATTGTTTGTCGTGTAATAAAACTTTATTTACCCTTTCAAGTCCCTGATTCCTTCTGTGTGAGAAGGTAGGTCCCGTCCCAGGAGGGTCGGGGCGCGACATCATATGATCAAGTTCTTGTCCGATGTCAGTGACTTTCTTTTAAAAAAATAGTCTGAAAACACTTGAGGTTGCTGATGAATGGTGTACAAAGTGGGAAGAGATGATTTAACATTGCCAGTCAACTTTCCACAGACCCCCACCCCACCCCCCACAAACCCTCCCACCCCCCACCTGCTAGCAAGCCTACCCACCCCTACTTTTTTTCCCCCTCTGGTAAGAAGTGTTGTAGAAGGCTAGGGCTGTACCGGTTGGGTGTATTCCCGGGGTCCGCTACGGTAGCCGGATTGTCCAAGCTGGAGATGCGAACACACCAGCGGATCTCCCCTGTCAGTTAATAATAATAATAATAATGTACATTTATATAGCGCCCTTTCTCACTAAGAGTTGAGGGCGCTTTACATTAAAAATATTACAAGTAACATAAAACATTCATGACCACTCTTTCTCAAAAACCTCTCCCCCCACTCACACTCTCCCTTTCCCACTGTATACATACACCAGTCCAAAGTGAGCTGACATGGGTGGTGTTGGAGAAAAGGAAGCTGAGAGTACTTATAGATAGGTTTTAAAGAGATGAGTCTTTAGTGATGAGCGAAGAGCAGAAATAGAATCAGATGCTCGGATATGATGAGGAAGGTTGTTCCAGATGTGAGGAGCAGCAAAGATGAAAGAACGTTCACCATAAGTTCTTGTATTGACATGAAGTTTCAAAGGTAATAGTACATCCCTCAGTGGCCCAGCTGGATTGCGCCCAACAGCAACCTCCCACAACACGACAGTTTCATCAACATACTTATGTTGGTAGTCAAGTGGAAGAAGAAGAAGAAAGAATCGAAAGTAGACCTGGAATCTGAATGTCGAAAGTTTGACCGGAAACGGGTTTGTTTCGTTATCTGCGGCTGCGTAGTTGTTGCCACGAACAACCGTTTTTCAACAGCCAGCGGATAGCTGAAGATCAAGCACAGAATTTGACAGGTAGTTTCCGCTTTGTATAGCCGAGTTTGGCAAAGCAGATGTATACAGTTTGAATGTGTGTTCTTCGTTTAATTCATATTGAAACTTAACTTAAATTGTGCTGTACCCGAGGAAATTTTTAGTGATAAATTTCCATCAACGACATCGTCTGGGCAAAATGTCTCGACATGCTTCATTAGGCCTAGTCATTGTCATGTCCAGTCTCCGACTAATAACAGGGGCATACAAGGGGGCACTGTCGTGAAAAAAGCATAATATACATCTCAAGAATTTATATGTGATCCCCGCTATAGTTTAAAGCGTCGGTACGAGAAAAGAAATGAAAGTTTATGTAATGTCAAAGTGATGGACTCGCGATGGGGGGAGGTTGATGGAGGTTGATGTTCTTGGTACCATATGTGTTTAGTGTTGCGTAGAAAAGTAGCCCAGATCTGTCAGACTTGATTCATTTAAATGAAATTAGAAATGACAGCCCATGTGTGGATGAGGAATAGAGTGGTATTCTCCAGACAGTATTTAAAAAAAAAAGTTTAACTTTGATTTAATAGAGATGTATAAAATGACTCATGGATTATATGACAGAACTATAAACTCTTTGTTTACATTGAATGAGAACAGTGCCACAAGAGGCCATTCCTACAAACTAGTAAAAGTTTCAGTAAAAACTTCCAGATTTGCACATTTCTTTACTAACAGAGTAACAAATGTTTGGAATAATTTGTCACAAGACGTTGTTTCCGCAGAAACAGTGAATACATTTAAAAATTATCTTGATATTCATTTAAAAAATTTTAAATACAAAACTCATTTACATATTTATTGATTTTTCAAGCATTGCTCACTCAATGTGCGCCTGGCTCTTTTTAATATGCCTAGCCTTGAGTTTAGAAGATTAAGATCCTTGCACCACCTCTTCATTGTTTACTATGGCTAACTACGATAAAACTCGAGGGCACAACTTCAAAACAAAACTAATTTCGTAACTAACCAGTTCCGCAAGTTCTTTACTAACCGTATCATAAATCTGTGGAATAACCTTTCCTATGACACCATCAGTGCACCATCGGTAAACGCCTTCAAAAATCACATTGACAAAAAGTTTAAGAACCATGTATTTTCCACAGAGTTAAATCTTTACTGAGCTGTAGATAAATATAGTATACACTATGCCAGATTTAAACAAGGGTTTGTTCACAACAAGTGATCCAAAAGCACATAAATGGACACTGATTACGAGGGCAAAAGGCTTTTAGCCTATAGCCAAACATTTCTGTGATTCTGTGATTCTGTGAATGTTGAAAAATGCACCAGACATATGTGGGGACTCTCTTTCTTCCCCACTTCAAGCGGGCAAAAGGCCTTGTCAGGCCTGCACGCCTTGATATTGATATAACTTTTCAGTATCCAGTGATACATAGTTTAGTAGTAGTAGTAGTACTAGTAGTAATGTAGGGACTGGCATTTGACTGCATAGGCCTCACAGCCTTTTTTATGCCTCCTTCAATATCAGTCTCCTTTTATTTGTGGGATACATATATGTTCTCTTTTACATGTACTGTAAATCACTGGTCAGAGTCAATTAATTTTTCTTTTAAATTGATGTTCATGTCAAGGAGATTTTTGAACACATAATTAAAAAATACTTGGTAAAGGAATATTAAGAACTCTACTCTGGACAACTATGCTTTGTAATACTAATATAAATAATAAGCTTGTAGTTGTTGCTGGGACAGTTATTATATCAGTAAACTTCAGGCCTAAGTTTGTATGTCAATTGTCATGGCATGTCGCAGATTGGACATTTTTGCAATTAACTCATGAGGAATAGTTTTTGCCAAATCTGAAATATGCAGTGGTAATGTCTTGAATGTGACAGTCAGTTGGGAAATTCGAAATAAGCTGGATAAAACCAAGACCTGAAAATTTACTGGAGTTCAGTTCAGAGTCAAGGTTTGTAGTCTTGGAGAAGTGTAAAATGAAATAAAAACTATAGGATCAGGATCAGGATCAGCATTTGGGGCATTGTTATATATACAGTTAACTTAGCAATTTTGGCTTTTTATGCCCCTTCAGATTTTACTTCTTTTTGTTGTTGGTCCGGTCATTGACTAGCTAATTCATTTTATCCATCAAAGTCGTATTTCGTTTTTGTCAATAACTCATGTTTATCTATGACATTCTTAACAGTATTTATACCAGGTGCACGTTTAATATTGTTTGTTAGTTTGTTCCAATAATTTGTTACTCTGTTACTAAACAGTAATGTAAACTTTCATAAATTTGTTCTAGAATATTGTTTAAATATTTTGTCTGTACTGTTTCTTGTACTGTCTACCTTTGGAGTACAAAAAAGCATGCTTTGTTTACATTGTCAGACCCTTTAAATATTTTGTACATCTGTATCAAGTCCCCTCTTACTCTTCATGGTTTAAGTGATGGTAGTTGTAAGTACTTTAATCTTTCTTAATGTGAATAATCGTTTATGATACAGATCAGCTTTGCTCTTCTTTGAACCTGTTTTATGGCTTGTGACTGCTTTATTTGCGTTGGGTACCATAGAGTGTTTCCATATTCTAGGATAGGTCTAACTAATGTTTTATATAACCATAAAAAAGTAACCTAATCTATAAATGTAAATGCTCTTTTTATTATTCCAATCATTCTGTTTGCTTTGTTTATATGTTTTGTGGTAAACTCGTCAAATGACCCATGGTGTCCTGAACAAAATCAAAACTCTCATATGAATAAATAAAACTATGCCAGTTATGTTACAACTCTCCAGTTAGTCATGATATTCTTTGAAAATTTATGGGTCAGGAAAAACAACTCTTGTTCTCGCCCATGGTGCACTCATCAGTCCACCCCATATGCCCAAAATTTGTAACTGAATTTGTGCTTTGTCCATCACTTATTGGTATGTGAAATGGCATTATACATTCAACAATGATGTGTGTGTGTGTGTGTGTGTGTGTGTGTGCGCGCGCAAGTGTTTGTTGTGTGTGTGTGTGTGTGTGTGTGTGTGTGTATGTGACTGTATGTGACGATATATAGAGACCATGTGCTAATGTTGCTGTCATGATGCACATGGAAAAGAACATAGCCATAACTAAACTTTATTCTGCTGTGAAGAAACACAGAACTGATTTATGCCGACTGCTCTAGATAGTGAATGTTCACATTCTGGTCCAGTTAACATAAAGGAAAACAGAAGAAACAAAAACAAAGCAGTAGAAAGACATCACATATATCAAAGACATCCTCAGCCAAGGAGACTGGCTGGGTAGTAAAAATCAAAACTGGCTTTGTAATCCGCCTCAGTTTCCGATACACAAGCAACTGTGCCCCGTATCTCATTTCATTTCTCAGTTCGGTACAAGTTTTGAATTTCTTTTGTCTGTCTGCTGTATGTCGAACTGCAGAGAAACAACAGTGATGATTTCATTTACATTTTTCAGAGTTTGAAACTGCTTTCATGTTTGTTTTGCAGGAGAATAAACGAAATCTAGAATTCTAGTATCTACTGAAGCCCTTTTAACAAGACTGATTTTACGAAAAATTAATAATTGACCAACTGGCTGCCATATCGACAGGTCATTTGAAAATTGTAGGCATCAATGACTGATGACCAACATGAAACCTAAACCCAGTATACGTTTTATAGAGAAGTACTAGTAAAGGGGCTGACTTGCTTGTTCACCTTACATTTCTCTTTGATTGGGTTTGCATAAACTGAATTTTATTGATGATTAGTCATGTATGTTGAAAAAATAGGTTCTTGAAAATTTGATTGGTGTCCACGCAGGAGATAAAAGAAATATGTTAGTAGTTGGTGCAGTTTTAAAGTCTAGTGCGTTCCAGTGGTTAGAAAAAAAGAATATATTGACATTTTTTTTGTTTGACAGTGCTAAATATAGCATTTACCTCCTTGATTCTGAGATTTTTCACAAGTTGATGGATGGATTAAATCTCACAAAATTGTCTTCTGTAGCTTTGAATATTTTGTAAACCTGCCTTAACAAGGTTTCCCCTTATTTGCTGTCTTTTTGAGGAATGCAGGTGAACAGTCCTAATTTTTCTCGGTAGCTCATTCCTCACATTCTTTAACCATAATGGTCACTTTCCTTTGTACCCTGTCAACACTTAAATAAAATGTCTTTTCAGATATATGAGAACATATGTAGGTCAGGTGATAGGAGTTTGTCAAATGCTTGACCAAAATCCTTTTTCTTTTTCTTTTTTTTTGTGTGTTTTTTTGTTTGTTTTTGTTTGGCCCATGTGTGTGTTTTGGTTGTCTATGTGTAAGTGGGAAAAGTGGGAAAGTATATGTGTTTGTTGGTGGTAAACTGTAACAAATTCTGTTTCTGTGGAAATACTTTGTTGACCCCAAATTTTATTTAAAAATGCAGAAAAAGATCAGCTCTTTCCACACACATTCTAATCATAATAATAATAACGACGCACACTCAGAAACTGAACATTTCTTCAGTGGAAGTTGTTGCTTTTGTTGCAGAGGTATCACCTACCACCATGCCGACCAATCCTGATGAACCCTATTACTGCTCTCAGCAGATCAACATCCCTCCGGAGTTGATGGACATTCTGAAGCAGTTCACAAAGGCAGCCATTCGCACACAGCCCAAGGACGTCTTGGCATGGTCCGCTGCGTAAGTCTCAGGCTCCTTTAATTAAATGGAGGGTGGTTTAGAGAAAGTACACTGTTTAAGTGGATGGCGAGTGCATTAGCCAAGTGGTTAGATCTCTAAGACTTCCAATCCTAGGGTCCTTGGTTCTAATCCTAGCTGTATCTGGTGGGTTGAAGGTGGAGGATTTTCTGATCTCCCAGGTCACCACCATGACTTGCTAGTGCCAGAACCCCCTTCATGCAAATATATATAGATACATGCAGAACATTGAAAAAAAAAAAAACCCTAAAAAAAAAACCACCCGCAAGTAATCTATGTCAGTGCTCAGTGGATAATATATAAAACACAAACATGCCCAGCATGTGTGCCCCTGAAAATGGGAATATGATTGCCTAAATGGTGGGGTAAAATTGTCCCAACTTGTAAAAGCCCACTTATTGATCTTTACAGCCCACTGAAAAACAACACGCACACACAAAAAAAGTGTATTGCATGGGTTCTTGAATAGATATTTTAAAGGGAAAATGAGTACCCCCACACACCCCACCACTACCCCCGTCATCTCCACTCTGAGCTACTGATGCTGATGTTGGGATGCAAGCCCAATGCCAACAGACTGAAAGTGCAAGGCTCTGTCTAGCCTAGATCAGCAGTCACACCCACCATTTTTGGGGTAGATTTGTGATGTTTCCTTGGTGTGAATGCATTATTGATAATGGTTTGGTCAAGTGGCTGATGCTAAGTGCCTATGACCTGTTCTCTTTCCATCACCACCAGTTATTTTCGAGCCATGGCCAAGGGGGAAATGCCACCGGTGAAGGAGAGGCTGGAGATGCCTGTGGCCACACAGAAAACAGACACCGGTCTGACACCTGGTATCCTCAAGGTGCTCAACAAACAGGTCAGCATTTACAAGTGAAACACTCTACCTTTGTGTGCTTGATTTGTGCAGGCTCATCGTATGTCTCCAGTGATCACCATCGATTATTTAACCCCTAGTACAGGTTTTGCCATTTAAAAAAAATTCAGTATAGCTTATCTTGACTCTGTTGTCATTGCTTAGCTTGTGTGACTTGTTACCATGTCTTTCTTAAAAATTTTTATTGTTTACTTTTTTTTTTTTTTCATGATTTTTTGTTTTGTTTTTGTTTTTGTTTTGTGCATGATTTCAACAGTGAATGTTTGCCAAAAAGCAGGTCATTTTCTCAACTCAAAGTAACCTCAGAACAGCTTCTGTGCTGATAACATTTGGCATTGATAGCTGAAGCACTTTGTACAGGATATGGTTACACACGTGGGATATAATCTTGTCAGTCTGATGCTTCTTGACATTACTTCACACTTTTCTAAAAATGACCTCCATTTTCCTGAGTGTGCATGCTGGCTGTTTTCATAATACTGTTACCCACCAAATGTGCCCTGGGATCTATAACATGCATATTATTTTGATCATCTCCTGGCCAGCCATCAGACCCATCTGAAGTGGCCATTTTGTACCAGTGCTACACACACCTCATTTGGATAGGACTATTTTTCATATGTGTGTTCTTTTTGATGAATCTGAACTTAACCTGTCCACTGCCAGGGAAGCATAACTTCTGCTGCAGGGCCTCTGCCATGAAATTTTCAGTGAAGATGGGCATGTTTAAAAGAATCTACAGGCTACATATTTTGTTTAAAGGTAAAGGTATGCAAACGATAATTTTTTTTCTGAATGAGCTTTCTGTTTTAGCGCATTTTGAAATGTATACAGTATATAGATTCAGATTTTGAGCTGATTAAACAATGCAGTATATTTTAGCCATGTAATTTAATGTTTCTTGATACTTAAAACAAAGGGATATCATTGTGAATTTTTCAGCAAAAACAAAACAACTGAATAGCTATATCATAGTACATTTTTCAACAACAACAACAAAAGATTAACAACACAAATAAGCATGCCAATATAGAAAACCCACCAAAATGAAGGCCTTGTATCTAAGATGTAACTGAACGAAAATAACAATCAAAACAGTCTAAGATTACACACATGTTGGAACAATTCCAAAATGTGTGCTATCATCAAGGTCCCCAAACCCCTCTTCCTCCTCCTCTCCCTCCTTCCTCCACTTCCTTTGTTGTTCTTGTGGTACTTGCTTTTTCCCAGGCTTGTGATTGCCTACTCTTTTGTGTCAGTCTCAGAACAGTCAGTGTCTGCAGTATAATCTGGGTCATCGTAACCATCTTTGCTTGCCTGAAGTCGACCGAGATTGCTCGTTGCCGTCTGCTGTGTCTTTGCTATTTGCGCGCTGACTGGGCTGGCAGTTGGTCAACACTTTGAGCCACAGATCACACCGTATACTAGATTAGGTCTGTGTTTATGTTTATTCATGATTGAAATAAGTCTTCCTCTGGGCTGGACAACAGTTATGACGCTATTTCCCCCCCCCCCCCCTGTGGGGATGCTGGGGGTCTTTCAGTATAAATAGCATCCCCGCCTTCTGGAAATTCTATGCTAGAAATTTCCTCTTTTCTTTCACTCTCTTTGTTTCTGCCTTTTTTCTTTCTTCACTGTTGTCTTCTTTTTCTGCCTTCCCAGTCCATCCCCCCCCCCCTTTTTTTTTTTTCAAGCGATCCTTTACACTTTTTTTTTCTCTTTTCTGCAGTCTGTGATGTAGTATCTGTGCTGTTTTGCTTTGGTGACTAGGTAGTGAGATGTAAACACTGGAATAGGCACTAGCTGTCCATTCTGCAGTGTTATTTGTCTGAATGGCCTTTTCTATGTATTTTTTGTTTGGCTTTGAAGTATCATGTTTTCCATTTCTATGATTTAAAAAAAAAAAAAAATCTGGGGATGAAAAATTAAGTGGAACGGCTGGCGTCCTCAGCATGGCCTAGTCTTATTTGCCATAAGGAGCTAAATGGTTGGGATAATGTGTCATGAACTTTGTTTTCTGGGTTTGTCTTAGTGTATTTTGTTTGTAAATGTGACAGTTTTGTGTTGATGTGGTTGAGCATTTCTATGGGTTGACAGTCCTGATATGGCCCTGTGCGGTCGGCTGGACTATCAGTAACACGAACAAGAACCTGATGCTATTTCTGATTCTGGCTGAAGGAAAATTCAGAAAAGTCTGATGAAGTTCAGCTAGGCAGTATGGCTGCAACTACGAGGGTCATTCAATAAATAAGGTGAATTTTTCGGTATAAGGACTTCTAATACAGATAGAAGCTTACTTTTAAAAAAAATTTTTCAACGTAGTCTCCCAGCACTGTCACACACTTTTCCCATCTGTGCACAAGCTTCTGTATTCCCTCAGCGTAAAAATCTTTGGACTGATGTCTCAGCCAGTCGCTCACAACACTTTTGACTTCATTGTCACTTTCAAACTTCGTGCCTCTCGTGAACGCTTTCAAGGGACCAAACAGGTGAAAGTCTGAAGGGGCAAGGTCTGGGCTGTAAGGGGGATGAGGGAGCAGTTCCCAGCCCAGCTCGTTGATGGTCTGCACCGTTCGGGCTGCTGTGTGAGGCCTTGCATCTTTGGCACCCACCGGCAGCTGACCTTCGAGTAGCCAAGGTCATCATGGACAATTTTGTGTGCTGTCCCAACAGATAAGCTCAAAGTCCTTGCAATGTCATCCACTGTCACCCTTCTGTCAGACTGAATGAGGACATTGACTGATTCGATCACCTCAGGAGACCTCACTTCTGTAGGCCTTCCAGGCGTGTCTTCATCCTCAACACTGCTCCATCCTTCTTTAAACAGTTTAGCCCACTTGTAGACATTTTTTCGGCTGAAACATGTGGCACCATACACAGTTGACATTCTCCTATGAATTTCAACTGGTTTGCACCCTTCAGCAACCAAAAACTTGATAACTGACCGCTGTTCAATCCTGGAGCATGCTTCTTGGTCGGCCATCTTTGTTAATTGCCAAAACTCTCAAAGTTTTTTTTAATCTGCAAAACAAATTAAATCCATGTGAAAAAGAAGAAAAAGAAAAAAAAAGAAAAAAAAGTAAGCTTCTATCTGTATTAGAAGTCCTTATACCGAAAAATTCACCTTATTTATTGAATGACCCTCGTACATTGTGAAGGCAGCGAAAAGGTTAAATATTACGGAAAAAAAGACAGACCAGAGTCATCCCTTCCATTTTGTTTTTGCTGCAGCTGGGACCAAAGAAGACGGTGGATCTGAGCTTGATTGAAGATAAATGGCTGGACCTGGCCCTGACCAAAGAACAGTTTGATGACCTGGTTCGTGTCGGGAGCTTCAGTGGTCAGGTGGAATGGAACAGGTTCTTCGCTCTGGCAGCCTCAGCCTTGGGAGATGTAAGTTCCTTGTTCTTATATATCCATACAGAGCAGCTCTTGATAAGTACAATGAATGGATTTGAGAAGCTTATTTGTTTCATGTTTTATGTGTTAACCTCTACAGTGCCCCATTATGTAAGTGCGTGTATATATATATCTTTTTATCAGCAAAAATGCTTCACTCTTTGCCCAGTGACATACATATACACCCACATCATTTAAGGATTTTTCACAGTTACATTTTAAAGTTGAGATGTCGATGTAGCCACCAGTCAGAAAGCTTGATATGTCTACTTTGATTATCTGTGAGTAACAGCCAGTCACACTCTGTATGGTAATTACTGGATGTTATTGTCAGCACCCCTCAGAAAATTTCAAGAAGGCTGATGACAAAACACAATCTGGCTGTAGTGGCATGGAACGGCAGCATGTTGCAAACAGCCTTTGTCATTTTGTCGCCCAAGATGTTGCATAAGCTTTACAAGTCACTGAGGTTGTATTTAGTCAAAGCTTGTGGTGTCAAAATTTTGTCAGATGGTTCCCTCGATGCGAGTGTGAGTAAAGAGAGGGTGGGGGTAATTATAGAGCTAGATGTTGCAATAAAAGGAGAGTGAGTGAGTGGACAGGAAGCCAAGAGTAACACTCACTGACCCAGACTTGGCCTGGAAGACTACCCATTCCCTTCTTCAGTGCAGCGAGGGAGAAATTGATGGAGGGAGTGGAACAGTGTCATGCTGGAACAATGTTGTGCATTGCATGAATCACTGGAGAAGTGTGTGGTTTTTGAAAATCACTGGCAGTTGATCAAAGAAGGGGATCAAATGTTGCCGCAGGTGAAATTCTGAACAGTACTCACACCCCACCCCTTCCTGCATTGTGTGCCAACTGGGTCACTGATAACCTCTTGGAGAGTCTCTGAAAGTGAGCATGAGGTGAGTGGGTGTGGCACAGGCAGGCGTGGCACGTTAAGGACGTGTGTGTGAGATTTCTATTTCTCTTTTAATGAAAAGAAACAGTTTGCTGACTACATTTCTGCTTCAGTTGCCAATACCAAAACTTGGATTATAATTCATGACTCCATGTGTACATAAGGGATGGCAACATATTTTAGTTTTAAGATGTTTCATAGGTCCATTTCAGTTGTTTTAAGTAACATTAAACAACTATAATCATATTTTCAGAATGAATGTGAAATTTGTTTTCCCCATTCATGGTTCTCTCATTGCTAACCAGTGTGTTATGTAAGCTTCAAACTATCTTAAATGCATAGTCTGTTCATTTTCCTTTCAGAAAAGTATGGGTTATTCATTCTTTCTTGCAGTAGTTTGCGTGCTAGAATTTTTTTTTTTTTTTTAACCCTTTGCAACCAAAAAAACACCTGGCAAATATGAAGCACAAGCCAAAATAATGCCTGGTACTGAAGAGGTCAAGAGTGTAGTTAAGAACCCTATTCATTGGCCCACAATAGCAAAATAATATTTTGGTTTTTTTTGGTCAGATTTCCATGTAGATTACTTTGTCACCCAAAATTCCTTTGTGTGAAACTGAGGCTGCTGTCTTCAAGGATAGTGTGGTGCCAGAGTGCAAGTTAAAGTTAAAAAGGTCAGAGCAACTTCACTGGTGAATTTTATCAGTAATTTAACTTGTGAGTAGAATCTATATTATGGTATATATGTTATAATGTTTTTGTGAGCATGGAGCTTCTTGAAAATTCTGTTTCAGAACTGACCATGTTGCTATGGGTTTGATGCTTTAAAAAAATTTTGTTTTTACTCATCGGTGCTTTTTGTCATCGTAACAAAAGTTGCTCTGTCCTATAGGGTTAAATGAGCTCAAGATCATGGAGTATTAATTTCTGTTAACAGGGCTTTTAGCTTCAGTTATTTATTTATTCATTCACTGTTGGGATGCACATTTAAAAGCGCCAATGACTGTAAGTCTTCATGTTTTGATCTGTTTTTAAAATTACAAATACAGGTTTAAAAAAAAAAAAGTTGAAGACTATGAAATCAAATGGAAAATTGCAGGTCAAAATTACTGTGGAAGGAAGGTGACATAATGGTGTCAATAATTATTATGAAGCATTGACCAGTGCACCATGGTGCATACACTCCTGCAAATATCCTTCCATTCAAGATCGTTTTCTGTGTGATACTTTTTTTTAAAATTATTTTTTTTTAACTTTCTTCCTAATCATGCAGTTTTTCTTTCAGATGAATATATTTTTTTCTTCAGAAAAAGCGCCTTTTCAACCTGCCTATCGAGCCAGTTTTTCTGTTGACCCGTTAGTTCATATAATGCATACCCATCCGCTAATTGTCTTCAGTTCTCCTTTTTTTTCTTCCTTCCATTTTCCAAGAATGTGATGCTGTTTTTTTTTTTTTTTTTTTAGCATTTGTGTTTTTCTTTTATCTCCTTTTTGAAAAAATTCATCACATGATAATTAAATGAGATGGTAATATGTAAGCGGTATTTGTGAGAACAGATAAAGTATATAAATATTAACAAGTGATCCATCCCCACCAAATAAGTAAACTGAGGAACAGCGCTCTTCTCTGTTTGGTGATAGAACATCACAGATGCCATGAAGGTGATATGCGAGATCCTGACAGCAGACCCAGACGGTGGGGCGGCCCGCATCCCATTCCCGCTATTCAAAGACCTGTATCAGTACCTGGCCCAGATTGATGGGGAGATCTCGCCCCAGCAAGTCAGTGATGTCATCAACCACCTCCAGTATGACGTGTAAGTCAGCATGGATACACTGGTTATGTTTTTTTTTTTTTTTTGTTGTGCATTATAGTTCTGTTTTTTTTTTCATCACAACAGATTTCTCTGTGTGAAATTTGGACTGCTCTCCCAGCTGAGAGCATGTCGTCAAAGTGCAGTGCAACCCACATTGTAAGTGTATTATGTTTTACAATCAAAGTGGATTTTCCTACAAAATTGTGCCAGGCACAGCCCCTGTGTTGCTGTGGGTTCCTTTCCTTGTGTTTTGTGCATGCTGCACTGGGGTTTATCGTCTTATCTGTGCTGCTGAATATAGGTCATGGATGAATGGACTGACATTGATATTTGGATGGGTAGAATGACGCAGGTACTAAGATGGAGGCCAGGTGGCTGCACAGGCAGAGAAGCAGTGTTCCTTAAATACTTGAATCAAGCTGGATGGAGGATGCTGTGGATGACTGGCTGTACCGGTAGTCTGAAGAGAATGTGGATTGACAAAGGTTCTTGGATGGCATGGTGGATGGATAGTTTTTGGTACTTGGAGATGGGTCAGAATGGATAGATTGCAATGGCCACTTAGTTGTCTCATTCTAATCATTCGATGAGACGATAAACTGAGGTCCTGTGTGCAGCATGCACTTAGCACATGTAAAAGAACCCACAGCAACAAAAGGGTTGTTCCTGGCAAAATTCTGTAGAAAAATCCACTTCCATAGGAAAAACAAATAAAACTGCACACAGGAAAAAATACAAAAAAATGGGTGCCGCTGTAGTGTAGCGATGCACTGTCTCTGGGGAGAGCCGCCTGAATTTCACACAGAGAAATCTGTTGTGATAAAAAGAAATACAAATACAAAATATGGATTGATAAGGGTACTTGGAAATGTATAAGGCAGATGCATAGGTAAACAGTAAAGATTGGATGGATTAATACAGATTGGGTAAAGATGGATAGGTAGATGGAAGATGGAAGGGTTGATATACAACCACCATGAGTACATTTGCTTTATATTGTGAGGATTTGTTATCTATCATTGTGAAGCAGTGGTGTGTCTTGGCTCCAGTGTTCTGCAACTTCTTTATCACATGTGGCCTCAGCCGTGCTGTAAGAGACAAAGATGGCGTGTGTATGAAGTATAGAACAAAATTAATGGGTCCCTATTCAACTTCTGCTGCTAGAGCACTAAAAAAGACCTTGGTGAAGTTCACACTAGAGGCTCTCATTGCTAATGACTGTGCCAAGTGCATTGGGTTACGCTGCTGGTCAGGCATCTGCTTTGCAGATGTGGTGTAGCATACACAGATGTGTCTGAACACAGTGATGCCTCCTTGAATAACTGAACTGTGTCTTGATGGCACTGAAAGTGTAATGACAATGATCTGGAAGATCATTATTGTCAAATTTGCTGAAGCAACCTGGCTCTTTCGTCTCACCATCTGCCTTGGCAAAACTGAAGTTCTGCTCCATTCTGTCCTGCAATCTGCAGCCCCTCTTATTTTCACTGAGGGAACAGAATTGAAGACTGCAGAAGAGTTCAAATACCTGGGCAGTACCATCTACAGTTCCTTTGACAAGATCAACACTAGGATCAGCAAAGCAAGCCAAGCTCTTGGTAGACTGAGATCCCGAGTACTGAACCAGCACAATGTCCAACTTTTAACCAAGCTTATAAGTGTACAAGACGGGTTAATTTCACCCTACTCTATGGTTCTGAGACCTGGACTTTGTACAGAAGACACAAGGCTTCTTGAGCACTTCCACATGCACAGACTGCTCACAGTGCTTGGCATTCATAAGGTGGCAGGACAAGGTCACTAACCCAGACATCCTCCACGGGGCAGAGACTACAAGCATCAAAGCCCTCATCCTGAAAGCCTGGCATCATTGGGCAGGCCACATCCGAAAGGATGACTCTGGAATCCCTAAGCAGCTCCTCAATGCTTCAGGGTGAACTCTGCGTAGACAAAAAGTGAGGAAGGCCCCCAAAATAACTGTACAAAGGTCAACATTGTGCATGCTGGAATCCCCCCCCCCCCCAAGGCAGTTAGAGGAGCGTGCACAGGGCAGGACCAGCTGACATGCTCTGACAAAGCAAGCGCAGGACAGCTTTGGGAAGACTGCCTTTAAACAGTGCTGAAACCACAAGAAGATGAAGACAGCAGCAGCAACGCCAAAGAGTCTGGACAGTTTCCCTGCTCTTACTATGGACGCCTGTGCAGATCCAAACTGGGACTCCATAGTCACATGCGCATCCACACCAAATGATAATGACTGATGTGCACAGATGTCAATAACTGATGACAGACTGCCAAGATGCACGCATGTTGTGCATGCAAGTGTAAATACAACTTTAAATGGTCATGTGTACAAGCTGTCCAGATATACTTTCTTGCATGCCTGAGGAAAGCACAAGAGCATTCACCTTCAAAAATTACAAACATGCACTTTATTTGTTGGTGCTTTAACAAGACAACTGGTAAGTGGAATGTTTTCTAATTTGCTCATATGAGGTTGAGTGCATCTTGTAGCAGCGTTTGCGTGTGTATCTCTTAAATGTGATCACTTCTCCATCAGAGCAAGGGTACCTAGAGAAGACATGTCAGTCAGTGTGCATGGTGTCATGCACTCCAGTGACGTGAATGCTGGCGTCGTCCTTGAAGATTGCTCTGTTTGCCAGGGACAAGCAAGAGGGCTATGTGATGCCTCGCAACTTCTACTGCCCCAACTGTCCAAAGCTGTCCTGAGTCCTCCTGCTCTCCCCCTTGGCTTCATCACCATGCATCCATCACCTCACCTGCCTTCATTGCCATCCTCTGTCTTCTGCCATCATGTAACAGTTTTCATCCACAAACACCCCCCCCCACACACACACACCCAAGTGTAAAACATAAGAAGGTGAACCTAACAGTTTAAGGTATTAAAAAAAAAAAAAAGTAAACTGGAACATAAATGTGAAAAGAAATGTAATGTGTTGTGCACATGTGTGGGCGTGAGAGAGAGAGAGAGAGAGAGAGATATGCTAGAGATTTACTTCAGCGCTGGCTGACAATTTCAGAGGCCTTTGACGATTTGATATTTTTTGTGTAAGTGTTCTTCAAAGCTGTAGTTTGTCTTTTATTTTCCTTCACTGCTTTCTTTCAAAGCCCTTTAAAATAATTTTTATTTTGCACACTTTACACAAAGGTATTGTCCAGCTGTACATTTACAGTCCATCCAGTCTGGGTCTCCACGGACTTCGAACAAAGCAACGATTCCCCCCCACACCCCCGGTTCCTGTTAAAACTAATTTTATAAAGCTGTACAAACAAACTGAAATGGTATTAAAAAATGGGAAAATTAATTTTTTTGTGATTTGCCTGTTGATTTGAAAATGTGAGCATGCAAGGTAATGTATATAGCTTATCTAGCCATGCTGTAATGTGTCCAACAATCTGAAGACTGCTGCAGAATTTTCAAAGTGATGTTTCAACTATACACAGCTATTGGCTGCAATCTCCTGTTGTCCACTGAAAAACGCCAGTAAATACACATATTTATCATATATTCTCTCAGAAATCTGGATGAGTGAGTTTCCAAAGAGAAAAATGCAAATAGATCTGAAAATGGAATATAAATGTTAACTTGTAACTAACATTACATGCATGGTTACTAATGTACTGCCAAAAGGACACATGCACCAACAACTTGAGAGAATGGTACAAAAGTGGTGACCACCAAACAAAAGCACATACTGTCACTGCAAGTTCACACACAGAATCACACAAGCATAGCTTTATTGAAACTGACAGCTGCACAATGAACAAAATGTGAACATGAATAGGGGCTCAGTGCAATTTAAATCTGAAGCTAACTCCTCAGCAAATTTGCAACAAGCAGCAGAGAGCAAAATCTGCAAACTTCTTCTTTGGGAAAGGGGAGGGGGTGGGTTTGGCATACTGTCAGAGTAAGTCTGGATGAGTAAAGACAGAAGAAAATACTGCATGGGCAAACATTCACTGCATACTTACCACATATTTAATATTACAGGCCTCATACAAAAATCTATCCTGTTGTGTAAATCTGAAAGTGCTTGCCATGAAGTGGTTTCTATACAAATGAGAAATATTTCCTCAAGACAAAGTGGGGTTTGAATAAACTACATGGAAATGGTCCTTTTATCAGCACTTGAGTAAATCTAATTCATGGGAACATGTTCAGAATAAAGGCCAAAAAATAACCATAACCAGTACACTTACCATGGTATACTTACCACAAGATCACTACAAATACCGTGAAAAAGAAACTGCAAAATATCGCCACACAAAAACAATTGCCAGCTCCATTCCTAGATTGTCATCTGAACTGCCTTCACATTTAAATTTTCATATCAATGTTGAACACTTCTTTGCATCTGGAAAATGGCTAGTTTCACACATGTATCAGAAATATTACATCATGCCTTTCAAATCAATATTGCTTGTACATGTGATTCTTGTTTTCCATTGTCTGTTAAAGTAGTACCATTGTTGCAGTCCTGTTTTTTTGTTTTGGTTCATGTATGTTTAAGTGATTAAGCAACTGATATCCAATACCATTAATTTAAATTCTTCAGCATATAAGAAAAAAAGTGTTATTACATGTACTCTGTAAAAATGATTTGTATTTGCAATTTCTGATCAACTTACCAGTGTTTTCTTGCTAACAGAAAAACAAACAGATCTGCCATAACTGAGCATGAAAAGTGTTTTTTTTTTTTTTAAATACAAGAATCCATGCACATATGTGCTATCCATTACTATTCTCTAAGAATCTGTTTCTCCATGGGTAAGATCCTATCTCCACATTACCCACCTGCTTTGAGTTCGAGTCATACCCACCTTCAGGATCTCAAACACTTCTGTGGTGAACACCCCCCAAATCAGCACTGACGACTTCATTGACAGTAAAAAAACAACAAAAAACCAATTTTTAAAAGATTGTTCATAATCCACCATCTGATCCAGTAATCTGTTATTACTTTGCCATGGAACATAGAGTGCCCCGTGGTGCTTAAACAGAAAAAAGGTGGAAACAAAGCATCTGCAGAATTCTGTTTATATTTGGTTCTTTAAAAAAAAAAAAAAAAAAAAAAAAGCGTTTGGTTCTCATTGCCTCTCTCTTACAATGCATCTGGTGTCTTTCAGCATCATCTACAGACACAGAATCTTCTTTCTTTTTCTTTTGTTCTTCTATAAATCTGTTTTACAAAAAAACCCAGCTTGACCTACCTGATATGTTTGTGGATGTATATACATGTATGTGGTTGCTAATCCCAGCAAACTGATCTTAAATTCTCCCCAAATTGTTGCATGACTGTCTGTTTGCATGAACCACAGCAAATATTAAACGGTGGAGAAAAAAAAGAAGAGTAATTTAAAAATCCTTTAAGTAAGCATGAGTGCAATGTCTGTGTGCACAGAATGCACACACACTGCGTTTTCCCCCATTTTTTTTTTATTCATTAATTTATTTTTAGAATTGTTAGGAAGACGATAGTATCTGTTCATGTTGTAATATGCATCTCTCCCTCCGCCCCACCCAAAGTCAAGTAGTGGTGTGTGTGTACGTGCAAAGTGCAGCCATAAATAGAAATGCAGTATGGAAGAGTTTAATTAAAAGCTTCTCAAGAGTCCATGCTACACTTCTTTACCATGAAATTGAAAATAAAGGCAGTGTCTCTCCTTCAAGTTAAAAAACCCATCCTGTTGGAAGAAAAAGAAATCTGTTGTTGTCTGCATCAGGGTCAGGTAAATGAGGCCACCCTGACACCAGCAGCCCTTCACTCATCATCCTCCCCATCTTCTGGTGGGGGTGGGGGAGGGGGAGGGGCCCCAACATTTGGCATCTGGGCCGGGTAGCCCGCGTCTGAAGGCTCCTGCTTGACCTGGACGTTTGTGAAATCCATCCATGATTTGTTCTCCAAGTCTCCGCCGGGATAGCCAGCATTGTTGTAGTTATCATAGCCTCCCATACCCATGCCCCCGTCTCCAAACGGTGGTTCCAAGGTGACGTCGGGCTCCTCCTTGATGCGACGCTCACGTGAGCGCCGGCCGCGGTCACGGGATCGGCTCCGACGACCACGCTTGCGCTCTCGCGATCGGCTGCGCTTGCGCTCACGGGATCGCGAGCGCCGGCTTCGCTTCTTTTCTCTGCTGCGGGTTGCCTCTTCCTCTTCTGCAACCAGGATGAATGGACAATTCTAGTTCAAGACCTTTTAGCAACATATACAGTATATGATTCTCAACTATATTTTTTGACAGACTGTGTAGTAGTCAGCGCTGTCAAAATTTCTGTAAAGCGTCTAGCCATGCTTTTACTCAGACTATCCCATCTCGCAACTCCAGAACAAGCCAAGCTGCCCAGTATTTTATTTTTATTTATTTATTTATTTTTTTTTGGGGGGGGGGGGGGGGGGGGGGGGGTGCCAATAGTTTATCAAGCAAAGCACTGAATGGGCAATTTTAGTAAAGGAAAACAATTTCTGTGAGCAAGGAACATAAACGTTACACATTTCTTTTTATGGAGGACTTGCAATGTTTCCCCCCAACTCCCCTTCTTCGTCACCATTTCATGGCTAGTCTGTTCCATGTTTACACATTTTTGTGCAGGGCACTGACGATCTAGAACCAGCATGAACCAACACTTCACTTAGAGCCCCAGTCACCAAAGCTGCCAATCTTCAAACACAAATGTAATTGCAGAATGAATCAAAATCTTAACCTAAATGTAATGTAAACTATAAGAATTATTTCGTACATTCTCTGTTTAGCTCATACACTTACCATTTCAAATTGGTGCAAGCTACAGCTTTACCATGTCAAACTGGTGCAAGCTACAGCTTTGCTCTGGTGGCTAATTCTTGTTGCTAATGCTGTACTAACAAGGACCTCTGGGTCTAGTTCTATGCATAAAACACATGAAAGGTCTATATCCTTTTCTCAAAATTTGACAGCTGCCAGACAGGAAAAAAGGTGAAACAGAATCAATAGGAGCTAAAGCTACAGTACTTTATACTGAAGATATGGGGTGCGAGTTCAGAGTGAACGGAGTGAAGATTGAGAAGTGTAGACTGAGAATGATGACCCTAGGCATCCTGTTACCTGCAGAAACCAGTTTCCTGAGTTCAATCCCCAGTTTCAGCCTACCTGGTGGGTTAAGAGTGGAGTTTTTCCAATCTGCCAGGACGATGTATGTGAAGACCTGCTAGTGCCTAAACCCTCTTTGTGTGTATAAGAATAACTTTATTATCTCCAACTGGAGAAATTTGGTCAGGTGCATTATCACAACATAGACAGTAGACAACATGGGGACCATAACTGTAAAAGCCAACAACAGCCCCAACAAATATTACGAAGATACAAATGTAAAAAAAATATCACATACATACATCCACACACTGCAGGTAATAACTAGTATTCTTAATGTAAAAACAGAAAGAATTAAGAAATATTATTTGAATATAATTATAAACATAGCCTACTATACTGCACATTGATTATAATAGACAGATAAGATAAGAATAAAGATGAATTGCGGAAAACCACAACCAGATAATCAGCACCCCCCCGCACCGCACCCCCCCCCCCCCCCCACCCCACACACGCGGATAACTTGATTAAACAAGAGTAATAAACATATGTTCTCAAATAAAAGCATTTCACATATTCGCTTTTAAAAACATTGCAATTACTTATTACATCGTAATTATTAAACAGAAATATATTTAGAATAAGGACGTTAGCATGAAGATCAAACACGCACGTTAAAGATCCTGTATTTCATGTTGGTGTTAGGTGGGTTATGGAAACAAGAATATACCCAGCAAGCACATCCCTGAAAAAGATGTGTATTGCTGCCTGCATGGTGGGGTTAAAAACACACACACAAAAAAAAACAGTCATACATGTAAAAGCATGTGTGTGTGTGTGTGTACGCGTGCGTTCGCATGACTGAAACCTAACTGAATGACACAGGATATGAATGATGAGCACCCAAAAGCAGCTCTCAGTCGGTTCTACCCAGCCAGGCAGCCTGCTGTGCTAATGACTCTGTTTGTAAAGTGCTCAGAGCCTGGTCTGTGGCTGAGTACAGATGCTACAGAAGTATCCATGTGATCATCATCACAACTGCCCTGCTCACCTTCAGGACCCCGCTCCTCACGGTCACGACTACGGCGGCGGTCCCGATCCTTGCTGCGGCTGCGACGCCTTTCCCTGTCCATACGATCCCTGCCACCCATGCCTCGAGCGGGGCTGCGAGAACGGCTTCTGCCACGCCTCCTCTCCCTGCTGCGTGAGCGGTCTGCACGGCCTCTTGCTCCATTCTGCTCTTCGTAACTGTGGAGGAAAAAACCACAATGAAAACATTACTTTCAGAGTTGAAACAGGTTGTGAATAAGCATGCTAGCCCTGAAACGTTTCTTCTGGCTTGTTCATGAAACGGTGTGGTGTGTGTGTGTGTGTGTGTGTGTATATATATATATATGTGTGTGTGCATGTGTGTGTCACTGTGACAAAAATATTGTGACTATAATGAGGGGCTGTAAATACACAAATTTACAGAACCAAAGTCTCAGTTATCACATTATCCCTGCATTCCATACTTTTAAATACATTCTTTAAAAGTAGAAAAAGAAAATTAAAAAATATTGATAATCCTTTTAAAAAGCACACTTCATCCAGAACGTTAAGTTTTATGGTAGATCAATTAGTAAGAAAATGAATGGTCCACAAGAAAACATTTTTTTTAAATTTTTTTTTTTACTTTTATCTAAAAATAAATTCATACATACCCAATAATCTAATGATCACATAAATCCTCACCATCAGGTATTGCACCCCACCCGAATTCCCAACCAATCATGGAGTGAAAAACAACTCACATCACCACCACAACAACAATAAAAAAAAAAAAGAAAAAAAAAAGTGACCACCAAACCAAACATGAACTGCACTGCACCCTTCACTCGGGACCTACCCTGCCCCTGCTCCCGCTCCACCAGCTCCTTGACCGGAGTAGTCGTCACGTCCAGAGAAGCGGGTGTTCTCGTCAGGCCCTCCTTTGCGGGTGCCTCCCAGCCCCCCTCCTGCACGCACACACAGACAGACATCCGACACGTGTTTCCCTAACCACCCTGACAGAAGCTCCCCATGATGGTCACACCACTGCTACAGCAGGGGAAACAACTGAGTCCCAAAAACTGTTCAATGTTTCACCCATGCTGGGAAAAGGAGATAACCAAACACTGCTTATCAGCCACATGGATATAAAAAGCCCGTATCTGGGATTGGGATTAGCTCATATTTCTTACTGTGTCAGTTTGGTCTGCGCCCCTCCCAACTCTTCACTCGATGCATGTCAAAACTATTGATCTCTTACACAATCCAGGATGCCTGACTCAGTTCTGGGAAGCAAAGTCAGGGGACAGATCGCCATATTTTGTACTTGAACCCTAATATATTTATACAGACTGATCAACACAGCCACAGTGGGTGTCCCAACATCAAAATTATCGCAAGAGCATGCGCTGCTAACTGACATTCCTATGAAGTAAAAATTCAGTGCAGGTACCAGAAGAAGTCACTGAACACTGGAAGCAACAGAAAATGTGCAATAGTCCTTTCGAGAAGTTTCTATCTGAAATGGATTATGACACAGGTACTTCTGTAAAACCAGAGACTGCGCTCCAATCAATTGCTGCGTGGAACATAGATCTGGGATCAAACAATTGTAATGGAAAAGGGAAAGACTGTGGACCACTTAATCATTGTGTGGAACATGGAGACTGTGGAACAATCAATCACTGTGTATAAAATAATCCAATAGACTATATGGGTCCATTACAGGAACAACATATTTCAAGACAACTGCAAGATGACACACAATGACCCACACCCCTATTTGTCACTCCAACAAAAAAAGAAAGAAAAGTGCTTATCTGTGCACTGCTTGGGGAAAATGCCATAATATTATATATGGGTATATAATACATGCCACAAATAATTGTAAATATTTCATCATCCCTTGGAACAATGAATACACAACAAAATCAAAAGTCATCCTCTTCATGGAGAAATGAATGGACAATGAAATCAAATGCCATTCTCATCATGGGATTCATCTCAATGCTACTTGAATTTCCAACTAAACTTTCTTGAAAGTAATTCCAATATCTAACACAGGAACTGAACATCATTCTAGTTAAGAAGGCCGAGAAAGTCAAAACCAGGACTTCCTAAAGATGGATGTTTTTATTCCAACTAAAACGAATGCAGAATGAGAAAACATATTTTCAGTTCTACGGCCTTCAAGCAATGGGTTCATGATAAACCCAAATTACATATCATTTCCCCCGCACTTCCACAACTGTTATGAGTTCAAGTTGGAAAATTTCAGCACCAGCAATGTCACTGAAGGTATGTGTACCGTGTAGATTTTTTTATTTTTTTTTTTTATGGGCTAGCATCAAGGCCAGCTGCACTCAGCCAGTGGGGCTGCTGCAACTCATCAATTACCACCATCAGCTGGGGGACCATTACTCAGGTTGAGAAACAACAGGCGCAAGTGAACCCCTGCGAACTGACCAGGCAATAAGTATAAGGTCTCCACATGTGGCTGGTATCATGGAGCTGGGCACTGACAGCCACCTTGTTCATAGATGTGGTTTATTACAACTTAGCTCAGTGCCAAAAGGGTTGCCATTAACTCCCCATGGACTGTGATACAAAGTGGGTGTTTGGCATGGTTCGGGGGCTGATGGAATTAACAGTCTGGCAATAATGCCACCGGGGAAGCATGGGAGACAAGGCAACACATTCCCCTGACAAAAGTATCCAGTTCATATCAAAAATGATCTGTACAAGAATAACATAACAAAGGAAAACCAAACAAAGGCGCCCTGAGAAACTAACTTCCAAAACATAGTAAACACAGCACACATGAAAAAAAAAAAAGAAAAAAAGAAAAAAGAGAACGAAAATACACCAAACTAATCCAATAGAAGGTCTTACAGGAGTTTCTACTCCGATGATAAATCCTGTCAGACACTCCAGAAAATGTACCGAAGTATCACATCCTCTAGAGCCTAGAAAAAACACCATTCCAGGTTCCTTCCGAATGTCTCCATGAACAGGTGATGATAGAGAGGAAAGAAGCTATCTGCCAGAAAGACAGTCAAAGCAAAACAGATAAAGTAAATAAAGTGCAAGCCAGAAAGTATCCCCTGATACACCAACAGAACGTTCCACACACACACACAGTTTACTCACCTAACCTGCGGGGTCGCCACCCCTTGACAGTGCGTCCTCTCTCCACGTCCACCAACACTCGGCGTCCATCAATCTTCCTGCCGTCAGCATGTTTGTAGGCCGCTGTATGGGAGAAAAGAAAAAAACAAAAGACAGGTCAGATGGAGGCCTGTTTTGACAGACTGAACAGACTGTCTCGACTGTCGGTGGGGACACTGGTCTGCTTTCTCCTGCCATAGGTGGCTGTTACTGACTTGGTTTCATCCCTCAACATACAGTTCACTGTCTTCCTTTTCTGGGTGTGGAATACTCACAGTGAATTTGTTATGATTTTTAAAAACATTAATCTTTTCAGGTATCTGCCACCCCCTGATGATCTGGGTTTTATTTTTATGGATGATATTTGAAATTGAAAAAAAAAACAAAAACAAAAACAGACTAGCTTTTGTACACTTCCTTATTTCTTTTTTTTTTTTTTTTTTTTTTTTTAAAGACTTATCACACACCAGTCCTTTGGTCAATGCATTCATAGACACCTTGTACCCTGCACATGTTCTTATTCTTTTCACGCTAACATGATTTTATCATTATCATTATTTTTATAACACACTTGAAACATCTGACCCTGAGCATATGATATTCCTGCAAAGCAGAGAAAATGGCCAGAAAAATCACCTTCCATTTTCATGGAAAACTGGCATTCCCTGTCTGGAAACAGTGCACATCCAATCATTTCCACAAACTCATCAACAAAACAAAATAGCATCCGTTACTGTCACAGATAGAAGGGCAACAACGTGAGCAACTGTGTTCCTTATTCCAAAAAAGGTGCCTCAACTATGTTTTTGTCAGGATACCAAAATCAAAACAGAAAACCAATTCATAAACAGCGGAAAATCAACTGGCCTCTGTGATGTTCACATTGATAATAACTCAATGCGAAGAATGAATAATGTACAGTCATTCATCATGACCACACAGCAAAGGAAAAGTAGGTGAATAAGTAAAAGGGAGGAACAAATTTCAAAGCTATATGGATCCTGCAGTATCAACCCCAGGCAAAAGAGCTCCATGTTTCAAAATGTCTGAACAGTTTATCTCACATTGCTCACATTTTTGCCATACTTACCTCATCAATTTCGCCTGAAATTTAAATGCATCAATTATTCATAAAATACAGGTTCATAATCTCAGCAACAAAGCAGAACATGAAAGGCACAGAATATCATAGAAAGATAGATCACTTGTACTCAGACTGGGGGGGGAAAAAAAGAGAGAGAGAGAGAGACAGACAGACATACACACACACACACACACACAAAAAAAGAAAAGAAAAAAGATTTAGGAGTGGGACAGGCCTGAAATAAATATTTCTAGTATTTCTTACATGGGGTGGGACAAGAAAGTTTTGTGGAATGCTAACTTTTGAAACCCTAATGGAATTCTACTGCCAAAAACCAGTCTTCAAAAGAGCTAGCTGTGTTACCTGACCCGGCGATCCACCTAATCAAATTTGGAATTTTTTTTCCTTCTGTGATCTACATACTTACCCCTGTTTATCACCATATTTTTTTTCATGATTTGATTTTTATTTATGGTGTTGACAGGAGGAAAGTATTAGACACAAGAATGTGAAAAACAATATTGATAGATATAAAAAAAAAAATAAACAAACACCCAACTTACGTCTGGACCATCATTCCCTTTGTGAAAACCTACCACAACATGGCAAAACTGAGCCAATCCTTGGCAGTTGTGAATGAGCGAAAACGGTCCGTTGGCAGAGAAGTTTGTGTGGCTTTTTTTTTTAAGCGCAGGTGGTGCTGGCTCTATCAGGCAAAAACGCAGGAAGCTCCGCTTGTCTTGAAGATCCAAGTAGCGATAACTTACCCGGCTTACCTGAACGTAGTCATGGAAACACGCTACACCTCCAACACTGGGTCAGCTTACTAATCAATTTTTTGTGTGTGTGTGTTTAATCATTTTTTTTTTTCCCCAGTGATGGCGTTGCTGGTCAAAAGACAGGAGTGAAAAGGCAATGGGGGATATTGTGGAACAGCTTTCAAAATGCTGACTCCAAACAGAGATGTAGCGGCTTCCACACCACGCACTTTAAAGAAAAAAAAGAAAAGAAAAAAAACTTGGGAGGGGAAAAATAAAAAGTACAGGGACTGTGTGTGTTAATGTTTTCTGTTTGTGTTGTGAAATTAGTGTATGTTTTTTTTTCTTGCTTTTCTTCTTAGTTGGAATTGAAATGCAGTGTAACTTTTATGACCTGTCTATTAATGAAGTAAAACTAAATGAAAATGCAGCACTGTTATGTATTTAGTTTATGATTCAGCTTTAAGATAACCAGTTATTTCTATTGTGCTTCTTACAACTAGGGACTGGAAATGTGATTCAGTTCACAATGTCAAGGCTTTTATTTTAGATGAATAAAATGCACTGTTGTGCACAGTTGTTTGGATTAAATGCATATGTATGGCGTGCCTGTGTCGCTATTGTGCACCAAATACCTACCATGGAACAGAATATTTGATCTAACATCTTTCCACAATAGTGATATTAGATGTACACTGACTACAAGGCCCAGAACAAACTGAT
The DNA here is from genome assembly GCF_041734735.1 of Babylonia areolata. Taxonomy (NCBI): domain Eukaryota; kingdom Metazoa; phylum Mollusca; class Gastropoda; order Neogastropoda; family Buccinidae; genus Babylonia; species Babylonia areolata. Next base: position 19,861,285 of record NC_134902.1, on the reverse strand, counting down.
AGACAAAGCCTATTCCTAATATCACAGGTCCCAGACTAAGCTGCCAGCTGCTTCACATTATTTTGACTTTCAATCCTTCCCATGTCACCACAAGACTGCAACAGCCCTCTGATTCACTATCAGTAACTTTAACCATTATCGAATGTCTGTTTGAGGTGATTCCTTGTGGATGTCAAAAGATGAAACAATCTGGAAAACGTGGCAGCACCATACTTAACACAGCTTGAATCTTGGAAACAATTATATGAAAAACAGAAAGTAATTTTGAAAGCTTACCTTACCATCAAAGACTTGAAAATAATAGTGCACATCATTGACTGTGATCATGGAAATTGCAAGGAATAATTCCAACAAGTTTACCAAAGGCAATAAAACAATTAACATAATTTATATGTAATTCATGTTAAGCAGACAGGTGTCCCTTGACAAGAGGGCCTTGTAGTATTCTCTAACCATTTCTCTTTGGGCCAGATGGCAGGCAATAGATTTGGAAAAGAAATCACTGCACATGAATTATTTTGTGTTATGTTATGAAAAGGAGTGAAACTTAATTTTCACAAGTTAAAAAAAAAAAAAATGTTCGCAAGTGTCTGTGTTCTATCTTTAAACTGAACTGTTTGCCCTACTCCTTTTAAATGATGAAGTGAACCAAGGTTTCCTCAGAATTTATCAGCTGTAGCTGGCAGATGACACTGTGAATTAATATTTTTCCACCCACCCACCTTCACTATCTCCTAACCATCTCTTCTTATTTTGTATATTGCAGAGTAAACTCAGTGCAGCTGTTCAGTCCTACCAACACTTTGCAAACATTTTAATAAAGCGTTGATTTCAAAGTCTGTAGAGGAAATTTAAAAAAAAAAAGAAAAAAAAAAAAAAAAAAAAAAAAAAAGATTTGACAACTAGTTAATGACTTGAACATTGCAGTGCCAAAGCAATGTTTTACCCCTGTTGCTTCAAAAAATTAATTTTTGTTTCCAAATCAAATTTTGAATCTAAAAACTCAAGAGTATGTTTTCATCATTATGTGAGGACAATACTTTTTTCAAAATTACGTCTGTTTCATCTTATTCAATCAATTTATTTTCTAGTCATTACTATCACCTTTTTTATTTGTTTCTTTTGTTCTGTACTACCATCTGGATGATGACATGTTTCTGATTTTGTGATGTGCAATGGTCACGGCATGGTTATACCCACCATCTTACCATTACCCCATCTTGTCATACAAACCAGAAATTGGGCAGGCTAGGAGTAACTAGTCAGTCTGAACGACTTGGGATTTAGAGCAACATGGATGCCACTTTAGGGCCCGCATGTTGGCAGAGGGGGTTCTGTGAGGAGAAGAATAAAGGAACAAAACTATTAGTACGCCACAAAAAATAATGACTCGCTCCCTCTCACTTAAATTTAAATACATGACTGGCACACAACACACAGAAACAGTCTGCAAAACAGAACAGAATGTAAACACAATTTCAAAAATGAAACACAAAGCAAAGAGATGTATAACTACAATCTCAAAATCCATGCAGATTTGATCCTCTACCAGTTCCCCCTCTCTTGGAACTTCAGACAAGACCAACAGAATATAAAGAGTCACAATGCAATATGACTTGCAATGTTCTGTAAACTAACAGTAACACTGTCCAGTTGGCACTATTTCTCTTAGACCACCTGCATATGAACACAAAAATCATTCTTCTATCATCTGGTAAGACCAGCCTGTCTCCAGATATTCAGATGTATCAGACACACACACAAATAAATATATAAACAGACATATAACTCTAACAGAAAGCAGTGGAAGTGGAAGCTTAATTTAGTAGTTACAGGAGTGGGAGTGGGTTGAAGGATAAATCTATAAATATATGTCACTCAAGACATATATTTCACCATATCAACAAATCTGTGCAAAAAGGACAATGATGTTCGAGCCATTTCTGGCTCTAACAAATCCACAAATTATTTCTTTCTCAAACAGAGTACATTCAATTCTAAACAATGTAACCCATGATAAGCTATATTCTGAAAGTTTCAACTGTTCCATGGAGAAATTAAATGACCAGTAAATGATGCCACTTAAAGCTCTGGTGATCAAGAAAATGCACATACTTGCTTAATCTTAAGACACCAAATCACATGGTTTCCAACCATGAGATGAAGATACACAGACAATATCAATTAAGAAAAAGCCACATGAATTTCATTTTTAAAAGTGACTGGATTTCAGAGTTCCTTGACTCAAGTTGGAGAACAGGTAAAAGAGAGAGAGAGAGATAGACAGACAGACATGATTTTGGAACACACAGACACTTGTACACCTGTAGCCCAGCAGTATCATTGAATGAGCACATACTTCTTTCCACACATTAAAAATAGTGCATATTATAAAACTGTTCACTGAGAACATAGAAAATCAAATTCTCTTGAATCCACAAATTCTTATACCATGCGTCAGAATACATCACCAAGTGGCTCCGATAAATCTGGAAAATACACTCTCAGAATAAGAAATGCCATTTTGGTATCAACATTCCCACACTCTGAAATTTATCATTACTGGCTGCATATAAACTCCCTGAAACGAAGACAAAAGTTTCAATCCCCACATCCATCAGCTGAAGTAAGGGACGCCTACAAGCGTGGGCCGAAAATTCCCAATACATCATGTTCCTTAACAACAGCATGGCTTTGTCATTCCTCCGGAGTTGTGAGACAAGACCCACGCTCTTTCCTTATTACACTCAGAGCCAGAAACGAATGCCCAATAAAAAGATCACAGAAAAGGAGGGAAAATCTGCATACAAACACTACACCGGGGAGTGGACCATCACCAACAATGCCTATTGTAATGGCCTGGAAACGCCAGGCTGCGGCATGGGAGCGCACTCTCTATGTGCTTCGTGAGTGGATCCGTGGTGCCGTTCTTTGGCAGCTTCAGAGGAAAGGATCGATGTGCCCCAGGGAAATAACAATGAATGCAGAGGGAAGGGGGTGGGGACACCATCCTTCCTTCTTTCTTCTCTGACAGTGATGGGGAACAGGGATTGTTGAATGCTGACCTCAGGTCCTCCCTGTCTCCCAAGTTACTGTCTCCTATTGATCACTTAGTTACAGAGCTCTCCCTGTGCAACTGGATGAGCCCCCCCCCTCACCCCCCCCCCCCACCCACACACACACACGCAATCTAGCAGGTTAGATGTAAACACCAATGTAGTATGATATATCTTTTAGGCTGGGCTCCCCAGGTTACCATTCTTACCACTGTAGTATTCCACTGGATCACTCTCAGCCTATAAATAATTTATCACAATATCTACTGCATTCCCTATCAGTCCTTCAGTTTCAGGTTTTTGTGTGATGTGTTTTTTTTCTCTTTATCAAGAAACTTCAGTATATATCTGATTCAGTTCAAATCAATTCCAATCCATTCAGGCTTGTGAAACAAAGGAAGTGAAAGAAAATTACATCTCATTAAGTATCGGAAGAAAACAATGGAGCAAACAGGTTTATGGTTTATTCCCTTCCACCACTATCCCCCTGCCCCTCCATCCTAAGGATTATCCATAATGATTAAAAGAAATGTTTAACTGTTCACTTAAGCTTGGTTCAGCCTCAACTGACTTTGAACTGAAGGTGAAAAGAAGCACTCTAGATCAATTCCAGACAAACATCATACTTTTCCATCTCCTCTTGCAGAGGAACACTTACTGTAGGTCAACTCTAGTCCTGGTTCAGACGCAACCGTCTGTCATGTAACGCCAGGAACACTTTACAAACTTTCCACATTTTCACTTCATGACTTCTCCCCTCCCCCTTCTCCCTGATCCCCATCATGTGTTGTGTTGTTGTTGAGTGAAGTAAGCATGGTTATGTATGTATATATATATATCACTGAATCTGAAAGTCAAAAGGATATCTACAATCAAAGAAAGACCAAGAAACCAGGATGAGGGAGGAAGAGGATGGGGGTAAGGCTGACTGGATGGCAGTGTGTGCAAGTTTTGAGGGGCTGGGATGAAGCTGGCGTGGGGTGGGGGCCAGGTATGGGGTTTGTGTGGGAAAGATGGAGCTCTAATTATTAATTAATGTATGAATTATGATTTTGAAATGTAATACCGACAGAAGTCAATAACATACTTTCAATCTGAAACACTTATCAACTTAATCATAAAAGATCTGGTTTTTACTTCATCTTTCTCACAGACACTCAGGGTTCCCTACTGGCCCGCTCCCAAACAGCTGTCTAAGAACACTCTTCATGGTTTCGCTTTGATGAACTGTGGGAACAGATAGTTCACACAAGACCAGAAACACTGCACAGAAGGCTCATTAGGGGCACAGCGCAAAGCCCCAAGCCTCTAAACCTGACAAAGAAGAAGAAAAACAGAACCGACTGTATGCCTGATGTGCTGCAGGGGCTGTAAAACAGTAAACGCAGGACCAGTAGTTGCAAGGCAGCTGTCATCGATCACAATGCCAGTCTGTCCTCATTGACGCTGGCATGGGCTCAAAGAGACTGCCTGACGTTTTGATGGAGTGAACAAGAGGCTATGTGTGAAAGCAAAACTGGATTAGCTAAACTGGGGGTGGTCCACATAACAGCCCTGCTGTAAACTGAATCCATGAACTCTTTCCTGCACAATGCCAGAAAACCTCCAGGAGATGCAGTTTTGTTCGATTCATCAATCCAAGACACAAAGACTATCATAAATGTCATGCTGTTGTGCTCTTTGCACAATAACTTTCCAACACCTTCCCCTAAAGTTATAGCTGTAACTTAGAGGTTACTGCTCTTACTTTTTCTGACTCAGCGGCCACATAAAGAATCTTCTTATCTGGTGCTTTCCCTTCTCCAGTCATGTTATCGGATCTACTGATTACTTCATTATACTCTCTGTGCTGAAAGACAGACAAAAGACATAGTTAATAATAATTACTAAAGCACATTCATTCACACACACATTAACTCCCCCCCTCCCCACACCTGTATCTTTTCTGGGGCAAAATCACAATAATTGCAGTTACTAACTTTCTATCCATTCAAAAGAAAATAGTTCACAACTCTTAACCTTTTAATCAGCAGTAACTGATTCTAATTCTTTTCACACACACACATACACTACTGCCTAATGGTAAACAAATAAAAAGATCTCTCCTGAGAGTCTATTTTTAAACAGGAGCATAGCTTTTCCTCTGAATGGAATTCTCACAGGATTGGGTGCATCACTCAGCACTCAGAAACACACCATGCTGATGCTGGAGATAGGACTGACAGTTAGAGAGAACATCATAGGCCATGCAGGACTATATTGATTGGTTGGGAAAGAGGGAAAAAAGGTCATGATGAAAACACAAACGCATTGGCCTGATAACCTAATTCACTTTTCTGTGTGTGTGTGTGTGTGTGTGTGTGTGTGTGTGTGTGTGTGTGTGTGTGTGTGTGCTCCTCTTCCCTTTGCAAGTAGGCATGGAAAAAAAGAATAAATAAAAATAAAAACAAAAACTTGAAGAGAATCAAGTGTGTTCCACTTGTACAGAAAAAGCACTCTTATTCAATGTGTGTGTGTGTGTGTGTGTGTGTGTGTGTGTGTGTGTGTGTGTGTGTGTGTGTGTGTGTGTGTTGTGTGTGTGTGTGTGTTGTGTGTGTGTGTGTTTGTGAGTGACAGAGAGAGAGAGAGAGAGAGAGAGAGAGAGAGAGTACATACGTGTGTGTGTGAATGTACACGTTGGTGCCAGTGTTCAACATTCATATACACAGAATCTCCACTTTACAGTTATCTTCTTTTCTGGTCAGTGCATTTGACAAATTGCCTCCCTCATGTTTTCAGACGCATCCAATCATATTCCTATGTCTGAGTCTGAGCGCACAATCATCTCACCCATCCATGCAACACACACAAAATGTGAAAAAGCAACAGACGACATGCATCCTCGCTCTTACACCCACCAAGTCAGGACTCTATGAGTATGAACAGAATAGATGAAAACAAACAAACAAACAAAAACCCCTCACAAAAACAACCTTTGACAGAGGCAGGTTATGAGTTTTTGTTGTTGTAAATTTCTTTTTATTACAATAACTAACTTGTTTTAATTCCAGCTTGCACATGCACGAAAAGGTTTAGTGGAAAGCAGTCTCTGGTGCTACAGATAGGAGGCAACGGGGTTGGGCAGTGGGGTAGAAGTGCATGGGTGGGTAGTGGTGGGGCGTGTGCACGCTTGTGTGAGTGTGCGCGCGCGCGTGTGTGGGTGAAGATGGTCTGTGTGAACTGTGAAACCAGAGAACAGTGCATGCCCCCTGAAACAAACATACATGGATTTTTTTCTTTCATCTGAGTGAACAGAGATGAGGAGTTTGAGTTATATTCCCAGCCTGTTTTCTGATATAAAATGAGTGTCAGCAGCTTGTAACTCTCTTCCCATAAGTATAGTTAAAACACCCACCAACCCACAACTGCACACTCATGTACATATGCCCCTGTCCCACAGAGAGAGAGAGAGGGAGTAAGGGGGTGGGGAGGTAAAGGGGAGGTTGGGGGGAGAAAGAGACAGACAGACAGGGAGAGATAGAGAGAAAGAGAGAGAGACAGACAGACAGGAAAAGGGAACTGGATGTGGGGGTTGGAGAATGGACACACTGTTAAGAAGAAGGCAGTAAAAACAAATCGCAAGACCTCTTCACTGCTGGCCCTCCACAGACTGCCCCATAATGCTACACCAGCAGACTCTGGGCCCAAAGGCAAACCCACTCTTTAATATGGCTAAGAAAACTGCAGGGCTTGGCTGACTTTAATGAGCATGTCTCAACTGACAGCCAGACATTTATTTAATTTTTTCAGCATACACTGACAAAATGACAGGTGATTAGGACCCCCCCCCCCCCCCCCCCCCCCCCCAATGCACACCCTCCACTCTCCTGTAACCACCCCTTTCCCTCCCCACTTCACAGACCGGTCAAAATATCCAGCAAAGCTAAGATTAAACAAAACTGTGGGTAAGATAAAGTATGTATAGTGGTGCTCTCAAAAATCATCAGAATTGATTTGGTAACACTCAGTGAAAACTGTACAGGTGCACTGGAGTCTTGTCAAACTGTCTAAATGAACAAATATGTAAAGCTTATTGAACTCCAGTAGCTAGGTGGATAGTGGAGTTGAGGAAACAAATGAACAAGGATTACATCATGCCAAAAACATGAAGGTGGAAATGTCAAGGGGGAGAAGGGATGGGGTGGGGACTTAATGGAGGAAAACAAAAACTGACCCCACAAACTTACGCAGTCTGATGCCCTGATGGTGCAACTGGCGATTCTGCACCTCTCACAACACTTGTGGTTCATAATCTTTATCTACCACTTTTTTTCATGAACAAACTTAATATGCATACTTTTTTTTTTCTCTTCTCTCACTACCTTCCCATTCTTTATTTGTTTGCTTATCAAGTTTCAATTTCTAAAAAGTTAACAACATACTCCACAGTCTATGTCATGCTGTATGTTCAGTATTCAAAGTGTGTAACAGAAAATGCTTACCAGACAATGAATCGCTGAACACAAATGATCACAAAATTACGGCCAAACCTTCGACAACATGTATATGGATGCACGAATGCCAATGTGCACGAGAGTATGCACCCACTTCTGTGACTCCAAATGTGTCTTCCAGCAAAATTCCTCCTCCAAGGTTGGTGCTGACGGACATGTCTTCTGGATATGGGGCTTTACACAGAGCCCCCCCCTCCCCCCCCACCACCTCACAATCACTATTTATGCCATGCTTACTTATAGACATGAAACTGAAAAGGATGTTCTCTGGGATTTTGTGATTCAAGCTCACTTTGCCCCCCTATTCATCCTCCACCATCCCCTTTATCTATTCTCCTCCCTCAACATCCCCCTGCTTCCCACATTAACACTGTTTTTTAAAAAAAAAGAAAAAAAAGAAAAAAAAGTCAATCCCCCCATAATGTACTATTCCTTAAAAAAATCTCTCTCTCATTATCAAACCAATACACCTTACTGAAACTTAATATCACTGGGTGCGTATGAGTGCACACACACACACACGAGACTGTAAGGTGCTTGTCCAAGGGTAACCCAATCAGTGGTGTGGATATTTTAGGTGACTTGGTAAAAGTAGAGCATCCCATGACTCATATCTCCACAGAAAAACAAAACAAAACAAAACAAAAAAAATCCCAAAACATGGGATTGAACAGCCTGATGGTGGCATGGGGCAGGGGCTAAAAGACATGTAAAGGAGATTCTACTGCGGAGGAACAGTTACTCACAGTGCATGTCTCGTTCATGCTCGTATTCGATGAAAGCGTAACCCCTTGGTTTGCCTGATGCGCGTTCTGATGATACACAGATCTGAAACACATAAATCACCGTTATCGTACTGCAGTTGACGAGACAAGGGATGAAACAGTGCACATACACATGTGTAGTGTGTAGTGTGTGTGTGTGTGTGTGTGTGTGTGTGTGTGTGTGTGTGTGAGAGAGAGAGAGAGAGAGAGAGAGAGAGAGAGAGAGAGAGAGAGAGAGAGATCACACTGGGAAAAGAGGAGGGGAAAGGAAATACAAACAAGAGAAAGAATTGCACAGCTGCTCTCTCATTTCTTCATGTTCAAGTATTCTCCCTCTGAGAGTCTTACATTCTTTTGTAGCCTGCTTCACTTTAACACAAACATGCACAAGCCTTAACACACACTGCTGGATTACAACATCAAACAAACTGTGAAACAGAACATTAGAAAACCAGTTAGTTTTCCTCAGAACACAGTTCACAGATATATTGTAATCCTTTTCTTTTCTTCCCCTGTTTCTTCTGTTTATTGTAATGACAGTCATAGCAATAACAGCTATTTATAGTATGCTCTACAACCTGAAAAAAGAAAAAAGAAAAACGACAAACACAGCCATGTTTACCACAGACAATGTCTAACACACAGATGAGGTAAAAGTTCAATAAACACTCTTTTAATGAGCATAACATGGAAGGAGCCTCACCCTCCACAATCACGCACTTTCCAAGCTGATGGAAAGCAAGCTTTCATGATACAGATAAAAGATACATCACGTGCAAGATCATAATCCCCATCCGCTTCTAGAAGAGCATGCATGCAAAAGATGACAGAACCCATCCTGTGTGCACGTGCCAGCTTTTACGGGAGTCTAGCACAGCATCAAACACTTCACCGCATATATTCCTCTTCAGAAACATGGGGGTGGACAGATGGCAGCATTAAAATTCATGGACAGCACAGACACTGGCATAGAGCCCATTGATTATTCTCTGCCTCTGAGGTTTATGATGGATACTTTCTTTTTTCTGTGGGAAAGATCTCTCTCTCTCTCTCTCTCTCTGTGTGTGTGTGTGTGTGTGTGTGTGTGTGTGTGTGTGTGTGTGTGTGTGTGTGTGTGTGTGTGTGTGTGTGTGTGTGTGTGTGTGTGTTTGATCAAAACATTTCCCTCTAATGTATGTCACACAGACACACACACACACAAAAATAGAAAATTAAAATTGAAAACATAAATGAAGCCGAACGCCAACAGAATGCACACAACACGGTAACACACAGATCATAATCAGGCAGTCTGCAAAATGTTTCTAGAGCTCTTCTCTCTCTCTCTCTCAAAGCTTGTAGACAGGAAGTCGCTTCATACCTATCACTTACTGGGAAATAATGTGTGTGTGTGTGTGTGTGTGTGTGTGAGTATGTATGTGTATGTATAACACCCACTCCATTCCCCCACCACCCTCATCTGTGTGTGGGAAGGAGGGAGGGACGGGGGCAGAGAAAGCTAGCGAGCGAGCGTGGGAGCTAGAAATGGGGGAAGTAGCGAGAGTGTGGGAGAGGGCGTGAGCGTCTGTGTACCCGTGCCCGCACACAATGTGTGAAAATGATATCTGAAAGAAACTGGGAAGGAGAGGAGACGACGGAGTCAGGGACGATGATGGTGGGAGTTGTGATGGAATAGGCAGATGGGGAGAATGAGAGAAAGAACAGAACAAGGCATGAAAAAAGACAACAAATTTTGATGACAAAGACATGGAACCCATTACCAGTAAATACCACACAGGTGCTTTACCAAATCGCGACACACAGATCCAAACAAGTATATTCTAAGTATAACCATTCAAGCCGTTGTCTCGACACATCGATTCAACTTCAAAATATGTGTACATGCAATCAACCTTCCCCACCCCCCAACCGACCCCCTCCTCGTTCCCCTACCTTCTCTGTGAAAGAAGGAAATGGGCTGAAAATGTGACGAGTCTAAGACAGAAGACACACATAAAGAGAGACAGGCTGCCCTGGGGGTCTGGGGAAAGAAAGGGGTTGAAGCAGATGAAGAGACGGACAACGAGAGAGACAGTCATAGAGAAGACAGAGACAGAGAGAGACTAGGACATAGACTAATACAGAGAAAGATTGTACGACATGAAATTCGAAAGGCTTACATGACAAACCTGATTAAAAAGAAGCCTGGCGCGCCAACAGGTAAGTAAAGCCAATTCAGACCAAAGCACCGACGGATCCCCCCCAGATAGATTAATTTTCCAGTGTGTGTGTGTGTGTGTGTGTGTGTGTGCGCGCGCGCGCAAATTACAGACAGGCAGACAAAGAGAGTGTGACGACAGAACTGGGGGGTGTGGGTAGTGATAAACTCTAGGGAGAGCTGGACAGTACAAGGTCTTCAAAGAAGCCCCCCTCAGTCAAGTGTTTCGGCCCTTAACTCCTTACACTCTATGGGGGCCGGGCTGCACCCAGGTCATGACTCCTGGATGCCCCTGTATTGCTGCCTTTTTTTTTTTTCTTTTCCAGCTGAGGCTCCTTTGGAGTGCATTTTCACCATGTTGTCCACTGCCCCTGCTGGCCTTACTGGACTGCCTTCTGGGCTCTTTTGTCATCCTCTTCCTTCTTGATCTCCCGTATGATCATGTCTCTTTTTGCTTTCCCCCCTTGCCTTGGACCACCATTCCATCTTTGTCCATCCCAGGCCTTGTCTGTTGGTTTGGGTGTGTCCTATTATTTCCTTTGTCTTAAGACTTTCTTTCGCTGCAATGACTGCCCCCCTGACTTTCCATTTTCTGCCAGTCTTCAGCTTGGGTTGGTTGGATCTCACAATACTGTCACTTGAGTGTTCGAGCATGCTGAGAAGTTTTGCCTTCCCTACCTTGTATTCTCCAACAAGGGACTTCAGAGGTAGCCTCAGCTTTGCTTGGCGACAGTAGAGCGCCACGTTAGTGAGACCATGTGGGACACCAAGCCATTTGCGTGTGTACTTGTTGATCTTTGGCTCAATCGACTCGACTATGCCACAGCTGATACATATCAGGAGAGGCCACAGGAGCTTTGGAATAAGCATGGACTGTAGGCACCACACTTTGTGGTGGGGGTAGGCTGTTCCTGAGGAAACAAGTTCCGTGCGTTACCGGTAGCCAAGGAGCCGGAAGGAACTGGTAAAAACAAATAAACGAGGGAAGTCATGAACGAACGCACGTGTGCCATACCAGTGAGGTAGGTAGTTACTGTATTAGGAAGGGGGCAGTAGGATCGGACAAATGGGAGAGAGACTAATTTACAGACACAGTGAGGGAGCGAGGGAGAGGTTTGAAATAAACGAAGCACAGGTTGGGAGGCAGGTTTCCCTTCACACACACACACACACGCACTGAGACTGACTCACGCTCACACAAACACACACAAACATCGTGAATGTGCTTGGAAACAAGTTGGGAAGACGTCCAACACTTCCTTGTTGCCTTGGCACTCGCGATGGCGAGATGGCGAGTGCTTATCTCCCTATCCCCCACCCCAACCCACTTATCTTCCCCGCTTCCTTAATCCCCCCCCCCTCCCGACTCACCCCATCCTTCCCCCGAGTCAGAGTTCAGAAGGATTTCAAGAAAGATAGGAGAGCGCATCCTCTGATAAGTATGCGCCCCGTTTTCTCACCTCTCAGACGAGTGCAACCGTTGACAATATGGGTGAAGTAGGTCTGAGTCTTTGTGGATTTCAATCCTATCTCTTGCATCATTATAATTATCATGACAGTTATCTATCTATCCGTCTGCCTGTATGTCTTATCTGCTGACAACGCATAAAAAGAAAAGAAAAAGAAAAAGAAAAACAATAACACACACGCACACAGACACACACACCCCGACTGAAAACATGCCCTCATATTCATTGTTTTCTAGTGTACCGCTATACCCCCCCAGCCCCCCACCAGGATGTTATGCAGAATGATGGTCCCTCACAAGCATGTGAATCAGAAAATGCAATGCAACTTCCCGTGGAATGGTATTGGCAACTTGCCTTATTTTCTCTTTTCATCTTTACGCAGTTTACAGTCACACGAGACAAACATTCAGGGAGAATAATGCAGAGTTCCAAACAAATATTCCGCATAGAAGCTGATTGGTACAATACTTCACAGCACTCTTTTTCTTTTCCAGTGGAACAGCTCGGATCTTCAGGAGCAATTCTAAGTTTGACGAAGACCACCCTTGATCTGTGGTCAAGCTATGACGACTGTGGGCGGAGCATAAAAACACAAATACGCTTTAAAAAAAAAAAAAGAAGAAGTGAAAACGGTTATCAAAACAACAACAATGTAGTATTGTCCGGAACTTTCCAGACTTGTTTAATACCGCTCACCCTGCACACACACACACAAGGAACCCAAAGCATTATTTCGATGTCTTCAGTGTTGTTCACCCGGCAGCACAAAACAGCAACAACAAATCCCAAACAATGTGCTGAGAGTCCAACCTCCCTCACCCCCCCGAGTATTTGTACACAACCAGACAACCACTTTTCATACCCTCCGCTTCCCTCCCTCCTCTTACTTTCTGCCAAACGGGTTCTTGCATACCGAGGTCTAGAGCAATGCCTTCTGACAAGGAAGTAAGCGCCAACAGCGCTGAGCTGCCACAGGTGGACAGTCATTCATCAGCGCCATGTCTTCAGGTCGAGCTCACCGCATGCCTCTTTCAAGGCTGAACAAGACAACGTGTCAGGATCACTTTTGGGGGGATGGGGGATGGGGGTTGGGATTACGCGTGCATGCTGTGTGTGTGTGTGTGTGTGTGTGTGTGTGTGTGCGTGTGCGTGCGCGCGCATTCTACGCATCTATGTATGTATGAGTGTATGTACACCGGGTGATCTAAAGTCCTAGATCACTTGATTCGCAGAATGAATGATCAAAATCCGATTCGCTTCACATTTTCGCAATTCTCCCAGAATCGTTTCCTCTTTCCTCGCAACGCTGTTTCTGCCACTTCGTATGTATGACAGTCAGTCGTGTCCGACTAAGACCATCAGAACAGCAGAGGAGGCAACTTGAACTGCTGTCTCAACTATATAGGCTAGAATTTGATTATCGTGGAGAGCGTCTTGCCCAAGTTACACCCCCACTCTCTCGGCCAAGAGGGTTTTTGGGACAGTCGGCGTTGGGATGGTTCCCAAAGGCCAACTAGCCCCCAAGGCCGCAGCACAAGGAGCCGGTGCAATCTTCAGCCACCTCAGACAACTGTCAAATACTTCCCGTACTCCTCTCTCGAACATAGTGTCGAGCCATGCTCCCCCCCCCCCCCTCCCCCACCTCCGCCGTGGCAAATTCCGCCATCAACCTGTATAAGTAACCGATGTCCACATCTCAGTGAATTCCCCCAAAACAGGCTTCACGGAGGGAACAGCCACCAAAGTCATAATCGCAGGACCAAGTCAGTGCAGCGCTGTTGGTCGGGAAAGGGGAACACGTGGACGGATTGCTCCAAGATATATCGGATTGCAGTGATCTTGGTGTTTAAATCTTATGGGGACTAGCATTGCCAAGCACAAGCGTTTGTTTACTGGCGCCTATCTTTGGACGCTGCTCAGAGACGGAACCGCTATATTTTGGGGCAAAACTATTTCCACGCATGTTGTGTGATGCGAAGACTTCAAGCTCCGACAGAACTTCGACCACGCCAGGGCCATGAGAAAGTAAGAAAACAGAGCAGAGTCTGTTCTGGTGATGAAATCTATCGTCCGTAGTGGTACAGGTATTCTGCAACCAGCGCTCACATGCACCTTGTTCGACCTTTGTTTGGAACGTCGTAAAAATGCAGTTTGCTCGCTCATGGTCACATCTGGCAGTACCACTGAGCTGAACGGGACTGCTGAGCTCGATGGGCAGTACAGACCAGAATTTTTTTCTCCGGAATTTGTTTTCCCTCTAATGAAACGATCGACCCACCTGCAAACTGTCCTGTGTGACACGCGACCCACCTGCAAACTGTCCTGTGTGACACGCTCAAGTTTCTATACCTGTAAAAATGACAATGTTTTAACACTCGACATCATCTGTGTTGGGAATGAGGATCTATAATTTTGACACTGTGAACTTTCAAACATACCATACATTAAAAAATAAACTGGACCCCTCTCACCCCACTCTTCTTTTTATATCTTCTTATTCATTTATTCATGAAAAAAAAGATGTGCCAGCAGATGGCAGTCTTTTGTAATTAGTCTGAACCTGTGCTTGAGAGAGAGAGAGAGAGAGAGAGAGAGAGAGGACACATGTACCACCCTCGTGTGTGTATGCCTGTGTGCATGCGCGCGCGCGTGTGTGTGTGCGCGCGCGCGCTCTCGTAACTGAAAGCACGTTCCTTAACGTCAACATGTGGTTGTTCAAGAGTTTTCAAGTATGGTAGTGTTATAACATCACTTCTTCATGTGCATTCGTAGGCTGCAGCTGGCATGTTCGCCGTTTCTCCGAGTAGGCTTTTAACATGTTTTTATCCCGCCATGATTTTGGCAGCCATATGTTTGTTTGTCTCTCCCCCTCCCACACACACGCATGCGAACACATACAAACCAGCACACACACAAACACCTATTGTGTAAGTAAAGAGGGCTGACGAAAATCCAAAGCACGCGGAAAAGAATATATATATATATTTTTTTGGCATACTTCCGTATCGAAAGACGAGGACATTACTTGTTAAGAATATAGTTACCTAAACCAACGGAAATGAAGTTTTAATGAAAATGTGTTGTTTTCGTGCATTCTGACATCTTAAAAAATGTGTGAAAGCAATTTATATACTAGGCATGGGTAGAATCAGGCTGCGTATTCATTTTGGTGGCATCCTAAAAGAGCGGAACGAAAGGACCTGAATTCGAAAGCAAATTTGCCTGTACGATTATACCAACGCGTGGGTGCACCAACACTTGCCAGCCAGCGAAGAACGAAAGACAGGGACAGAAAGACGGGCAAAGATAGAGACTAATTAGTCGGTTAACACCAGAACTGATCCCTTTTCCCCCTCTGCGCCCCCACGCCCCTCTTTTTTCTTCCTGAGCACTGCTTCGTTTCCATGATAAACCTGATAGTGTAATGGCCTGTTTGAAATGTCTCCAGGACCCTCGTTTTCTATATATATATATATATATATATATATATATATATATATATATACACACACACACACACACACACATATATATATAAAATCGAGCAGCTTAAACAGTGATTACCCCCCGCCCCCCTCCTCCACCATTTCCGCAATTCTTCCCTACTTCGGTCGGCTCCCCAACGCATGCCTAGCGCTGCCGTCACAAAGCCACATGAGGCCAACACTGATCAGTGCCAGGTCTCTAACATACCACTCACTTGCGGAGATCCGGCATCGCGGCTGGGCCGGTTCCAGCGTTTAGTTCGTTATGCCAGCTCTCGTTTAGCATGCCCATGTCACACCTACCATACCAAGGTATCAAAATAGTGGAGTCCAAGTCTATCTGGGATTCCCTTCGATACGAGATAAAAAAGAGAGAACGCGCGTCAAATATATATATATTTTTTAGAATAAAGAAAAACATGACTAACATTCTTAAGGACGTTTTGGAGGCCTGCTTCTCTGTACCTTTTACTTCCTAGTGTGTGAAATGACGGGAAGTGCCAGGCATCACCATTTTGACGTTTTGCGCTTTTGTCCATGAGAAAAAGTTGCATTAATTGTTCATTATTCTGAAATCTAATGATTTCAACTACTACATGATTCACTGATGTACGTATTATCTCATTCTGTGTAAGTAGATTCAACCACAAATCACGGTGTGCAAAGACGAAAATACGTTGCAAGACAAGAAACAATCTCGTTATCTGAGTGAACAATTGAGACACAGTAATGTCAATGAACTGGCAAGTCAGTGACCTGAATGAACTTGCCAGGCACTGATCTGAATGAACTCAACTGGAAAGACAGTGACCTGAATGAACCAGTAAGACACTGTGACCCGGTGAACTTGCAAGACAGTGAGCCGAAGGAACCTGTACGATAGAAGAGAATGCGGGGCGGAAAAGACCCCATGAGCAGTCAGAAAGAGAAGACCAGAAACAGGATGGCGAGTCCTGGAGAGGGAAGAAAGATAAAAGGTGCTATATACCCGAAGACCAAACGAATTCCAAAAATCTTCCGACACAAAGCTGATTTGTTCCAGCCAGCTCCTCTGCCAACGCATCAGAGCATCTTGTCTGCATTAGAAACCCCCATGTTCGTTCAGCCCCGGTGCCAGTGTAATAAAACATCTATATTTTTATTACCAGGAGAGAGAGGGAGACAGAGAGAGAGAAAGAGAGAGAGAGATACAATGTGTGTGTGTGTGTGTGTGTGTGTGTGTGTGTGTGTGTGTGTGTGTGTGTGTGTGTGCGTGCGTGCGTGCGCGCGCGCATTATCGAAATCTCTCTCTCACTCCTCCCTCCATCCCTTCTCTCCCAACGTGTGCTGCTGCTCTCTCCTCGCGTTAGTTGTGGCGGCCGGACGGAGGGGGTGGGGGGGAGTGTAGAGATAAAGGTGTGCATCCCGGTGTGCATCCCCACACCTTTTTACTGGCGGCAGTCCTCATCACGTTCAAGTTGGGGGGTGTGGGGGCCATGCTAGGCTGGAGTGGCAGTTCAGTTCCAGCGTCATCGGCCCAACGAACCTCCAACTGCATCTCCAGGGGTGGCGCGCGCCAGAGTTAATCGAATCGAGCTCGCACGTGTTAATGTTTCCCGCGACGTGGTGGCTACCTGAGTTTCGCCGTTTTTTTCTTTTTCTTTTCACTTTCATTATGATAATCATCTTATGAAATTCGTTGTACAGTTTGTGACTGCTTCAACATTTCACATCTGTTTAAGTGCTCCATGCGTTTCGCAGTTTACAAGTTTTGAATGCATTTGATTACTTGTGATACTGTTTGTGAAGTGTTCAACAATGGTGAATTTCATTGCGCAAGCTTGTTAAGAACAAATCCAAACACGTTCTCACCGACTGGTGTCTGTTGTGTAAACGCATCCTGCATCCAAAGGAATAACAAGTTCGAAGCTCCGTCAGTATACCGCTGTGCTGTACTCACTAGGCTCTGCTGGTATCGAGGTTTCTGGCTCGTAAACCTCCCGTGGAATTCGATTGTGGAAGTGTTCCAGGACGGTGATGATTTATTTCTTTGAAAATGTGATCCGAGAGCTTTGTCAGACACACGCAACCCGAAATCAGCCCGTGACGAAGACGTCTGTAGCCAGGTGTTCCTCCGACAGTTATCTCCTCTGTTTCGCCTTGCGTATGTCTCGGAGGTTTATTTATAAGCACATTCATTTTTAGAACCGCTTTCTCTTTTAATTCTGTTTCGTTTTTCACTCTTCGTATTCCACTTCTTTTGCATTTTCAATGGCCTTTTTTTTTTTTAGTGTGTGTGTGTGTGTGTGTGTGTGTGTGTGTGTGTGTGTGTGTGGTGCGGGGATTTATTTCACTTTCTATACCCTCTGCAATAACCCCCCCCCCCCTTACCCCCCACCCAGTTCCCGACAGTTCCTGCCCTCTCAACCCATCTCCGAACTAAGGCCAATATTAAGTGCACGTTTCGAAAGAATCGTCCGTTCGAAAATGAGTTAAAATAATATCAGCGATAAGTTCATTTCGTGTTCATTTCGTGTGCTCTGTTGTTGAATACAAAATGCACTGGCTCTTCGCTTCTTTTCCAACAAAAGCGTGAACACTGAATGAATGGCAAAACCTAAACCTAACAGTGCCTTGAACTGTAACTGCAAAACGTTCGTGTAGGTTGGTGACCTCAAGCAATGTTCCACTCAAACCATACCAGAAGAGCTCGCTTTTCTCAAAAATGAATGAGTTCACTCAGAAATAGAAGGGGAAGAGGGACCGAGACACACGAAGCAGGCAGTCTCAACAGCACTGATGTACAAACGGTTGGCGTGCTGTGAATCTCACAAGCCTGACCATCCCCAATCAGTCAACAGTCACAACAGGTTTTTCCCCAGGGCCCCTATCTTGTCATCGCGCTAAGAAGATGGTTTATTTTCGTTCGGCTGAGGGTATGTGTGTGCGTGTGTGTGTTGGGGCGGGGGGAGCGAGTCGGAAGGGGGAGAGCCCTGGGGCCTGGTTTCTTTGATGCCGAACACACAGTGACTGATGTCTGGGATTTTAGCGGCGATAGAAGGTTGGATCAAAGGAAGCCAGACGTGGGATAAAAATTTTAGAACGTTACAAATCCTCCCCTAACCCCCCCTTCCCAAAACTTTGGCCGAATTAGTTTCTCAATCTATCTTCCCTTCTCATTTCATTCCGTGTTTTATTGTCCTAACACATGGTTTTGATCTGTACTTTGTTGTCATCAAACATGGTTTTGATCTGCACTTTGTCATCAAACATGGCTTTGGTGTGCTTCGGACATGCTGACTGTACGAGATGGGTCACGATAGCCGAGTGGAAAGAATCCCGAGGGTCCTGGGTTGGAATCATTCCCGGAAGCGGCACCTGGTGGATAAACACGTATACACACCGGCTCGTGCAAGGTCACCCATGGCCCTCCAATCACCCTTTGTGTCTATAAATTACTTATAATATATTTTACTAAAATTATACGGCAGGTCAAATTCGCTCGTTGAAGACTTCACGATCTGCTTCAGGGTTTGGTGGGTTATGGAAACACTGTTCCGTTCCCAACACTGAACCAGGGACACCAAAAAAACGTACCCAGTAGGCTAAGCTGCAAATCTTTACACTATGCATGCATCGAGGAAAAATAAACAAGCAAACAAACTAACTGATAGCCGTTACGCTGTCAAAACAAAGCTGAAGAATGAGCGCACTCTCATTCGCTCAACCATGGAAACGATAGTGCAGAGCAAAAACAATGGCAATGTGGTTCGTACCATTCCACTCAGCCAGTTCCACGAAACAATGCAATACTGTTTCATAAAGTTGCGCGATTAGAATCCTATACGTGGAAGATAGTCGCCATGGTGTTTTGACGCAGAATTCGTAAAGGGGCTGTGTTATACTCGAGAGTAAAAACAACAACAAAAAACACCAACGTCTAGAACTGGTGCCAATATTCCATCGTGGAGAGAGAGAGAGAGAGAGAGAGAGAGAGAGAGAGAGAGAGAGAGAGAGAGAGAGAGGTGGGGTGGGGGGACAACCACACAAAAAAACCCCGATGCCAGTAAAAATTGCCGGTTTCACAAACAGTAAATGTGATACCACCACCCCACCCCTCGCTCTCTCCCACTCTTACCTCCATTCATCTTGTACCTAGCACGTGGGTACGTGGGGTTGGGAGAGGGAGAGAGGGAGAGAGAGAGAGCAGGAGACATGGTGTTTCTTGACAGTTTTCCAAGAGAGCTGCGTCTGCTCCGGAGCGTGATGATGGTTCAGATTCGGCAGTTAACCAACACGGGATGCACTGCGCTCAACACTGGGAAGTTTTATGTCATTACTATCCTCTTTTTTTTCTTTTTCTTTTAATAATTAAAATGCTATTTCAATGCCAGTAACTTTTCTGAAAATCTGTCCACGTAAAAAAAAGAAAAGAAAAGAAAAATCACTTGTTAAGGAATGAGGAAGTCTACAAATGTACCCCCCAAAACAGAGTGAAATCAAGTGGAAAAATGACTGAAACAGACGAGGATATCAACATTTTCTCCGTGCCAAAACGCCAGAGCAGTTTCAATGTTTGTTTCTGTTGTGGTGGTGGTGTTTCTACATTTTTCTTTCGCCATTCCATTCTGCCATTTAACAGCTACAAAACCTGAGGCGCATCGAAACCTTTTTCTTCTTCTCCCAGACACCATAAATCTAGAAACACATGTTTTTGTCAACAAACATGTGAAAAAACCCAAAACATTCGCATTGAAAGTGACACACGAAAACCCCCGAACTTTTTGACATCTGACCTGCATCCGCATCGTCAACCAACTCAAAAATACAAACGAAGCTGACAACAAAAGTAAACGAAAGTACAATGGATCGTCTGTCAACGATTCGATGGATAAGATGATGGAGGTGACAATGAGCTAGGGATGTGCTGTTGTGGTGGTGCCGACATCCAGGGAAACTCCCGACAATGGCCATGCACACGAGCAAAGGAATGCCCCTCTGGTTCTGGGGTGGCGAGGTAAGACTTTTCACCCGTTTTACGATTTCATTGTTTTTCATGCCATCAATTTCTTCTGCACAGCCAATCTCAATCTGTCTTTTTGACTGCACGTGCAAGCATCTGACGCCACATGTATGCCACAGTGTCAGTGCATGCTTTCTGCGTGCAGTTTTTCTGTGTGTTTTGTGTGTGTGCGTGTTTTGTGTGTGTGCGTGTGTGTGCGCGCGCGCAAGTCCGTGGAAGGATTTAAAAAAAAAGAGAAGAAAAGTGTACTGCAACAAACGCCCACAAATGCGCAACGTTCCAAAACAGAACGCTCAGGAATTCACGGCATGGCTGCCTGTCAAAATCACTACGACAAAGAGCTGTACATGACTTCGTCCGAATGACTGAGACAGAGGTATCATAACCAATAAACACGGGAATGCCTGAAAATGCACACATGACTTCTGAACATCGTCTGCTCCCACTTCCCCGGCCCCCGCACCATTTTCCGGTCGACTTACTTCCTCTTTTGGCTTCTGAACACTCCCAGCCCCGTTGCCCAAACTTTCACACCAATTTCCAATTGAACTATGTCTTCCTTTGCACAAGCTGACGAAGAGTGTCGCACGTATATGCGCGAGCGCGCAAACAATAAATGTTCATCAACATGTTCATCTAATTTTAACGCTAACGCTGAATACCCATTCGATGAATCTGAATTCGCTTTAAATGTAAGATGATCAATCGGAGGCAGGAAAAAACACAAAAAACACACAAAAACAACAACAACAGGGGCTCTTCTGGCACTGCAGGCAACATCACAATATGCGATCTTTCGTGTCTGAGTCTAGAGGCATCCGATTTAAATGTTGCAAACGGGCAATGGACCAATCCATCAAACGACGTGAAGTTGGCATGACCCACATTTTAACTCGTGATTCGGAGGTATTATGTATATGGGAACCAAAAATCCCAGCTATATCACTGTATGTGATTTGTTTTGAAGGGATGCGGATATTATGGTGGGCTCACATGTTAATCTCGATTCCTTAAGTATGTGCCCAACAACCCCTACCTAGGCATCCTCATCTCCCATGACCTCAGGTGGGGTGACCACATCGCTATGGCCACTAAGAAAGCCAACGCCACACTGGGCTTCCTGAGACGTTACCTCCGCCACCTTCCCACAGGCTGCAAGCGCAGTGCGTACCTCTCTCTCGTTCGTTCTGTCCTGGAGTACGGTGCCATTATCTGGGACCCCTATGCCAAGAAAGACACTGACGCGCTGGAACGAGTCCAGAGGGGTGCAGCGCGCTTCATCAGTGGGGATTACCGTTCTCGCACATCTGGCGGCACCCAGAGGCTACTGAAGAAGCGAGATCTTCCGACCCTACAAGACCGCAGAAAGCAGCTCCGCATGTGTTTCTACTGTAAGGTGGTTGAAGGGCTGGTGCCGGCCATACCTGCTCAAAATTTTCTGACCCAACAAAAACCAGGCAAACTGATCCACTCTACCAGAGGCCCAGGGTTTGTGTCTAGTAATCGACACATACATTAGAAACAACGACAGGTGCTTCACTATCACGCCTACCACCCCCCCCCCCCCCCCCCGCACCCCCCAAAAAACCCCCACAAAAACAACAACAAACAACAACAACAAAAAACAAAACAAAACACACAAAAAACCCAACAAAAAAAAAACAACAACAAAAAAACAAACAAAAAACAAAAAAACCACAACCAACCAAACAAACAAAACAAAAAAACTCCCACCCACAAAACCCATCTGGTTCCGAAAAACACGTTCAGTTCACATGGAACTCAACATCTAAACATCTAAAAGAGTGACGAACCACTTTTAAGACAGGCCTTGCAAATGCTGTGTGTGTGTGTGTGTGTGTGTGTGTGAGGGGAAGGAGGTGGAAGAGAGAGAGAAAGGGAAGGGGTATAAGTAGCGCTGGTGTGTGAGTGAGTGACATAGGTATGTGTGTAATATACACGCGCAAAGAAATAAGAAATCTTCTCTGATATCACTGCCAGTACAAAGTCGTTAAACTGAAGAACGAACATTCACGCGCACGCACGTATGTACAGTCAACCTGACGCACGCAGCGTCAGTCGGTGTCAGTGTCAGTCTCCGCCCCCCAAGCCCCTTATCTCTCTCTCTGACAATTTACAAGGCTCTGAGTCCTTTCTTCTCTGTCTGTTAGTATTCGTTATCTCTGTCCCTATCTCAGTCTCTCTCTCTCTCTCCTAAGTATAGGTTTGGTTTCGTGTGTGTGTGTGTGTGTGTGTGTGTGAGTGATAGAGAGAGAGAGAGAGAGAGAGAGAGAGAGAGAGAGAGAGAGAGAGAGAGAGAGAGAGAGAGAGAGAGAGAGAGAGAGAGAGAGAGAGAAACACACACATCACCACAGCAGTTCCATCACATTCAGTTTTAAAAGAAAAGATAAAAAATATGCAACAGCATTGGAGGTCATCCTGACCTACTTTGGGGTGGAGGAAAGAAGAAAGAAACACACACACACACAAACTCGATGAAAATGGGTTTGGATGTTCTTACAGGATCCTCCTCACCGCTCACAGAGTGAAAACCCGTGTCCCGCTTACTCGCCCCACTGAACGGGCCAATGTGCAGCTGCCAAAGAAGAGCATGGTTGGCAACGCTGCGATCTTCGATTAGATAGACTTCATACACTGGTCACAGTTTTCACTGTTTCCCCTCTCTGCTCTTGCTGGAAGTGTGTGTACATGGCAGCAGCCACTTAGCGGTGGGATGTGAGGGGGTAGAGGAGTTGGAGGGTGGTGGTGGTGGGGGGGGGGGGGAGTGAAAAAGTTAAAGGGGGTGTGGTGTGGTGTGGTGGGGAACAAGGGAAGCGTAGGGGGACATAGCGAAGAGTGACCCACATGTGCCACTAAAGGGGGCGATCCACTGTCAGACACTTTCGTTGGACAAATATGGTGGATCAATACACTGACGCGTATATAAAGTGTCGACACACGGGAACAGAATCAGACAAATCTTGTTTCTAATTCGAAATGTAAAACGCTCGAAAATAATATTACGTGTGAACGGGTAACACCCCTGACAATGTCCATCGCTGTCACTTGCGAACAGTCTTCACTGCTGAATCGAACGAAGACACTGCCCCATTTCGTTGATTAAATCTTACGTTCTGGACGATTCTTTGTTGTTCGGACCCCCCCCCCCCCTCCCCCTGCAACACTACAGGATGGGATATTATGTGATACACAGTCACTGATCCACACGTTCAGTCAAAACAAACTGGTGCGCATCAATGCGAATGCGTGCACAAGTGGTTACCAATGCACGAGTGCGCGTACACACACACGCGCGCGCGTTCACAGAAGAATAGGACTTGACGTGTACAGCGACACTTAATACACAGAGACATACTGGTCCTAAATAAAGCACAGCACGCAGACACACAAAATGCACAACGAGACAAGACCCGTTATTTCTAATGCACGCCGACAAACAAACATTCATTGTTGGAATAGGTTGAAGAACACTCTTCATAACGCATTCAGACAAAAACGATACGCAGTTGAACTGGTTTCAACAAAAGAACGAACCACAAAGCTTATGAGCCAATGTTGTATGAGACAGTGTGCTGAGAGAGAGAGAGAGAGAGAGAGAGAGAGAGAGAGAGACAGACAGACAGAGAAGCGAGTAGAGGCGAACAGTTGGGGGGGGGGGAGGTAGGAAAAGAGTTACTTTTTATGGGGGGCGGCGGTCGAGGATGGAGAGGGGAGCTGGGAGAAAGAAAACTGAGTGGAATGAGAGGGGAGGGAGGGGGACAGAGAGAGGGTGGGGAGGTGGAAGCAGAACGAAAGAGGAACAGAAGGTGAGGTGGGAGAGAGAGAGGGAGAGAGAGAGAGAGAGAGAGAGAGAGACAGACAGACAGACAGAGAGCAAAACAAAAAACAACAACAAAAAACAAAACACAACAATTTCCACGATCCCTATCCACCAAACCTCCTTCTCAAGCAAAGGCATAGAAAGAGGCAGCATGCTACACGCCAAACGCCTGATAGCCAGCACTTCACTACATATACACTGAGAGACTCGCATTAAAACAATACGTTGGGGACACGGTAAGACACCGCCTCTTGTCGTTTCCCTCAGTTTATTGATCGGGGAGAGCGACTGGCTCGGACCAAGGACGTTCAACCCACCCCTTTCTTTTTTCCTGGGTGGACAGATTAGACGGGTGGGGGTCCCTACTGTCTCCTGTATTAGTTATCCTCCCCCATCCCCCAGTTAGATAATAAAACTAAAAGCAACAGCTTTGTCCACAAGCAATTAGATGGTCAAACATATACATATCAACATTTCTGGTCCCAAGCAATAGCAGCAATGGGGTTAAATGGGAAACATCGAGAAAGGGGATTAAATAGAATACGTTCAGCAGGAAAAAAAAGAAAAAAAAAAGAGAAAGGGGTTAGATGGGATATATTTAGAAGAGTGAGTGTAAAGGTAAGCAAGCAGCTATGTTTAAGCATAAAATGGTCTGCGTTTGAAGCTGTGTTCCACTCCAGTGACATGTTCCAACAAACCCCATCCATACTGCCTTCAATCCCACATAACTAAATAAAAAAACGATATGATTCAAAGTTTCAGTTTCAGTTTCAGTAGCTCAAGGAGGCGTCACTGCGTTCGGACAAATCCATATACGCTACACCACATCTGCCAAGCAGATGCCTGACCAGCAGCGTAACCCAACGCGCTTAATTTTTTCAAAGCCATATGCTAACTATATCCTATGCCTCCTCCCCACACACCCCCTGGTTGTGCATGCTAGTCATACATAATTAATAGTTAATGCATCCACACACACATATTGAACACATGCACACACAGTAAAATTTGTCTTGCATGGAAGGAACACATCCAGTACTGACCTTTTTGATCGCCCCAAACACCTCAAACTCTCGTCGAAGCTTGGATTCGCTGGTGTCGTAGTTCTGCAAACAAACATTTTATAAATTGTTAACAATACAGAATTATAACGAAAATGACTTTACCTGTAAATATTCAATCACCTGTGTCTGCAGAATGCTGAACATTCGCTGTCCGACTTTTCAAGGCGTTCTAATGCGATGGGATATTACATGATACACTAACACAACAACATCCCATCCTGTAGCTTATCAGACCTGATCAATACATGGATGCCGCTCATCTACAGCAACACCGTGACTAAGTTCTCTTTCAAGGGTGTGCATGCAGGATTTATTTCCAGAAACCACGGAATAATGACATGGATGGTGGGATCTTAAATGTTTCTGTCTGATCGGGGGTGGGGGCTAACGCACTAGCAGGTCTGCACACATGTTGACCTGCGAGATGAGATTAAAAAAAAAAAAAAAAAAAAAAAAAAAAAAAAAAAAAAAAAACAACCTCTCAACCCACCAGGCGCCCAAGCCAGGATCTAATCTAGGGCCCTCAGACTGAACGTACAACACTGGCAATTTCGCCAGTCACTTTTCAGCTCAGTCCACTTCTTGCCCCTCCCCCCTTCCTCCACTCTCTAACTTCACGTTCAAACGCAGGCTGTTGCACACAAGTATACATGGAACCCACACCCTGTAGGGAATGAAATAATGCTTGGCAACATAAAATATGTTGAGGTCTATTTTTGAAATCTGTCGGAGGTGGAATGTCACGTGCACACAGAAGGGAATGGCGTTAAGTCTCTTGTTTTGTTTTGGGTTTAGGTTTTCCTTGGATGCTGTGGAACGAAAACAATGTCCTCTCTCTCAATCCCTTTTACTTGTATGGACTGTGCTTTTTCTTTTTATTTAAATGAAACAACAACAATAAAAACAAGAAAAAAAAAAACAACAACAAAAAACAAAAAAACAAAAACAAACAAAACAACCCCAAAACAAACAAAACAACAAAAACGTTTCTTTAAAATAATAGGAATGAAAACAATATCCTCTCCCTCAACCCCTTTCACCTCCATGGATTTTGCTTTTATAAAATGAAGTTTCTTCACAAATAATAACCAGGGACAGAAAAAATTGTGCTCAGGGTCAGATAAGAATTGATCAGGGTATCAGAACATACTTCTACTTCCTGTTTCTCTTTTTTCATTTCTCTCCTTTCCATAAGTCTAAGGCAATAACCATCTAATTTTGTAACTATACTGCGCGCGTGCGTGTGCGTGTGCGAGAGAGAGAGAGAGAGAGAGAGAGAGGAGAAGAGAGAGAGAGAGAGAGAGAGAGAGAGAGAGAGAGAGAGGAGGAGGAGCAAGGTTGAGTATCAGTATCAGTAGCTCAAGGAGGCGTCACTGCGTTCGGACAAAACCATATACGCTACACCACATCTGCCAAGCAGATGCCTGACCAGCAGCGTAACCCAACGCGCTTAGTCAGGCCTTGAGAAAAAAACAAACAAACAAACAAACAAAAACAACAACAACAAAAAACGGGGGAATAAATAATAGATAAGCTTGCATAAATAAATAAATAAATAATAATTATAATATAGAAAAAGGTAGTAGTAATAATATTAGTAATACTAATAAAATGATAATAATAAAACATAAATAAATAAATAAATAAAACAATGGTGATAAATAAGCGGATAAATGTAAAACATGAAGACACATTCACACATACACCCACACATGCATAACAGAAATGCACCAAACATGCAGTTTCACAGATATGAAAGCACAGTCAAATACATATAAACGTACATGAGCTCCAACACACACACACACATTACCTTGCACCTCCTCTACCCCCCTCCTCCACACACTCATTTCTAGTCTACGTATCGCGGCTTCCACGGCACACACACACACACACACACACACTCACAGAGATGAACACTTACTTGTACAAGCACATATGAAAGCACAGTCAAATACATATAAACGTACATGAGCTCCAACACACACACACACACACACACACACACACATTACCTTGCACCTCCTCTACCCCCTCCTCCACACACTCATTTCTAGTCTACGTATCGCAGCTTCCACGGCACACACACACACACACACAAACACACACTCACAGAGATGAACACTTACTTGTACAAGCACACACACACACGCCCATATCTCCCACCCCCAACCCCACAAACGTACATACAAAGATATATATATATATATATACGTTCCAATATCCTGTTGCTCCCACAGTGTAGGCATGCATACACTCACATACCTCATCCTCTACCCCACCTCCCCCCGCACTCCCACCTCCCCTCACACACACACACACACACGTACACATATCTCTCCTGACACTTGTGTACACTTTCACTCTCGCGCATTCACAAACGCACTCAAAAGCACAGACCCACACAGACACACACGCACAGAGGCTGCCACTGACTGGCCGCAAGAGGGATAGGAAAAGATCTCTGATGCCAAGAACGTGGCGTCTAGTGTGTTGCTCAGTCTATTGTATTTGGAAAGGCCCACAGAGACTCTGTTCCGTTTTGAAGAAATTTGCGCAATGTTGGTTTGGAAATGATGCCGATATTTGTTTGATTTGCAAAGCATCGTGCTCTACCTTTCATGTTAGACTTGCGGCCACTCCCTCTCTCTGCTTCTATTTCTTTGAGGCGATCGATGGTGTGATGGCCTTGTACCTGTTCTTTTAGGTATTCTTTGACTTTTCTGAGGATTTCCGATTTTCCTAGATGTAGGCCGCTCGTTGGTGTTGCGTTACCAGCAAGTCTGTCAACTCGCTCATTTCCCTTAACACCTGCATGTCCCGGGCAGTATGACCATGTGAGTTTTTTAATCTGAAAGTTGCGCATTGGCTTCCTCTGGCTTCATTCCGTTTTCTATTTTCTGTATGAGGTTCATTGAGTCGGTTAGAATCATGGCATGTTGGTTTCCGGGCGTATGGATGGACGATAGCCACTGGAGGGCATGTGTCACAGCTTCAACTTCCATCGTTAGGCTGGAGGTTGTGACTTTGTAGGCAGCATTCTCTTCCCAAATTGTTTTTCCATCTTGTTTCGCAGTGAATCCCCAACCAGACTGGTCTTTGGTGACTGAGCCATCTGTGTATATGATGATGTCCTCTTCTTTACTGTTTTCTTCTATAAGTAGCTTCACTTCCGCATCAGTTTTGCCCTCTGGCTATTCCCGACAATGTCTTCCTAGAGTGGGTGAAATGACTGTGTTGAATAGATGGTTGAGGTTTTCGGGGTTTTTCTCCCATTCTTTTGTTTCTTTCAGGTCTTGTAGTCGGCATACTAGCTGGATTGCGTCTTCTGCTTGCCCCATCCATGATCTTCCTCGTCCTAGACGGCTGCCTTTTGGTTCTTTGACTGCGTCATGCAGTGGGTTTTGAGGGTTGAGTATACTCATACTGAAAGGGAGGATGTGTGTGAGACACATGAGGATGGAAGGAAGTGGCAGACATGATGAGAGCAATGCCGGGAATCCAACGTTCTGACAGTGGCAGAATTCCTCCCCTTCACGCGAACCCCCACCCCACCCCCACCACCCCTAATCCCCACCCGCCCCCTCACAAACACACACACACACACACAAAAGATAAATAAACATTTAAACGTGTCTCGGAACAAAGTTACCCAGTGATACGATTTTCTGCAATTCCATACATTGCAATACAAAACCAGTTTCTGTCTGCCGTTGTTGAATCTCGCTCAATAACTGTCAGTCAAAAACGCAGAGGAAAAAGAAACAAAAAACAAAAGAATCAAAAACAAGAGAGAGAGAGAGAGAGAGAGAGAGAGAGAGAGAGAGAGAGAGAGAGAGAGAGAGAGAGAGAGAGAGAGAGAGAGAGAGAGAGAGAGAGAGAGAGAGAGAATTTATTCACCATTAATCTGCCATGTTCACACGGTCAGTTAAAAAATCAAAGTAGTATTGAGCGACAGGCTGATGCCACCTCCGTTCTGGGTTATGGAAAGCGAACGCCAGGCCAACAGTTTTGCTTGTGCTTTGCCTGTACGCGCGTGTGTGTGCAAACGTGCATGTATGCGTGCGTTTGTGTAGCGGAAAAGAGAAAAGGAGTGTGTGTGTGTGTGGGGGGGGGGGGGGGGGGGGGGGGGGGGGGGGGGGGGGCAGGGGAGCAGGGTAGCGGGGCTATGTATCTACCGCGTGCATGAGTGTAAGCGAGAGCGCGCCGCCCTTGCATAAAGATGAAGAAAAAAAAAAGTCAGTCTTTCGGACACCCCCCTCCCTTCTCTGTGTGTGTCCGAGCATGAGTGCGTGTTTGTTTTTTTTGTGTGTGCTTTTTTTCCCCCATTATCTTTTTCATTTGGTCTCTTGTTTGTCTGTCTGACTGTCTCTCTCAAACATGGCCAAGAATGAAGTGGAAAGAGAGAGAGAGAGAGAGAGAGAGAGAGAGAGAGAGAGAGAGAGAGAGAGAGAGAGAGAGAGAGAGAGAGAGAGAGACCAGACAAACAGACAGAATCACAGAGACAGAGGAAGAATAAAAAATACAAGCAATAAATCGTCGGGCTCTATGTCGGTTACACGGACAAAAATAAGCTGTGCCAACTTTTCCTTAAGGGAAATTCCAGAACCAGTTACTCCAGATGAGGTTGGGAGGGAGGAAAAACGAATGGAGGGAGAAAGGGAGGGAGGTGGGTGTATGGTAGTTTGGGGGGTGGGCGGGGGAGCGGATAGTAGGGGACGTAAAGATGGGAGGTGGCGTTGCAAACGTCTTGATAGTCTGCACCATGTGCCAATTCAATCTTCGGATTGAAAAGGAAGGGGGCGGGGGGGGGGATGGATGGATGGATGTGTATGTATGAGTGGAGGCGGTGAGTGGTTGGGAGGGGAAGTCTGAGAGAGATGCGCACACGCACTCACACATACACGGGCGCGCGCGCACAAACAAGACCGTCCAATACCACACACGTCAGAAAACGTAAGCGCGCGCGCGCACGCACACACACACACACATACTTAAAAAAGGGGGCGGGGTGGGGGAAGAGTACGACTGCTGAAAAACCCACAGATGAAGCACCAAGCAGCATGAGTATCCGCATCTCAAGTCCTCCACCTCCTTTTGCCCTGTTCACCTGCACCTCATATATAACCCTTGGGTGTGTGTGTGTGTGTGGGGGGGGGGGGGGGGGGGGGGGGAACACCAGCTCCTCGTGCAATGACAAGTTTCGCTTTTTCTTGCAGTCGCCAGGCATGGCTCCATTTCACGCCAAATACCTCTTAGCTGTCTGTCACCTCCACAACCAGAACCTTCGTCTTTTTTCTGGGGGGTGGGGGGTGGGTGTGGGGGGGATTTTTTGGTTGTTTGTTTTGTTTTCGTACCGAGGACAGGCTTTTATTAAACACATGATAGAAAAGTAAAAGGTGTTCTAAACAAGCCCTGCAAGTGTGCTGGCAAAGCCTGGTTTTGTACACAGTCCCCCAATATGTGTTTTGCGCGCGCGCGCGCACACACCACACAGTTACATGGTCACACACACACACACACACACACAACCACCAACATGTACACAAACACAGCTTGTTGTTACTCTGCTGTTTATGTGTGATACTTTCTGAATAAAGATTTGATTCAACCAACCATCACGATCAATCACAACAAAAGACAGACGCAGACAGTAGACACAGACAGACGCAGTATAGAGGAACATTACACAAAAGGATGTTTAGATCGTCTTCTTTCGACATCGAATGAAAAGTTACCACTAAAAGTGATTTTCAGTGATCGAGTTCTGTGGAAAAGGGATGATCAGGGGATCAACTTCACTTACACTACACGCACCGCTTGTGCTCCATGTATCAAGGCTACGCTGACGCAGTCTCATACAAGTCTGCGCTGCTGTGTTCAATGTCCCAAGCCACCAATGTGTCACATGTCCAACGTGTGTCCGAGACCGTTAGTCTCAGGGTTAGCGAAATAGCAATGTTTTCCTTTCTTTCCCCCCTTCCACACTGGCGTACACTTTCAAACACAAAAAATGGAATTTAAGTTTATCATCGACGATGTTCTGTGGCGAGTTTTGTTCGGTTTCAATGAGGAAAACTACATGATCATTACTGAAAATCCAGTGGTTTTTGCTGTTGCAATTCGGAAAGCCATATTAAGAACGAAATTCCTGCGACTCTTGCTAAGCCCAACTGTGGAATGGAAGAAAAAATAAAATCATATATATATTTGTAAAGATTCTGGGATTCTAGTTCAGTTTCAATATGAAAAATGCAGATTTTAAAAATGTTTTTTTTTAAAACCACACTGTACCAGTAACTGTAGAGCAGAAAGGGAAGGACAACCTCTCACACAGTTTGGGTCAGAAACAGACCAGACACGGCACACATTACCCACTGCCAGACAAGAGTGCAGTTCACTGGCAGCGGTTTCCGCGGTCTTCCAGACACAGACTATCTTGACTGACAAGAAAATTAAAATTTATGATTGCTCTATGTGTCTTTCCTTCAGTTGTACACCAAAACGCGCGACGACGGACCGAAACAGCAAATCTGCCAGTCACACGCACACACAATATCAGTAAATCACTAAATATGTTCCACGCGGAGAATACGCCCACTACCATACGTTAAACTGATATGCAAGAAATCAGTTTTCCAGGCTTCTGCACATCCCACCTGTCTGATGTTAAAACGATGATAATGCAGACTGAAAACACCATCTCTGTCGAAAATATAATATTACGACGAACTTTGAAAAAGAAAAAAGACACAAATGAAAGGGAACACACACACACACACGCACACACACACACACACACTGTCGGTCTGCAGACGACCACCCACGCATGCCAACACCAATCACTGGAGTCCTGACACCTCATTACGAGGACTCCCCCCTTTTCTTACGCGCTCTCTCTCATTCGCTGCGGAATACGCATGACAAAAACATCTGATCCAGTCTTTCCTCCAGTAGCATGTTTCCAGCTCCATGCAAATGAAGCGACACTTGGCCAAGCCAAGCAGATGGGGATGGCGTGTGTCCTTGATCCAGGTCTATCCCCTGGGAGTCTGAATGTGCCCAACATGAGAATGCCTAGCAAACCACAACACTTCGAAAAGGAACGCGTGTGCCTTGTCCCTGACCTAAACGGAGCGTGTTCCAACTGGCAGAGAAGTTGTTTTCACTACTCGGACATGGACTGTTGATAATTTCTGAATATCATGCTCTCCCAGAAAAGTTCAACGTGACTGTCCACTATTAATTATCTTTTCCGTTCTCCCACTATCTCAAAAGCCAAGCAGATCATTTATATCAACCGAGGAGACCAGTGCGGACAAGATCATTTATATCAACTGAGGAGACCAGTGCGGATAATAAGCATAGAAACTGAGGAAGTGAATCTTAGTAACTTCCATTTTTTCCACCCCCCCCCCCCCTCCAACCCCCTTCCATCGTATTCTCTCATTCACGCAATTTCTTGAATGTTTGTACATTATGAAATTATATGAAAATGGAGATAACTCTCTACTACTAATTGAAAAAGCAGAATTTCGTTACCATATGCACCAATTCAAGACAATCATGCAGATCAAATATATATATATATATATATATTTTTTTTTTTACGTGGATACCAATCATGAGAGAGAGAGAGACAGACAGACAGAGAGAGAGAGAGAGAGAGAGAGAGAGAGACAGAGACAGAGACATACATACAGAGACAGAGGCAGAGAGACAGGCAAGGAGCGAGAAAGAACCCAACGCTCAAACTGTTCAGTTTCCACCGGGAGATCAAACTGTTCAAACACGACCTGCTAATTATCTATTTACCTGCTGCTTGTCTTTTGCCGCCGACTGTTTGCTTTTACTTCAGGCGCCTAATCCTCCTACCTCACAACCCCCCTTCCCCTTCAACCCCTAAACTGTCAGCCAACGGATCCATTAGAAACGCTCTCTCTTGCAGCTAATTTATTTATCCCTTTCCCCTTTCTCCATGCTGTGACAAGTGAAGAAACTGTTTTTGAATGTGGGCACGGTTTCCAGGAAGATGGGTGGGTGGGAAAAGCGTAGGAACTGATTCAAGAGCTTCACGAGAGAGAGAGAGAGAGAGAGAGAGAGAGAGAGAGAGAGAGAGAGAGCTGGGGGGAGATTGGAAGCATTTGAAACGATACATTTCACAACTCTCCATCTGTACACAACAAAATGCCATTATGAAACACCAAGTCTTTCTCTCGCACACACAGAAGATGTAAGGTGTATGGGGTGGGTGGGCGAATTCTGCAACATACAAGGGACAAGACTACCGGAAAGAGAGCGAGATAGAGAGGGGGAGATGGAGAGACTGTGTGTGTGTATGAGAAAGAGAGAGAGAGAGAGCGAGAGAGAGAGAGAGAGAGAGAGAGAGAGAGAGAGAGAGAGAGAGAGAGAGAGAGAGAGAGAGAGAGAGAGAGAGAGTGTGTGTGTGTGTGTGTGTCGCTTCCCCGGACAAAACTAGGACTGCCGCATGCACGTTCAACACTCTCGTGGCCTCGCCGTCATCATAATCCACCCCTGCCCACTCGGCTTTGCTGAAAGCGTCGCTGGCCGTCGCCGATCTGGGTTATCGACATCAGCAGCAGCCCACCCGTTTGAGCCGTTACAGGTTAGCTGACCAACACAATCCCTTTTCTCCCTTCTTGCACAAAAGGGAGGATGGAAACAGGTGGTCGCGGTGTACCTCTCACGCTTCCTTTGCCAAGTGGAAGGTGATGATGACGATGATAATGCTTACCAGCAACAACAGAGTATTTTTCAAGTGTTTTGTTGTGTGAGGGTTGGTCGAACATCTGTTTGATGCGGCGTCTCGTCAACTGCACCTGATTTGTGGATAACGGCTGGATGAATGCTTGCCGTTTTGACGACTGCTTGGCCACGTTTTGTGAGCAGGTGGTCAATATGGCATTGACAAGTCTCGCCACAGAGAGAAACAAAACAAACTTATCTGAGTCGTGCGGCTATGACATATGCTCCGTCCTACGGCGCAACTGTGAATTAACAACATGACCGTATCAGGCTAATGGTAACGACTGCGTTGCTACTT
This sequence comes from Babylonia areolata, assembly GCF_041734735.1. Lineage (NCBI taxonomy): Eukaryota > Metazoa > Mollusca > Gastropoda > Neogastropoda > Buccinidae > Babylonia > Babylonia areolata. The sequence goes on along the minus strand of NC_134902.1, from coordinate 19,826,850 downwards.
CTTCAGCGCCTTCCCGGAAGATGGTACCCGACTGTGATCCGTTACCGGGTGTGTGGATGTGATGGGCTGTGATGTGAGGGATGGTGATCCCGTTAACAACCGCCCGGCCCCCTTCCACCCTCCCCTTCCTTTTCCCACAGTACCTCCGCGTGCGACATGGTACTGATTTCCCGTTAGAGATGTGTTTGCTTACAGTTATCAAAAGAGAGTGACACGGTCTCTTCCGAGTTGTGCTTAATATGTCGGATTCTAACACAGATCAATGTGTCTAAAACCCATTCCACTGTTACTCAATAAACTGTTGGAACACCCTGACAGGGAAGAGAGAGAGAGAGAGAGAGAGAGAGAGAGAGAGAGAGAGAGAGGGTGGTAGTGGGGACAGAGGTTAAGATAGTTCAGAAAGAGAGGGAGGGCGGAAGAGATAAAGTTAGTGACAAGGCAGGCGACGGTACCGTTATCAACCAGCAATTCCTCCTCCATAAGCTGAGTTCACAGTCTGTTAAATCGTATCCCCCGGTCCCTTGTAATTGATAACACGGGGGGTGGGGGAGGGGGGATACCCTTGAGAGTCTATGGCAATTCAGACCTTAAGGGTTTCTTTCATCAAAGCTTTCCAAGCTTATCAACTCACTCAGTGCTTGTATTATAGCGCTATATAAAAATAAAATATCATTATTATTATTATGATTAGTATGAAAAAAAAGAAAAGAAAAAAAAGAAGAAAAAAAAGAGAGGATAAAATCAAACAGCTCTTCTTCAGTCTTCTTCTCAAGTCTACACGCTGCACATAAGTGAAAGTAAGCACAAGTTAATTGTGTCTGTCTGGAAGAGGAAAAATACACACCCCACGCCCCCTAGAAAAAAAAAAATGTCTGAGGTAAAGCATGGTGCTGTCTGTCACCACCGCCATTTGTTTCCATCAGTGCTGTTATGTCAGCTCGGCTCACCTCACCTTTAGCTCTCGTCACGCCAACTGTCATGCGCTTCATTATCTCTTCTTCTTCCTCCTTTTTTTTTTTCTTCTCTTAATTGCTTCACCCCCTGCAATTCGCCGATACGGATTTGTACTGCACACTGCTTGCCATCTCGAAATTAATGGCTACCGTAATTTTTCTTTTCACTTGACGTGACTGCCTCTCGCAGGGTTGATTTTTTCCCCCATTGTTTGTCATCACCCGTCTTCTGTGACTTAAACTTCCTTTTCCACCTCCGCCCCATCCTATTTCCTTTCTCATGGGAGAGGGGTAAAAAAGGGAGAATTTTTTTAAAAAGAAAAAAAAAGGGGGTGTGTGTGTATGGGGAGGGATGGCTGCATTTCCGTGTTCAAGTATACGTAATCTGACAGGGAATTATTCTTAAATGAACAAGACGACTGTCACGCTACCCACAACAATGGAAAAGAAACCGATGCACTTTACGAGGTTCAATACTCTTTCCCATCTCATGCTATCCCTTCCTTTTGAAGTTTATCTCACCGTCTCCTCTAACGCTTACCAGTCTGAACAGGCGCGAGGCGCAGGATGTGTAACAGAGACTCGCTGTCTGGTTTTACACTCGGATTCCCGAGTCGGCGATATGTGGTTGCCGTCACTGGTTTGTGCACACAATGGCTGCTGACAGAGCGATCCGACAGACCTCGTGTCAGTCATAGTCATCGAAACAAATGCTGAGTTAACCCTCTTCGACTCGATAAGATGCAGACACAGAGACAGGCACGCGCGCTCAAGCACGGGCGCACACCGGAAGAGGAAAAACTAGCAAGAAGTTATGATGTAGAATGTTTCAGATCTGTTTTTAGTAGTTTGTTCAAATAAAGTTATGAAAATAGTGAATAAAGGGTATCCTGGGGTAGACCATTTGATGAAACAAAATACACATCTAAATTTATATACCAGATTAACTGTGTTGTTCCAATGTGTCGGAGTTCATGCAGACGATTAAACTAGATGAAACGAATCATGGCTTTAGAAAGTCAACAACAACAATACTACTACTACATCAACAAGCAAACTGATCGATTGAAATGCTTTTATCCCAAGTCTGACTGTATCACACAGCTGGAAACCTCCCTCCACACGACTTGAGAAATCAGACAGAAATCCTTAAGCAACGGTCGTTCGTTTAACAATAACCAGTATACACGTAGTTAGTGCTCTTTTGCCGAAAACTGCCGTTTGAGAGTGGAAGAAAATTATGGCAAGAGAGGGGGGAACGGGGAGTAGGGGGTGGGGCAGTGGTGTAAAAGAGAGAGACCCTCGAACGAAAAGACAGCCAGCCAGGCACTGAGAGAGAGACATAGAGATGGGGGAGGGTCGGCGGGTGTAATGAAAAAACTGTTTTTCCTGCCACTAACGGAATTTGGTTAAGTCTTAAACTCCAGTGATTCCATTCAAAACACAGAAACCGCAGCTGACAGGTGTGCAAGACCTGCATTAAACATCCACTTCAAAGAAAAACCTCCAGAAGCAAGACAAAATGTATAATCAGTTGATTAATGTGTACGATTACTCAAAAAGACCATACTTTACAATCGCTTGTATGTGCACAAATGACCGCGCGCAATGTGTTTACAACAAATTAACAAAAACAGTATTGCTTGAACATGTTGGAAACCTACGGTCCCAATTTCCTCCAATTCTGTTTTATGGACACGAGTAACTGTTAAAACTAATATGTCGACCTCACACAATGTGTATTTTTCTGTGATGCAAACCTTATTGGAGACTAACTGGTCAAGTAATGTCACCCCTAAACCACACCCGAAACGTAATAGGCCTTGTCTGTCTCTCATTTGTATCACTGTTGTAACTATGTGGTTAAAAACAAAATACCAAGCACTTAACAGCTTCGGTTTCAGGATTGGGAGTCAAGTATACTTCTTTGTCTGGTCATGAGAAAATGCTGGGTGTGTGTGGTGAGTGAGTGAGTGAGTGAGTGAGAGAGAGAGAGAGAGAGAGAGAGAGAGAGAGGCAGAGAGAGAGAGAGAGAGAGAGAGAGAGGCAGGCTTACTTCTGCTACTCCGACCAGTGCTAGGGTCCACACATAAGCTACTAATTATTGTACACCTTATACACAACGAAGGACCCATTTCTCCGTCACCACCGTGGATCGATCGATTGTGTTCGAATCTTTTCTTCCTTGTAACCATCACAACTTCGTCGTTATAAACGTGATACCGGCCCAAACCAGTGCTCGCCTGGCAGAAGCATCTCCTGCAGCTGGTGAAAGATCATGGACTAGACTCTTGAGTAAAGGACTCAAACGAGACCGGACACCAAGTGCTCATTCTGAGTGAGCTGTGTGTGTGAACATTTTAACCCCACAGAAAACTAATCACGAACATAGTGCCATGCAGTTTGTGACCGAAAGTGAAAGAAATGTGTTTCTGTGGTGATGGATACAGCGTCGAAACCAAGGCCGCGTCCTTGGTGACTAAGTGTGTGTGTGTTGCTTGCAGTGACAGTGAGCGTCGTGAGGATTATACCCATCCCCATGTATCTGTTGCATGAAAGCCTTCACCATGAGCATGCTCACCTACAGTACTGGGGTAAGGCCGTCCGTTCAATGTAAAGAGTCCCCCCAATCCCCCTCAAATGTGTCATCCTTTTTTCTTTTTTAATCCGTCTGTCTGCCCATCTCTCTATCTTTCTTTGAGTCTCTCTCTCTCTCTTTCTTTGAGTCTCTCTCTCTAACTCAGACACACGCACACAAACTCGACTCTTTCTCTCTGGCACACGCACATTTGTACGTATCCAAGTACACACATGCTGGCGATGGCAAACACACACACACACTGGAAAACACTGATGTACACTTAGACATTCAACCCTCTTCTATGAACAGGACAACAACAAATAAATCATTTTGTCCAACACTCGTATTGAAGATTTACTCATCGAAACTGGACAGCAATCCAGTTTGCTGAGTACTTCCCGTATCAAGTAACACTTATCGGTTGCAACCGTTGACCTCAACTGCTTGTCTAACTAGCTGAACTGTGAAACATCTTCCATTTCCCAGTACGATTTGTGCACTATATATCACTTTTAGAGAGAGAGAGAGAGAGAGAGAGAGAGAGAGAGAGCAACTCGTGCGCATCAAGCACCCAACCATCTCCCTCACTCCTCTCTCTCTCCGACATGCCAAACAGACGGCTGACGCAAGCAAGCCGCCAGCAAGCACACAAGTGGGTTTGCCAACTGTTGTGACGTCAACACAGCAACGTGACATGTTTGTTCACTGAATGACGACCACAGTACACGAAAAGTCCACACCTGTCCGTTACCCCCCCCCCCCCCCCCCCCAATTCAGTTCGACTGGATAAACACGAGGCGGGAAGTAATTACTGATCAATACCTCAGAGATACGTTAGTCCACGCCTCCTGGTGACTCTCACTCAAGGGTCGATGATTTGCTCACAGACAACAAAACGTCAGTTGTCGCCACCATTGTCATTACGATAGGAACTACGGTTGTGGGTTTTGTGTGCTGTACTAACCGAACAAATAACGTCAGCACCTTTCACTGCCTTTCTATAATGAATTTATTTTCATTTTTATTTTCATCAGTCGTGTCATTCTTCGGGCTTAAAAACATATCAAAGAGAAACAAGACTGAAAAACAAAACAATGTAAATACTCTGAATTATGAAACTGTCACATCAAAAATATACAAACGAGGGGGAGGGGGGAGGGGGGGGGGGACCCGAAGAAAGTAAAGAATACATTACTAAAAAAAAAAAAAAAAAAAAAAAAAAAAGAAAAGAAAAAAGGTCAAAATCAAATCTAACTCAATCTACATGGGGAGGGGCACATCAAGTAATGATAAACCCTAATCAGCACACTGCCACAGTATCTCCTAGTCTCCAAGAGTGAATTACCCATAACAGCAATGCTGAACAGGTGTATCGACACAGGCATAAGAAATTACCATTAATGTTTGCTGCCATTTTGCATTGTTACATTAGATCTTTTTTTTTTCAACAGTAAACCTGTCAAGGCCTGACTGAGCATGTTGGATTTCGCTGCTGGTCAAGCATTTGCTTAGTATGTGTGATGTGGATTTGTCTGGATGCAGTGAAGCTTTCTTGAATAATTGAAGTTTTTTAAACAGTAAACCTGTGGGTTCTTTATACAGCACCCATCTCCCACTACCATACACACACAACTGTACAATTTGATCATACACACACAACTGTACGTTTGATCATCAGAGTACAGTAACCAATCAAGAAGAATATCACAGACTGCAAAGTGAAGATAAAAAGAAAAGCAAAAACTTGCAAATGTAAAACAAAAAATGAAAAGAAGAAAAGACACTATCAGACTATGACTACCTTTGCGAATGAGAAACCTAACAATGGTTATGATTATAAATGTATAACGATGATCAAATCACAACAGGACTATTAAGTATGATAACTTAATAACAAAGGTCAAATCACAGGTGGACCATACCTCACATGACTGTTACAAGGTCAGTCAGTTTTTACATCCTATTTTAATAGTAAATACACAGGAGAAAAAAAAAAAAGGAGAACACCCCCTCAGACCCCCCCCCCCCCCCCCCCCACAAAAAGAAAAAAAAAAAAAAAAAAAAGAAGTATACATGGAAACACAGGATGAAAGAACACAGTAAAATGTGAGCCAGAATGGGTGGCAGAGTCCAAGGCACACAGCAGCAGCCAAACAGGCAGAAGACGAAAACAAATGCCATCTACTCAATTTATATTGCCTTTCTTTTGCTCCAAAAACACAGGAGACCTCCAATTTAGTCAATCTAACACATTCTGATTTTTGGATTCATGTTTCATGTTCGTGCTGTAGCCAAAAAAAGTGAACTGCTCAACTTTTTTTTCTTCATATACCCCACTTTGAACCGTTCAATGGGTGCTCTTTCATTTGTTGCTGATAATAAAGGCCACCAAGCTGGAGTAAGTTTATGGAATGTATTCAGTAATTGTGAACGTGTGTGCTCATTCATTAGTTTTACATTGCTTCATAAAAGAACAGAAACAGCAACAGAAAAAAGTCTACATGTAGCAAACTGCTCAGCTACAACAGACGACCATGGATCAACCCACAAGCTGAAAGCTTGAGCTATTGCAGACGCCTTTTTCCGCAACTAACATGCCGGTCTTCAATGACTCGCTTATAATGTGTGATGCCATTCACAGTTTGAATGGAAAGCCCATTCATAACCTGTTCACTATACATCTATTAAATCAAGTTTCTGTATCGTTTGCTGCAATATTATATTTGTAGTGCTTACACACACTCTTTAATCAGATAGAAGAAGACACAGTATGAGCTTTACTTAAATCTATACTGTCAGTGTACTTTCACTAAATCAGCTTAGCTTCAACCACCTTACCTACACTATTTAAATGTATTAGAAATGTCATCTGATGTCAGTGTTTGGTCTTCACACATATGCATTATCTTACCTTATGTTGTTGCTTATCCGAAACCGAGTGGTACTCCTTCCATGTATTATGTATACATGTGCTTTACTATTCACTTGTGCTGACATGTTGTGCTTAATGACATTTGTTTACTTGTGTCTGATCAGTGCACTGTTTTCTCCTTCTTCTCATCTTTGTTCTTCTATTCTCATCTAAGTTTTCTCTTTTATCTTCTCATAACTATTGTAAACAAAACAACAGAAAACCCTTTTGTGACTGGCCTCTACATGTTCCTGGCCTGCGCGGGGATTCTTTTCTATCCTTTTATCCTTTAAATAATCAGTAATTCTTTTGTACCGTCCCCCTTTTATAATAATAAACCACTCGGGACCATGGTTACATATAAAACATATAACTACAAGCATGTCTTGTTTTTTGTTGCTGCTCAGCTGTTTTTACAGACTTATTCAGTAATTGGGAGGGAATAAATCAGTCTGGAAAGATAACTAGAGAAAGACAGAACAGACAAAAAACAGCCAATACATACATATTCACATACATTCATATTTATGCTCTCCAGGGACACAGCAACCAAAACATTACAAACATGAAAACCACTTTTTACACACGCACACAATCACCCTGAGACACTCACAATTCTGGCAACGAAGAGAGTCTTGTAAGGATCTGTTGTAGCACCTGGGATGTTGTTGGGGTCCCCTGGAACAAAAACAAAATCGTCCCATCAGCACTCAGTCACTGCATTAATAACCATGCTGCATAATTACATCATGATGATCAATACATCTTACATGTCACAATACAAAGATTTTCATGATTATTTCATGTGATACACATGTAATAACTCCACCACCACACAAGCCACAAGTGTTTAACAGCACCATATTCAGAAGTTGTACGCAGGCATCTGTCTGCCCCTGGTGACGTGAACAAGTATCACTAACACCACACACTCCCCTCTTCAAACACATGCATGTGCATCTGCAAACGCATACACTCACACTCCCCTCTCAATCCATACGAGTGTAAACAGTTGCTCCACATGAACATGCGCTTTCAGCTCTGTACATACAATGTTGAAGCATATGATGTGTAGCTTAGATTTAAACAGTGTTTTCACATGAAGCAGAAAGTTACAATTAAAACTCCTGTATAATGAAGACACTTTAGTAGACTTAGAACACTGACTGGAATATTCAAAAGACATAACTAATAAACTGAAAACAGGGAGCGATATCTTTTCTCTGACTTTCTGGAATTACTAAATCATATTTTCATTCTATCTATACACCATCAGCTAAATACTAAAATAGTCATATATGTGAACTTAGATAAAATGAAAAATACATGTCCATTTGAACCAGCCAGCACTGCTCTGGAAAGGTAAGACTGATTTGTACAGAAAATACAGAAAAAATAATACAATGTTTCATATCATTTCCAAGTTTTGCTCTCATAACAGCATCACTAATTAAGTATAACAGGAACACTAAGGCTTCCATATAGTGTTTTGAGCTGTACATGTGGAAATATAGACACATCAGAAAGAGAAACTGAAGGTATCACTGTCATATCATCCAAATGCAAACCCAAGCCTCTGTGAGGTGAGAGACAGAAAGTAAGGTACTCCTCAGGTATTAGCATCGCAAAATAAACATTTCCTGTGCAACAATGAGATTAAAAAAACAACAACTAATTTTCTAAGTAGTTTGTGAAGTGGTGAATCACTGAATGGTTCTATACACTGATGAAGTGAACAGCAACAGGAAAATCCTGTTTCAGTTGAATAGGCACAACCACCTGCTAACACAAGAATGGGAGGTAACTAAAGCTGGACTCTTCCTCCCTGCTGCAGTATCTGCCTGCTTCTCTCCCTGTTGTGATCAACATGATCTTAAGCACTTGAAAATCATATTTTGTTCTTTTAACCGATGCTGGTGTGTGCTTGCACTCACAGGCTCGCACATATTATTTGTGTGTGTGTGTGTGTGTGTGTGTGTGTATACGTGTGCATACTTGTGCATACATAATTTGTGAGTGAGAGTGAGCAGTTCTCAAGCACAAGAAGAAGAAGAAGAAGAAGAATAACTTTATTATCTCCAACTGGAGAAATTTGGTCAGGTGCATTATCACAACACAGACAAGTAAACAACATGGGGACCATAACTGTAAAAGCCAACAACAGCCCCAACAAATATTACGAAGATACAAATGTAAAAAATATCACATACATCGTTTCATACATACATCCACTCACTGCAGGTAATAACTAGTATTCTTAATGTAAAAACAGAAAGAATTAAGAAACATTATTTGAATATAATTATAAACATAGCCTACTATACTGCACATTGATTATAATAGACAGATAAGAATAAAGATGAATTGCGGAAAACCACAGCCAGATAATCAGCACACACCCGCACCGCACCCCACCCCACCCCCACACACGCGGATAATTCTATTGTTCTGCTTGGTTTATGTGCTTTCATTAGTGTAAAAGCATGCACATACATATGTACAAGCATTTTACACACTCACAGATACACACATTGTTAATTGTTACTTATAGTCGAGCCGACAGCACAGGGCCATACCAGGACTGTCAAACCATACAAATGCTCAACCGCCTCAACACAAAACTGTCACACACACACACACACACGCACAAACCTATAAGAAAAACACAGTTCATGACACATCATCCTAACTATTTAGCTGCTTTTGGCATATAAGATTCGGCTTTGCTGAGGATGCCATCCATTCCGCTGAATTCATCATCCCCCAAAAAATCATAATAAAGGAAAAAACAACAACTTCAATTAGTTCATAGCTAAACAATATACTAATATACTATAGGCAAATAATGAAATATCATTACAGAATGGACAACTACTGAGCTAGTGTTTACAATTTCACTGCCTAATCGCCAGAAGAAAACAGCACAGTTTGTACATCACAGACTGCGGAAAAGAGAAAAAAAGAGTCAAGGCCTGCTTGAAAAAAGAAAGGGAAATGGAATGGGAAGGCAGAAACAAAGGGAGTGACAGAAAAGAGGAACTTTCTAGAACAGAATTTCCAGAAGGTGGGGATGCTGTTTACACTGACAGATCCCTGGTGTCCCCACAGGGGAATACACACACACATACACTGGAGCATAAATGTAATAATGTATGCGTGTGCGTGTGTGTGTGCGCGCGCATGCCCATTTATTCACCTTCATTCTCAAAGCTCTTTGCTGATGGATGTGTGTGAATGTGTGCGCATGCATGTGTGTGTATGTGTGTGTACATGGTACACATGCATATTACAATTTATAGTCAAGACTAAAAGAAGCAGAGAGAAATACTGATAGAGAAAGATGTGTGTATGTGTAAAAAAAAACAGACTACACAAGAGTACACTGAAAACAAAACAAAAAACAACCTTTTCCCTCTTCAAATGCCTGCAAACCCTCTCCACAGCCTTACATTCAATAAACTGGATCATGGAAAAACATATGGTAATGCACCAGGCCATTGTCTACAGCCTGGCTGGTCGCCAGTTTTACACAATGTACCATGTTTAACTGACCCAGTTCTCCTCACCAAAGTCAATAGGGCAGGTGTTCACAGCCAAACAGAATAATGCATTAGCCTCAACACATACATTTAAGATAAACCCTGCTGTGGGGAATTAGTAACAGCTGAAGTGACAATGATTAACATAGTTTCTACACATCTATACACTGCAGGGCAAAACCGTAATGATCACTGTTGATGAAGTGCTGGCACCTAAGGATAAGAATATGTTTTAAATCACTTATACAAAAACATTCGTAACATTTCCTTTATCAACATCTGTTTTAAGCTGCACACACAGCTTGTTAATGAAAAAGGAAATATAAATTGATAAAATAAAAAAGTCAAATCTTCCAGATCTGTAAGTCCAACTCTGGAAAAAAAAAGAAGAAAAAGCTTAAAGTATTTCTCAAAGGATAAACCAGATTCATTATTAACTTGCAGCCTGATAACATATCCAGAAAAAACAACAACAAACTTTAAGAAAATAAACAACAGTAGGAAACTTTTCTTATGTCTCGGTATACACTGATATCAGATCTTAAAACTGACGAGCAGTTCATTTTGAACTATACAGTGGTTTTTACAATTTTTTAAAAATATATTTATTATATATATATTTTTTAAAACATACCTAATGCGTGTACCTGCTTAAGCATATACGCAAATGTGAATGTGAGTATATGCAAGTATAACAAACAGATGCAAATTCAAAAGGCACTAAAATCTTAATTTTTGTGAGAATCAGAAAGTAGCTGGTTTTTCTGTGAATGACGTTTAAAAAGTTACTTTTCTTTGACAACAAAATCAAAAGCCATAGCCGTTACCATGTTTTTCCTTCATTATTCACCCCCTCCCCCTCTCACCCCCAAACGTCTCCCAACCCATCATCTTAAGCTCTTCCTTAATTTACATGTGGCTGCCAGCATGGCAGAAGGGTAATAAGATTCACATCCATTCGTCACAAGCTAACCCCATTTTTCTAAGGATGGCCCAGGTTTATTTTTCTAAGGATGGCCGAGGTTTCAGCAGACAGTAAGGGGGTCAAGGCTGTGCTGTCAACAACGTGAACAACACTGCTGCGTGGCCAGCGGCAACAAGCACTAAAAGTCCTCTATGGCTGCAACAGTGGCCAGCGGCAACAAGCACTAAAAGTCTTCTTTGGCTGCAACAGTGGCCAGCGGCAACAAGCACTAGAAGTCCTCTTTGACTGCAACAGTGGCCAGCGGCAACAAGTACTAAAAGTCTTCTTTGGCTGCAACATGCTACAGCCATCAAAACTGTGGTGGCGTGTGTCGGAAGGAAAAAGTGGGAGGGGGAGAGGGCTAATGGGGTGGGGTGGGAGGGAAGGTGACTGCAGACGAGGTTGTAGGAAAGAGGGTGGGACGATGCGCTGAGATTCACTATTGACTTGTCGCTGCTGAGACATGCGACATTTTTCTTGCCTTTGGAGGGGATGGTGAGGGGGGGTGAGGATGAGAGGGAAGAGGTTATGAAACAGAATTTGACAAACATTAGAATGCATTTCCAGCCTTTATTACCCTTTGCTATTCTGTCAGTGTGCCTTAAATCAACACTGGAAACACGCCAAAACTTTGCTTTTCACTCAGACTACGTGCAATCGTATTTCTTTTCGTGATCTCAGACCCCGATAGAACAAAGACTACCACGCCTGTGCGCCTTGTGCTATATCTGTGATCCGACTTGAGTGGTGAATACAAACAGCCAGTGTGTGTGTGTGTGTGTGTGTGTGTGTGTGTGTGTGTGTGTGTGTGTGTGTGTGTGTGTGTGTGAGAGTGTGTGAAGAGTAGCTTCCTCCCCATTTCCTCCTCTCCATGCTGTTGAGATGACAATAATCCCTAACATGTGTGTGTGTGTGTGTGTGTGTGTGTGTGTGTGTGTGTGTGTGTGTGTGTGTGTGTGTGTGTGTGTGTATAGAGTAGTTTCCTCCCCATTTCCTCCTCTCCATGCTGTTGAGATGACAACAATCCCTAACATGTGTGTGTGTGTGTGTGTGTGTGTGTGTGTGTGTGGTGTGTGTGTGTGTGTGTGTGTGTGTGGTGTGTGTGTGTGTGTGTGTGTGTGTGTGTGTGTGAAGAGTAGTTTCCTCCCCATTTCCTCCTCTCCATGCTGTTGAGATGACAATAATCCCTAACACTCACCTGGTTTCCTTCACCATTACCAGTTTTCTCCCTCTTCGCACATACATGACCGTACCCAGCATGAACACTTCCCTCCCCGCCCTTTCTCCAGTAAATCATGTTTCCATGCTGACTACCATCCTCCCTCAAAGGATATTCTTAAAAATGCTGCTACTTGTTTCCCGCCGTCTTTTCCCCAGTTCTCACTGCTGGTCTGTAAGCACTTGGCTGCCTGTTGTCATATTTTCAAAATAATTCAGACTATAGCTTACATTCTTGTCAATATGGAATAAGCCTTATATATGTTTCCTTTCCACGGTCCTACAAACCCCGTCATATCACTACAGACTCATCAGTGGATTTCTAAACTTCGGACTGAAAGGACACATGTGCACATTCTAGCTGCACTGTACCATAAGAATGGTGACGGAATCACCCCCTAGGATTGTAAGTCATAAAATCAAAAGATGTTCCTCGACGAAGTCACATACATGTATCTACAGGGAAAGCAGAATATAATGCAGCAACCACACAGGTTAGTGCCGAGTCCAGGCAACTTAGTGCCAGCGTACCTGGAGACAAAAGCGATCTTCGTTTTGCTTCGGAACCACACAGTACAGTTACTTCAATGTCCATGGCAACCACTACGTCAACAGCCCCCCCCCCCCTCCTCCCCTCACCCCCACAGGGTCACCCCTCCTCCATCCCCCTTCCCTCCCCTCAGCCTCCTACACCTCTTGCCAAAGCCTTTCCACTCCTGAACCTCTCCCCCCCCCCCCACCATCCACCCCTCTCTCTCATCAACTCTCCCCTTCTTCCTCAGTGGGCCCAACTGGCTACAACACTGTACGCGATCATCGCTGGCTACAGACTGAAGCGTTCCACCAGAAAATCGGTACTCTACTCGGACTGCGAGAGAAACTGCCTGAGAAGGGTGAAGTGGGGGTTAGGGGTTGGAGGGAATTGGAGGAGGGTCGCGGAGTGAGTGAGTGAGTGGGGTGAGGGGATGGTCGGCGATCGCCAAGTCAACAGTTGTAATAGCAGCAGCGTAGCGATGCCGCCAGAGCAACAGTTGGTATTGATCGCATTCTCGCAGCTGGTTTACCATTCATCTTCGCCAGGTTAGGAGGCGCTCTTCACCCTTCTCTTCAACCCCACCCCCCTCTCTCCTCCCTCTTGTCCATTTCCGTCTACACACACCACACACACATACACGCAAACGGATAGAGGTTATGACCTTATATTGGCACCGGAGAAAGATACGTGGACTAAAATGCCGTGCGTCTCCCATCCGCATCAATGCATCGTGAGTGCATGTCTTGCACTCTCTGCAGAACCATCTTATCTTCCATCGACATCATGCCAGACCATAATGAACAACAGAAAACGCGCCTCTTTCGCGACAGATTTGTCTCCCTTCTTTCTGTCTGGGACCCTTCACTCACCCCTCCTCCCTACCTCTGCAAAATAGTTCAGTACCCTTCCTCCCACACTGGTTTTTTTGTTTTTTGTTTTTATATTTCGTTCTATTCTTTTCTTCTTCTTTTTTTGTGTTTATGTATGTTTGTACATGCCCATGTGTGCACATGTGTTGAGGGTAGCTGTTTGGTACATATTTAAAATGTATATATGCATAGTTTGTCTGTGTGTGTGTGTGTGTGGTCACATTTTGATGTGTGTATGTAACATTGATGTAATGTGTTATGGTAACAAAAGTGTTTTTGCAAAGCACCTAGAGCAGATTTCTGGATAGTGTGCAAAAAGTATCCATTATTATTATTATTATAACCTGAACATGTCTATTGTCCAGTTATTCATACTACACCCCTTATGTTACACAAATCTGCTGAGAAATCATTGTCTGTTGGAGAAAAACAAATTAACCATGACGACCAAGAACATTTTTGACTTATCAATGTGTATCAACAACCTAGTTGTGCGAACATCAGAACCAGCCCACCTGTACCAGGTACTTCCAGTTTATCTCCTATCAAGGGCAAATTACCAACCTTGTTAACCAACAGTACTAATACCCACTTGGAATGTGCAATGAGAAACAAAACACCAGATGTAATACATCTGCAGAGAAATTCTTTTTTTAAAAACTAATTTATTCTCCAAGCCTATGTTTACTGACCTCTATAACAAACTGGTTTGTTTCTCAAACCAGTATAGTGAGGACTCCACTGCACATGTAAACACATAGTCACCATATCATGAATATGGGATGATGGCCACATACTTCATTTGGCTGAAAATAACGCTAGTTGCCAAGATTATCTGTATGAAATTCACTATTGTCTTGTATGTAAAATTCACGAGCTCCAATCTGCCTCTGTTTACAATGCACACATGATATCAAAACATAATAACAGAATTTTGTATAGTTAACTGTTAAGATCATTAAAAAGTACCCTTTTTTTCCTTGAATTATCATTTGTAAACATTTTGTTTCTTATCAAAGTGTCATTTACTTAACATTTTTAGTTAACCCTTGCTGCTAGTGTTAGTACTGTGTTTTGTCCTTCTTCTCTTGGTCTTTTTAAATGTTTTTGAATGCACATGTGAAGATGAGGGATACAGGAAATTATGAGAGAGAGAGAGAGAGAGAGAGAGAGAGAGAGAGAGAGAGAGAGAGAGAGTTATAAGGTGGGAAGAAGAAAGAATAATCCAAGATGGCCACAGCGATAAAATAAAACATGAAACACCAACACAGCCAATTTACCATCACATGAGGAACATGAGCTGTCAAGTACATGGCTTTGACACCCCAAGTGTTGATGAAAGAGGATGAGGGCAAATTACTTGAGAAACCATCAGAAATCTGTGAAGGAATTAGCACTATCAAGGGAAAAAAAAACTAAAACAAGTCGAGACCAGAAGCAATCCGGGCAACAATATTGGCTGTGTTCACTGACTGACATGTTTGAAGTCCCAACAGTTCAGACACAGCTGCAGTTCAAGTAAGTATGCAGTGTGCCAAGTAAATAGCTTGCATATGTATAATAGCCTGCCAGTTCAGTGCAAGGGGAGTGGTTGGACTGAGAGAGGGAGTGTTATGAGTATCATGTAAATGACACAGAGATTGAGAAAGGTGGGGAAATCACAAGCAGAATAACTTTATCACCCTGGTAAAAAAAAAATCAAAAAAATCATTGGCTGAAGAATCTCATGTCAGATTTCTTCTACTGCGTTCGTGGGCTGCAACTGCCACGTTCACTCGTATGTGCAGGAGTGGGCTTTTATGTGTATGACCGTTTTTATCCCACCATATAGGCAGCCATACTCCGCTTTCTGGGGTGTGCATGCTGGGTATGCTCTTGTTTCCATTACCCACCAAACGCCGACATGGATTACAGGATCTTTAAGTTTAACATGTGTATTCAATCTTCTGCTTGCGTATACACATGAAGGGGGTTCAGGCACTAGCAGGTCTGCACATATGTTGACTTGGGAGATTGGAAAAATCACCACCCTTTATCCACCAGGCGCTGTCACCGATATTCAAAACCGGAACCCTCAGATTGAAAGTCCAATGCTTTAACCACTGGGCTTATTTCTTCTTGTAATTTATGTAAAACATTATGATCAATCATGTCCTTTATGAATGGTACAACTCTTGATCAATCAAGCCCTTAATGAATGGTCCTTCTCTCCTCTTGGCTCAAGCAAAATGCAGTCCCTTGAAATAGTGAATACATATTTATTGATCGTACCACAGACTCTGCTGCAATAAATAATTAATCTTTCCCTCCATTCTTTTTTTTAATTTTTTTTTTTTTATACTTACAAAGGGCAAGATCCTGCTCCAGCTTGTAAGCGTGCTGTTCCTGACGCTCTTTGCGCTGAAAGTGCAGATCAGAAATGCTCATGCAAAATAAAACACCCATGAAGAAATACCAATTTAATTAACATAAACATGCAGGAACAATACTTTGTTTTAATTCAGTCTCAAAGTGAAGTGATACTTGGTACGACAGTTATGAATAGAGAGGAATGGTAACTGGAAAAAAAAAAAAAAAAAAAAACAAACAAAAAAAACTTCCTTTTTTGTGACCCCATCTTACTGGCATCATACTGTCAAAAAGGGAGGAAAACAAACAAAACAACAACAAAAAACCAGACACAATACTGGAAACAAAACAAAAAATAATTATCATATAATAATAATAATACTACTAATAATAACGTACATATATCTAGTGCCCTTTCTCACTAAGAGCTCAGGGCGCTTTACATGAAAGAAAAATATTACAAGTAACATAAAACATTCATGACCACTCTTTCTAAAAAACAAACAACCCCCCCCCCCCCCCAAAAAAAAAAACAAAAAAACCCAACAACACCCCCCCCCCCCCCCCCCCCAAAAAAAAAACCCAAACCAACAACAACAACAAAACCCAAAAAAACCCTCCCCCCCACTCACACTCTCCCACTCCACATACATCCAAAGTGAGCTGACATGGGTGGTGTTGGAGAAAAGGAAGCTGAGAGTACTTATTGATAGGTTTTAAAAAGATGAGTCTTTAGTGATGAGCGAAAAGCAGAAATAGAATCAGATGCACGGATATGATGAGGAAGGTTGTTCCAGATGTGAGAAGCAGCAAAAAAGAAAGAACGTTCACCATAGGTTCTTGTATTGACAAGAAGTTTCAAAAGGTAACAGTCAGAGGAAGAGCGGAGATTTCTTGTGTGAGGGTAAACCCTGATAAGGTCAGAAAGATAAGTATATCAGATTACTCTAATAAGTTGAATGCCAAAGCACACTAAAACCATACATTCAAGTCTAAAAAGTAATAAACTCTAAAAGTTTAAATGTTATTATGTTTGAAAAACGAAGAAAAAAAGAAGAAAAAGAAAAGGAATTTTTTTTTTTTTTTTAATGCTTATTCTTCTTCCTTGTGGAAAACGAACACATCTTGGCTTGGATCTATTATTCACATTCTCTCTATATATAAATCATATACAGTAAACAAACACATACTGTAATACCTTGAAAATGAACACTGTTCCTTTGAAAAGTGTCTTTCAAAGCTATGCTCTTACAGTTAACTTCAAGCTCAATAACAACAAAGTAGATCTGGATCCTCAGAGCTTCTTCATATATATATATATATATATATATATATATAAAAGCAAAAAAAAGGAGAAAAATCTGCTACACATATTATAATTCATTTGATCCACAAGTCTGTTAGTTCTGCAGGCCTGAACACATATACATTAACAAGAATGCAGTGCACTAAAAGGATATTCGGTCACAATCTCAACAAGTTTTCTTAACTTGTATTTTCTTTTCAAACCCAAACAGAAAATGACCTCTCTATTACAATTATAACCAACAGCACAAAAGTTTGCAGTGACACAGGAACAGTGCTGGGGAATAGGGGAAGGGAGTAAATGAATGAAAGAAGGGCAACAATTCCTCAAAAGCCTGTTTGGGAACGTCACTTAGTGAATGTGAAAAGAATTTTAAAAAACAACAACAAACAAACAAACCAAAAAAACCAACAACAAACAACAAAAAAAAACAACCCAAACACACACACTTTACACATACCTCCCAGAATATGTGGTATGAGAAAACAAGAATGAATAGCCTTTCTTCTCTCTAAGTGCAATGTAACTGTAGTGTAAGGATTGTACAATGCAAAAGCTGATCTTTTCCCCTTATTGCTGAATTTGGCTCACGAACTGGAAAACATTGCTTGCAGCTATGACTGTCAGTCTCAGAGAACAGGACTACTTTGTATTGCTCCATTCTTCCAGAATCTTTGAGTTTGAGGCAATTCAAAACAGCCCACAGAGACTCATAAATCATTAAATGCATGCAACACCATGCTGAATTGTAAAAGAATCTTTTGAATACTAGCTATTCAGTTGCAAAAAGTAGAATTTAACACCATGCATAGTTCCATATCACTAGGTTTAGTTCAACAAAAACTGGGAAAAAGATCTATCACTTATCAAAACAATTTTCAAAGCTAAAGATTTCATGAAAACATTATTTTCCTGGAAGCTCTGGCACTATTAGTATTAGTTTAATCAAAAGATTTATTAAATTTTTTGAACAATTTATGTGAACTGATTCATATATCTACAGACTCTACCCTGCCTTTTATGTGGTTTCAAGTATAGAAATTACAGGATGACTACCAGACCAAGGTGTCAAATGTATAAATGCAAATGACATGAGGTTGGCTGAATGTTTACAATATATGAAATGAAAACCTGTGTGTAACCAAAGAAACAAAAATTATTATTAATATTAATAAGCTTTGTCTGCACTACAAACAGTGCAACCAGATCTAAATACAGCTTAGAACTTGAAATACCAGGACAAGATTTACATTAACTTTTGCTGACTGTGAAGGATGATTAAAAACAAACAAACAAACAAAACAACAACAGTAGATTTAACTGTTTTCAAGCCAAATAACTGATAACATGACAGATATATATTTTGTGGAATATTTTCATACCTTCCGTTCTTTTCGTTCATCTCTTGTTTCCACCCTGGTTGGTGGAGGTGTATCTTTGGGGTCCTGTAACAAAGCAAAAGTCAATACACTGTTCTCTTTAAAAATACTGTGTTTACATTTTAATTCAAATGTTATTTATCACATCAAGTATTGTTTACATTTACAGTAAACATGTTTAATCATGCCATCCCAAGAACAAAGAATGTCACCAACAAATCCTGTTACTGGAAAACAATTTAAAATTTCAAAATCTTTTATTTTCATTATAATCATCATTATTTTCTATAGCAGACTAGAAAAGTAGAATAAGTAGAAAGTAATGGAAGAAAGACTGTGAAAAGAAAATATCTTTTTACAATTATTAAACATGCTCTAAAGACTGTGGATAAGACTGTGAACCATTCAGTTACATAGTAGGCTCCAAACCTTGCTAAATAAATTACTGGCAATACCATAATAGATGATGACCACAGAGAGAAGTAGGACTAACTTAGTGACTGATAAATGAAGTTTTGTTCACTGCATTCAGAAAAAATAAACAACCAAAAACAAAAATGACAACAAAATCCAGACTATTTCAGTACTTTATTTTGGTATCATCATTTTCATTATTTGATTGTCAGGATCACCCTGTACCCATGGGGAGTTGCAGCCCTGTTATTGTGAACCTGACTGAACATCAAGCTAGGTCAGACCCAGGCATCAAACTACATGGAACCACTGAATGATTGATTAAAATATGTGCAGGTGCAACTTGGGGATGCTCCACAGTATCTCTGCCTCCCCAGCCGCCACCACCTTGGGTCAACTGAGTTCTTCCTAACATTTTTTTCCCCCCATTGAGCTTGTGCCATGCAACAACATGCCAGAACAGACAGCAACATCAACGCAACTTACGGGCTAATGAACAGACAACTGTAGCTAACTTCTAAGATCATTTTACAAGTCTGTGAACTCATCAACCGCTCACTTGAATTCATGCCAAGAAAGCCTGTATGTTACAACACTGCACACCAGAGTGCCCCATTCTACTGAGATTAGGCAAACATAAGTCATCAAGGATAGGACCAGGAGGATTTTCGAGTATTTGACTTCAAAAGGTAAAACAAAATTTGAAAAAAAGTCTCTCCGCTGGGTAAGAGTTAGACACTGGTGAAAAGTAACGAACAAAATTTCCCTAAAAGCAAGCCCCATCAGAACACCAATGGAAATGGATACTGATGATAGTTTTTTTTCCCACACATAAAGTGATAAAACATAAAAAGTGAATAATGAAAACATGGCAGTCAGTAACATTAAGAACACCTGTGTAAAAAAAAAAAAAAAAGAAAGAAAGAAAGAAAAAGAAACAAAAGAAAAAAAAGGCAGTTTAGAATACACAAAAACTGGGCTGCCTTCAGCCAGGTCATGTGACAAAACACACCAAACAGCAGCACTGGCACGCTTCATAAAAAGAAAAAAAAGTAAAAAAAAGGGGCAACCTCTCAAGACTCCTGGCAAGAAAAAAACAACTCTTCCACATGTTCCTTGTCATAAACCATCAACCAGAGCATCTTCCTAACAACACTGAGCACCCAAACCTCTCAGCCTCTGACATTCCTCCTGCAGCAGCACAATGACTGGCGGATTGGCTGAAAATATACACTCCCTGATTCCTGACACATCTTCCTCTCTGCTGGTGCAGTCGGCCGGTGACTCTTGCCATGTGTCCCACTCCTGACTAGAGCCACATAATCAGGATGCCTGTCATTGCCTGAGCGAGGCAGGCTGCATGTCAGAGCCAATTTTCCTGTCCTGTCTTGCTGCCATGATGGTAATGTTTACCCAGAAGTCAAGCCAGTTCTGTGGATATGCTGGGGAAGCAGTGAGGTAGCAAGCTCAGCTACTACTGTTCCATGCGTAGCTTGCTTGAATGTGAGACAGCCACTTGTCAGAACACGATGGAACAGCGGAAAATGGGCAATGGTGTAAAAAGCATGTAAACTGAATTCTGAAAGCAAAACTGCCACACATGTGGTAAAAAGCTGCCACATGAATTTGAGTCAAAATGTTGATTTTGCACAGCAACTGTCTAGATCCTACCTTCTGTCGAGGCCAAGCCAAACACTTGGCACAACTGTGGATATCATGATACACTGAGGTGCAACATATTTTGCCACAAGAGCTATTGCTACCACAGGCATCTGAAGGCACAGCTGAGGAGAATTTGATTCTCTGCCATGAGGATCACAATCAAGTCTAGTCTGAAAAGCAAGGCATTTTGTGGACTTGGGGTTTCATGACATTGCTAAATGTCTTACATAATCTCCACTCTTTCTGACTATGAAGGAGACATGCATCGAAGTTCAGCATATCAACCGCCAGGCAAGGTCAAGGTAGGCACACATGAACACCTGATATCCGTGCACTGTATTATAAAAATCTTACCATGCAGCTGTATAAAAAATATATCCAGTTGTATAAATTTCTGTGAGATTTTACTATGCAGCTGTATAACAAAGCAACTTACTGGTATTTTGTTTACTGTGTACTCTGTACAAAATAAAACACCCTGGATCTGCTATGAGTACAACAGAAAGAAGCATGTCCTGCAATTATATAACTATGCATCTATAACTATATGATTTATTTGAAACTAGCTTTGATGAAAAATGAGCTCAGGGCTTCTGGCAACGCAAAAAATATACATGTCCCTGCTACTCTAAACACACTGTGTGTTCTTTGAGTTGGTCCTTGGGATGTTCTAAAAATGCTTAACACTGATGAAATTGAAAATCAAGCTGACGGTGACTAGAAAGTAAGCCTTCAGTTGTATGAGTGTAACAATGCAGATTTGAATAGAATGTGCAGCATTCCAGTGACTAAAGTTGGTCATGGAATAATGATAAAAGAGAAAAAAGCAAAAACTGTCACTGCAAATGAAAAAGATATAAATGTTTTGGGGGTCAAACTTTCTTTTTAATGGTATCTGTTACTGTGCTATTGACCAATTGAGCAGCTCAGAGAACCCAAAGGGAAAAACAGCAGCAAACTTAAACTGAAAGTCAAATCCAGTCTGAGTTCATGGGCCAACCAAGCCTACATAAAAGTAGAACTAGAATGCAAAACTACCCTGGCCCATCTGGTAATGATTTTTTTGTCTCAAGAACTGACATAAAGCACACATGCATGTCCTCAGTCCCTAGCAATCCACAGGATAGAGGCATTAAAGGACCGTCTTCTCTGCCACTTCTCTTTTGACGCATATATTCCCAAAGTATGTCAAAATATAGCCTGTGTCACCAGTCGACAACGACTACCTATGTTTTTGGTTCACAATGTCCTTACCATCTGATTTCAGGTAAGGTCTGGTGATGTGAAATGGTCTCTTCCTCACTTTCACTATGTTAACCTATTGATTGCTTCATGAATATGATGGTTAGTATTCAGTTATTAAAATAAATAAGAAATAAAAACAGAATTTAGAATTAAAAATCACTTCATAATTTTAGTTTCTACCAGTAAACTTATGTTACTCTAACAATAATCAATCATCCAAATTTTGAGCTCACATACTTCAGCTTTTGTTTCAGCCAAAAGACATCGATGCAGTCGAGTCTCAGCGAATGGAGAGAATCCAAGCAGCGCGGAGAATAAAACGAGCAAAACCTGCACAGCCCCAAGGTCATCGAAGCTTATCGGTTGACTCCAGAGCAGAGGAGGAAACCCCCAGCTGCCTGCCCAACTGCTTAAATGCCCAGAAGCAGCAGCATGACTGTGACCATGTCTACCAGATGCGTAACGACTCCTCCGTGCCTGAATTTCCCTCTCTTGAGTCGAAACCACCAGCCTATGAGGGGACCTACCAAGGGGGGGAGTTACAATCACAGTCCTGGTCTTCCAACGCAAACAGGTTTTCTGAGAACAATGCTGAAAACCGAGAGGAAAGCACAGCACTGTTGCAGAGACAGCAAAGCACAAGGTATAGGTTTTTTTTCTTCTGTTAAATTTCAAGTACAGCCTTGCTTTAGTTCCAGAAAAAAAGAGAGTAATTAATGAAAGAAATTAACGAAAAAATCACGATAATGAAAATGGTATCTTTAAAAAAAAAATGACAACCTTAAAGAAAAGTTACAAACAATAAGGTGAATAATTGATTAAGTAAATCATTAAATGAACAACTGATGCAAAACAATTTTCACTAATTTGATAATCATTACCTAAAATGAAAAGCAATTCTACAATTCTTGAAAATGTCCAGATTCATTGCTGAGATTGTAACATAGTTTAATTTAAACTTCACTCAAGTTTGAATATGCAAGACTCGTGTGAAGCCAACCTGGGTGGAGCTGACTGACACTGACAGCTGCATTTAGGTGCTTATCATTCGTTTTGTGTCATTCACTGATTCAGTCAAGCTACAGTCAAACACACATGTGTATATAATTCATGTGAGTGTATTCTATTTCTAGTATGAGATTTTGCAAGGGATACCTATCATAT
This sequence comes from Babylonia areolata, assembly GCF_041734735.1. Lineage (NCBI taxonomy): Eukaryota > Metazoa > Mollusca > Gastropoda > Neogastropoda > Buccinidae > Babylonia > Babylonia areolata. The sequence continues at coordinate 19,803,761 of NC_134902.1, read as the reverse complement.
TCCCGTGGGATCTTTTTAGTGCATTAAATACATTCTACACATGAGACCTTGGTTTATTGTCTCATCTGAATAATTAGCACCCAGACCACCACTGAAGGTCTAGAGGAGAGAGCGAAAATTCTGGCAGCCGCAAGTGTAGGATTCAATCAGTTTTTCTCATATGCTCAGATTCTCTGGTCTCCTTGGCAGACATTTAAACAAGGCCACCACTCCACCAAGTCTGAAAAATATTATATTCAAGGCAGTATCTCTTTTTGTGGGGTCAACAAGTTTCCCCTATTATTATAATTATGCCACAACAATTTTGCAATGCTTTGATCTCTGAACTTGAAGTTCAGTAGGTATTATGCTGTTAGTGTTACCACAGCCACTCACCATACCAAGTTTGATCAAAATTTGAAGACATGAGTTCAATCACACTTTTTTTATACCGGTAATTTACCAAATGACCCTGACCTCTGATCCCTCACCCAGCTTACTTGTACCACATTAGCATAATACAGAGATGATTGGTACAGTATATATATAATTTTTTTTTTTTTTTAAACCAAAACCCAAACAAGTTTGATTAATGATGTGTACTACTTGCAGTTGCCGAGAAACCATTGCTGAAGTTTACCAGACTGATTCACACTCACACACACACGGATAAATGAGGTCTGATTTCACACTCACTTTTGTGTTAAAAAACAACAACAAAAACAAACAAAATAAATGCACTTTGTGTTGGCTGCAGCTGACTGACTTAGGGTGAATTATTGTACAGCATTTGGTTTTAGACTAGCTTTGGCTCAGCATGATCAAGACATGAAACTATAAAATGATATACTGCTTGGTTTGAAATAAAATACTAAGCAGAGAATCAAAAGGAAATTATCCCTAAGATGAAAAGCCAATTTTGTATTTATGTATCATTATCACCAGTTATGAAAAGTAAACCATTTTGGTATGGACATGTAACAAGATCTGATGGCCACGTTACTAAAAGTAAAACAATCCTCCAAAGGAACTGTTGAGGGAGGGAGATGAAGGGGAAGACAGAAAAAACTATTGACTGACAATATTCCAGAATGGATGGGCAAACCATTTGAAGACACCCACTCTGACTGTGAGTTTGATACACAAATGATAGGCCTGGAGGAGTACTGTTTACTGTCCTTTCAATATCAATTCAGCACCTATTCTCAGTCAGTTTCACTTTCTCAAGGAGATATATCACTGTGTTCGGACAAATTCATGCTACACCACATCAACTAGTCAGATGTCTGACAGCAGCCTTTAAATGTGCTAGTCAGGCCTTGAATGTATATATATGTATGTATGTATATATATATATATATATATATATATATATATATACACACACACACACACACACACACATATATATATATATAGGCTACATATATAAATTTGCGTACAATCTTTCAATGGATTTCTTCTACAAAATGTGCTATAGCCAGTATAGGATAACATTTATTTTTCCATGGATTCTTTTGCAGTGCGCCAAGTGCATGCTGCACATGGGTCCTTAGTTTATCATCTCATCTGAATGACTAGACACCGACTGATTTTCCAGTTGAACTTGGGAAAAAGAGCAAGACCAGGATTTTGAACCCTGACCCTCACGGACACTGTGTTGGCAGAACATTTCAACCATTCTGCCATCTTCCTACTATCTTTGGTCTGATACCAAGCTCTTAAGCAGTTAACAAACTCAAGTAATATAATTTGCATGACAGGCTGCCTACTGGGGTAGAACCAACAGAGCTGCTTTTAAGCACTAATCATCCTTTTCCTGTGTCATTCAGTCAAGTCACACACACACACCATGTGCATGTATTAGTGGATTTTACAAAGAAATGTATCCAGCAGCATTTCTCCTGTTGGTTCTTTTTATGCCCAAAGCCCATGCTACACTTGAAATCTAGCACCTCAGTTGATAGCCTCATCCAAATGTGTGATGCCCCAGTGATTCATAACAGAGTTTTGAGATAAGAAGATGAATTGAACCCAGTCAACACCAGCCACAAACATGTATGACTGAGACTAGTAAGAGCAAGAAACAACTGAACGACACAACAAGGTGGCCATCAAAAGATCCCTGCCACTGCCAGCTACTGTTTTCCATCATTAAGAGTTGTTGGTTTCTTTTCTTCTTTTTTTTTAATGCTCTCGCAAGTTCCGTTGCGACAATGGCCATATTAACCCCTGCGACGTATATATCCTGATCCTGAACTGAAGATAACCTTTGTTTCCAAAAAATCTAACTGCAAAGAAAAATAAAACATGTATCACTTGCCTTTTTTTGTCACTCATGCTTGTTTCACTCATACTTGTTTCTAATACAGCTCTGAATATGTATACACAGTTGCATGGCTAGTAAAATGAGAAAAAGCGTAGTCTGGCTACACTTCTGAAGCTGATTTAATTCAAACCACTTACCTCGAAGTTATTCAGAAAACCACTCAATCCAATGTATGGCGGTCTTTTCTTCTCGTGTGGCAACTTATCGTATGGAGCTATATATGGTAGTGGCTCACGTGCAGCGAAAAGGGCCAACAAATTTGGTGGCAGGTATTGTGTCATCGTTAATGTTTATAAAATACACAATATTTTCCCATGAATTTGATTATCAGTAGAGTGAAAAGCACATCAATCCACACGTTCACCCAATGCCGCTTGTCCGATCCCAATGCTTTACCATGTGCCTCCGATTTTCCTGTGTCAGTCAAACACGCATTAAGAAGCACAGCTAAGGCCGTGCGCCGTATCGCGTGGAACAGGGTAAGCTACTCTGCCGCAGTTAATACATTAGCTCCGACGAAAATACTGTTGGTGATTCCAAAGGCAGTTTTGGTGCTAATCATATTGAGAATATGGCATCAATTTTTATTTTTCAGAATATCAGATTAACGTTGTAATTATTTCAATGCGGAAAAACTGTTTATGTTGATCAAAAGATTCTGATTGGTTGGTGCTATTATTAACTGAAGAACTGCCAAAATTTACCTTGTGGTTTTCTTCAAAGGTATTAAGTTTTCGTAGAGAACAGCGCAACTGAAACCTTAGTGTGTAGCGTATGAGATATTCTTTGATCGCTGAGAACGCATGTACACTCGCCTGGCAAGAACCGACTGGCTTTGTGTACTGCAATCCAACACATTAGGTCAGGCTGCGGTCTAGGACTGGCACTGCATGTTGTGAGGGTTGTCTGTGTGCGCTCGGTGCTTTGCTTAGAAATAGGCCTAGTTGCTCGTCATAGTGCAGTGGGACAGCTGTTTTGTGGAAATTGACCCTGTGCACCTTAGCTACTGTCATGAATGGCTTCCCCCCCCTTTACTCAGAATGTTATGTAGTTAGATGTGTCACAGTGTTGTTGGCATCTTGCATGACGCTATGTCTGCTGTAGGCCTTGTCTAATGACAGTCGTGCAAGTGCTTGTGACGTCAAAATAATCGATTCCATCCGGGGAACAAGAGTATTATTTTTGTCCGCCATTTTGTCGATTTATAATGATCGAATGTGGTGAAAACTGCGGCCTTAGGGTCGAGGTTGATGCCCGGGATTACCCCTACCTTGCATGGATGTATGTTCGAGAGCCAGACCTAGACTAGCCAAATGGAAGTCGCAATGGCAGGGGTTGAGGGCAATGGGGGGCCCGTAACTCATTACCGAGACAGTTACCAAAAACCTCTTCTCTCACTGTCTAACCTTCCCAATTCCAGGTCCTTTCCAAAGCTGTCCGACGAAGACAATGTCAATCTGGATGATGGGATGGGCCCACCCGGGAGCGACTATGAGTGCTGTGAGCGGGTTGTGATCAACGTCAGCGGGCTGAGGTTCGAGACGCAGTTGAAGACCCTGCAGCAGTTTCCAGACACTCTTCTCGGAAACCCACAGAAGAGGAACCGGTACTATGACCCCCTGCGAAACGAGTACTTTTTCGACAGGAATCGACCGAGTTTTGATGCAATTCTCTACTTTTATCAAAGTGGGGGGAGGTTGAGAAGACCAGTGAATGTGCCAATTGATGTGTTCTCAGAAGAAATAAAGTTCTATGAACTTGGAGAACTTGCCTTTGAAAGGTATAGAGAAGATGAAGGGTTTATTAAAGAAGAGGAGAAACCGTTACCTCAGAATGAATTTCAGAGGCGTGTGTGGCTGTTATTTGAATATCCAGAAAGCTCAACTGCAGCCCGACTGATTGCCATCTTTTCTGTTGTTATCATCCTGCTGTCTATTGTGATATTCTGTTTGGAGACTTTGCCTGATTTCAAACACTACCGAGTGATGAATGCCACAGACAACACAAGTAGAGAATCCTTACATGAAGATGACATCCCAAAATTCAATGAACCCTTTTTTATCATTGAGACTTGTTGCATCATCTGGTTTACCTTTGAGTTGTTGGTTCGATTTGCTTCATGTCCAGAAAAGTTAGGTTTCTTCAAAAATATTATGAATTGCATTGACATAATTGCCATCATTCCATATTTTATCACCCTTGGCACTGTTGTGGCTGATGAGAGCAAGGGCAGTAACCAGGCTATGTCCCTGGCAATTCTGAGAGTCATCAGGCTTGTGAGAGTGTTCCGAATCTTTAAGCTATCAAGACATTCGAAAGGGCTGCAGATTCTTGGACAGACGCTGAAGGCCAGTATGAGAGAACTTGGATTACTGATATTCTTCCTGTTCATTGGAGTGATCTTGTTTTCCAGTGCAGTGTATTTTGCAGAAGCAGATGCTGATCAGACACATTTTAGGAGTATTCCAGATGCGTTTTGGTGGGCAGTGGTTACAATGACAACTGTGGGATATGGTGACATGAGACCTATAGGTGTGTGGGGCAAGCTAGTGGGTTCACTCTGTGCAATTGCTGGAGTGCTGACAATTGCTTTGCCAGTTCCAGTCATTGTGTCAAACTTCAACTACTTTTACCACAGAGAAGGAGAGGGCAGTGACAAAAACACCTATAAACATGTTCAGTCGTGTCCAAATTATCCAGAGAAGAAAGGCTCCATTGATTCGGAATGTGGTTCTGACATAATGGAGATGGAGGAAGGAAACAGTGTATCACTGACAGACAAGACAAAAGAAAACCATGCAGTGAAGGTGAACAATCCTTCCAGCGCCAACAATTTTGGGATGGAGACTGATGTGTGAAACTTGCTCCAGACTGTTTTTACTGAAGATTCAGATTCAAGTAGCTTGGATGGTGTGTTTTTATCACTAGAAAAGTAGAAGTGTGCACTCTTGCCATTCTCATCATGAAGAGCATTATAGTTCAATTGCAGAGCGAGTCGACTGTTTACTTGACATCACCTGAACAGTGATAGTGCTCAAGTTGGAACAAGAATGCCGTGGACTTTGAAGGGTACCAAGGCATTGCAATTTTCATTGCTGAAATTGATCCAGGTCTTTTTGGATGTGTACACTCCTGTGGGTGAAAAGAAGAAACAAAAGTAAGTATATCTACCCTCTTACTTTCTTTGAGTTAGAGCTTAGCGTTTTGTGAAAAAGAATTATGCAGGATATATTATGATTTTCAGTCTGCATGACTCTTCAGTCTTCTACTAAGTACAAGGTTGTGTAGCACAGCAAGATTCAGTTTCAAGGTTGTGTCAAAGACTGATGCCATGTACATCACATCTGTAATTTATGAATAAAATGAGCTAAAATAAGATAAAGTAAAAAAATAGATTTGCCCATATTTGTAATCAGTCTGTGGACTTTCACGTTTTGCAAAATAAATTAACAGGATTTTATACAGTGCGCTGCATATTTATTTCATTTGGTTATTTCCCTTTTTCTTCAGTTCTTATCAGTGTCACATGTTAGGCATTCCTGGCATACACTGATTTGATCCTTGGCTCCCCAAAACATGAATTTTTAACAGTGTAGTATTTTATGATTATACTATAAATTATATATATATATATATATATATATATATATATATATATATATATATAAAGTATGTTCTGGATTGAATTACAGTCTGGCTTGTAATATATTTTTTTGAAAACAAAAAACAATGTCCAACATTGCTTTTGCGGTACCTGACACGATTGTTCTTTCTGCTTAAAGAAATTATACATTGATCAGTCAAATGACTATGAGTCATTGAATTTTCTGGCTACACTTTATGTTGATAATTGCTGTGTGAAACTCAGTGAATTTTGTAAGTCATTGTCAGTTTGCAGGACAAATGAAAATAGTGATTCATGTAGTGATGTAGTCATGAACTTATTTCCTTGTTAGTGATGTTACCCTGGGACAATCACAGTGGCAAAGGATCAGTTTTGCACCAACACATAACAGAGTGCAGCATCCTTTATTCTTTAAAAAGAAAATATTTGAGCACTTCTTTTTAATTGAACCATATATTATGTTCTCAGTCATGATTCATTAAGTTTTCAGATGTTCTCATTATGTAAATTTTATGAAATTAAATAAATATGGATCTAGATCTATCCTTGCCTCACCTTGTCATCATATAATATATATATATATATATATATATATATATATATATGTGTACAGTATCATATTATGAGTATGTACTTGTGCGCTACTAGTTAGTAAATGCTACAACTGTACAAGTGTGGGTGCAGACTGAAAGGGTACAATAATCATGATAATGTGTATTACTACTATTAGGGGAACTATGGTAGAAACAAATGGTGGGTATGAATGAGAGAATATTGCTGGAGACATCAAAATAAACACCAAACACTGGATATTAGATAGATTTATATAATGACATTTTTATTTTGTAATAAAGAGGAGTTAAAGAAGAAAAAAAAAAGAAAAAAAGAAAAAAAGTAAAAAAAAAAAGAATCAGAAAAGAATTAGTATTGACGTATTAACTATTAAAGTATTATTCATTTTGATGTACATGTACACTGTATATTAAATTCAAAGCAAAGTGATTGACTTTTGTTTATTTGTTTATTATGGATAATATTGATAGTATGCCACACATCACAATGACAACCAGTATCTGTTGGCCAAAGTACTGCTGGGCAAGGGGAGGTAATATTGATATGTGTATGTATGTATGTATGTGTGTATATTTATGCACTAAGATTCAGTGACATCGTAGTGACAAGAGACCATGGATAAGGATAAATGCAGTTCCAAGCATATCATATAACCCAGAGCTGTGTATTATACAATTCATAATAGACTGTGGATGGAAGAAGATCAGTTATTCAATGGTTTGTTTTGGTGTCTACACCTATAGATTTTCCACAATGTCAGTCTTAAATTAAAACCTGTGGTACATAGTACATCTACATGAATCTCTTTCAGTTCACTGACGACTAGTTTCAGTTTCAACAGCTATTCTTCAATATCAGTGTGACTGAGTGTGCAGCCCATACTTAACTACCCCTTTATAGCAGATAACTAGAAGTATTTTGAATTTAATGCACTTTGATTTGAAATTCATCTGTCTTTTTGCCAAACCTCTGGTTCTTTTATTTTTCTATTGGTGCTGCAGAAGTAATTTTGTGAACATCGTGTATTGATTAATTAAAAAGTGCCCTTGCCTGGTCAGAGACCAAGCTCAAAATGCTTTACAAACATGCAGTCATAAATTGCACTTGTAACAGGTGTGACTGGTGTCCTTGTGTGTTTGTGTGTGTGTGTGTGACTCGTGTGTGTGTGTGTGCATACATGTGTATGCATGTATGTGTGTGTGTTCGTGTGTACGTATGTGCATGCATGCTTATGTGTGAGTGTGTGTGTGTGTGTGTGTGTGTGCTTCACAGCACAACATACAAATTATAATTTATATATATAGTATACTATCATGACAAAAATTATGATTAATATATAATCATTGTATACAGTGCATGTGACAGCTTAGTTTGACATTACATGTATGATTCCTAAACTGTGTGATTTCAAACCATGTTTTTAATTGGGCATTGTAATTTGTTCCAAAATATCATAATATCAATACATGTGATCTCTCTCTTTCTCTCTATTTCTTAAAAAAAAAGTCTTATGCATGCAGTAATGCACAACCCAGTTGGATGAGTCATAGCAATCATAGAGGAAAGCACATATATATATTTCCATACATCACTGAAATTATTATATTAAAAAAGCATAATATCTCAGGCCATTATTGAAGATTTAATCTTTTACTTTTACTTTTAGCTGCATGATAACAATAGCGATCTGTTCAAGGAGAAATATGAAAAGGAAAATGTGGCAAAGTACAAAGTTATAGACAAAAAATTATGTAGAGTTCAAATCCAAAGATACTTTCAATTTTCAGAATTTTTTATGTAATCGTCAAATTCATGTGATTTTCATTGTACGTGTTCAATGATTGAATGTTCAATTCACAAATCTGTTCCTGTGTTAGGTTTTTTTAGAATTATATTACACAGTGTTGATTTGTAGGAAACTAGGAAGCTTCAGAGTTTTGAAGAATTAAAAAAGAAAAACAAAAACCAAAAACAAAAAGTGAAAGCCCTTCAACCATGTTACTTGTGTACTGTACTTATAGTCAGGTTACATCAAATTTGAACTGCTACTGTGCTGCCAGATTTATGATTTTCGAGAAATAAGGACAAGACTTGACAACTGATGTGAAATCTTGTTTCACTTTCACTTTCAGGTTTGTCACTGGGATGGATTAGATTAACAAATACTGAAATAGTTGATGATACTTTAGTTTTAAACTAAAGGAATAAAATTACAATAACACATTAACAACTGAAAAGTTGAGTGAATGATTTGACACAATTCCTTATCAGTTATCATTATCTTCACCAAAATTATTAGAATTCAGCATAAAAAAAGAAAACAAAACAGTTACTGAAAGTGAGAAAATTACACATTAATATTATAATTATAGGTCATTTTTTTCACTGAACATAGAACACATTAAATCAACATTAAATGTATGGATGACATAGATTAATTTAAATAGTTTTTGTAACCTTCATTACTATTGATGCCACCACTGATTGAGTAACTGCCACTAAATTTAATGACAAATGGCTTATTCTTGTAGTTGTACTTTACTGATGTGATATTTTTCTCTCTTTTATTTTTGTTGTGTTTCTTTTGGCAGGATTTTCCCACTCTGGCCTGGGTGAATGGTGTGGATGCCTATCAACTGTTAAAAAATAAAAACTATGCACGCAGAACTCAGATGGGCAAATCACAAGCATGATGATGCCACTGTCTACAATCCTACTTTTCTCTCTTTTTTTTTCTCTTTGGTTTCCTTGAAAAACACAGAATTCACATTCCTTTGGATTTTTGAAGTTTCACCCACAGTTCATTTGACGCCCCCACACCCCACTGGTGTCTCCTCACTTTTTTTTTTTTTTTTTTTTTTTTTTTTGCAGTGTCACTTCACTTCCACCACCACTTGTTAAAGTCATTCATTCACAACCTGTAGTTTCCTCTCCCCTGCTCCCACCCCGTCTTCCACTGAAGGAAAATAGAACTTATTTCTTACTCTTGTGACCTGAACGACATAACCCTAGAGGCACTGTGAAAGCTGACAACTGCTGCTTGTCCTGTCTGTGGATTGATCATGGCCAGAGGCATGGGGAATCAGAATCTGAGGGCTTGTGACAAAACATCCTTCATGTGATTATCACTCAGCATGGATCTACCACTGTAGACTTCAATGGAATCTTGGCAAACCCCAACCTTTTGCTGTGATTTCCCCCAGGGTGGATCTTCATGATCGTCCAGAGTGTTTTCTGTCAGGTACTTTACACTGTTAACAGGATTATTTACATTTGCATGACGATGATTTTTAACAAATTACTGATAATTATACCATCTACTCTTGTGATCTTTTCGTCACTTCTGGTTCTGTAATGCTTTTAAAAACTTTTGGAATACGTTCCCAGTCTCTAGTCAGTTTGGCTCTATGATTTTCAACTGCAGCTGTATTGATTGATAATGTGTAAACTGTGGTCTGTTTTTCTTTATCAATATAGACAGCTCTATACAACCATAGATTTCAATCTGATTTGCCTGTTATAAGTGTCAAGTGTATGGAAAAACATAGTGGAGACTAGGAGAGTGAATAAATCGGTCTGTGTGTACCTCACCACACATGAACAAGTTATGTTCCCCTTGCAAACTGTTGTATTATATATCATGGCTTCTAGTACTACTGCTAACTTCTAAAACTATATATATATTTTTTTGGTAAGAACTGCAGAACAGTACAGAATAGTGTGTAGACCATAATTCTAATTATCTTATTCTCCTGCTTCCCTCCATGATCTTTCTCTCTCCCCTCCCCTCCCTTCACATCAGTGCATGCTCTCTCTCTCTCTCTCTCTCTCTCTCTCTCTCACACACACACACACACATACAAACACACAAACACATGCAATATTAATATGTTTCAGCACTTCTTGATAATTTGAGATCTTTACTAAGAATAATGAAATGCTGTCATGATTTCAGATTGTGTCTATGAATTTTATTCTCTCTGTGTGTGTATGTGTGTGCATGTGTGTGTGTGCATATGTATTATGTACACTCTGTAGAATGATTTTTATCCAAGAAACTGATAATTTCTTGTTATCTTGAGCTTGTCTCAGTTTTAGCCATCTAACCTAAACTTGACACAGGCTAAGAAGAGAATCCAGTCAGCCAAGAAATGACAGAGAACTTGTTCGGAAAATCTGAAAATACATTCCCTTGCACATATGATTGAAATCATTGTACTGGATATTGTAATAGTTGTTGATTGAAATCATTGTACTGGATATATATATATAAATAATAGTTGATCATTGTACGCACATCAAACAGTGTGTGATAATATGAGCATCAGATTTTAACTCATGAATTCTCCACAATCTTGCTGAATGTACACATGTACTGTTGTTTGTGTGGTGTGTTGCAGACACCAGCCATGGTGAGCTTTAACTGCTGTGTCTGACACAGTGCATGATGGATGCTGCTACTGTGCTGGCCATCACAAGTCTTGGAAAGGGATACCTCATTAGCTGCTGGACCATCCTACACCTGCAGTTCATTTCTGCCCTGCTGCCACTGACTGCTGCTGCTGCTGTTGTGCTCAGCTGCACTGGCCTCCTCACTAACTTCTGCTGGCCCAGCTGTTGCTGTTATGGCCCCTGCTAACAGAGAGCTCTCTACCACCCGGCAACGTGTCATCAAAAAGAGCAAAAAACCATTATTGTGTTGTAGTTTGGTGTTCAACTTCAAGTTCACGTCAGTCCTTTTTTCCCTCTCTGCCCACCTGCCCCTCCACTTTCCCACTCCTCCTCTCTTTCTCTCTTTCTGTCAGCAGCCAATTTAAATGTTGGGACATGTCCTTAGAATTGACTTTACCTTCACACTAGTTATATTTCATTTCCTGATATGTAGGAGTACATGTTGTGGCAAACATCACCCACACATCTTGTGTGTTTAGTTTGGCTCCTAGGGCTTTGTTTAATTTACGGTGAGTCTGCTGTTGAACTAGACATGCATCTAGATTACAGAGAGGCAGGCTTATGATCCTGACAGTCTGTAAAATATCTTTTTTTAATTTATTGTTGACTTAGTGAACTTTTTTGTGCTTTAACAGATCTTTGCATGTATAATAAATGTTTTGCATGCTTGTCTGGTGATACTGGTAGCTACTACTTTATGTGAAGCTTTCCATTGACTTTTTTCTTCCATGGCCTAAAGTGGCCTACAACGATGGAATCATGGTTACATGTTAAACAGTAACTGTTACTCCACTTCTGGGAGATTTTTTTTAATACTCTATGTAGTTGGAGCCTGTCATGATAGGCAGAACTCATTCATGTATGTCAACAAAGTCTTTCATGGGAGTAGCATGGCGCAAGCAATGATATTGAAGCCGTCAAGGCTTAACTGACAATCAGCTCACGGACTGGCTTCGTTGTCTTCTCTGTTCAGATGCATCTGTTTTGCTTACATACACGTCTTTGTCCTTGCTTCCAACAGCTTCAGCATGTATGACACAACAGTCAGCCTCCTCAAGACTGCAGGAGGGGACTTTTCTCAACTCCTCAGTGGGCCGTTGTTAGATGTGATGGATGGCTGTGACAATGTTATGCAATTTCTTGTTGATGGATATGTTTCTTGGTGTGTTTTTCTTTTCATTCAAAGACTCAGGGCAACAACTGAACAGATATTGTAATCTGAGGATAATAATATGCACTGGAGTGGGTATTAGCAGCACATGTTAATGCTTTCAAGAGCCAAAAGTAAATCCAGCTGATACTAAAGAGGGATTCAGTCTGAAAGTATCCACAGACATCAAGCAAAAACAAATTTACACAACTGAGAGGCTAGCCCAGAGTAATTGGCATGAGTGATGTTTGAACAGAGGTGTTTGGATACAGCATTCCGCTTTTTAATCTCTTGTATTTGAACCAACTACATTCAGATCAATTGTGACCAGAAAAGATGTGTGATTTATGGAGGTTCATGAAGTATGCTTGACTCAGCTGAAGTAAACAAATGACTCCCCCCCCCCTCCCTCCCAACCCCTGCGCCCACCCCTCCCCACCCCCCTCCAAAAAAAAGGTGATCTGATACTGCTATGGGCATCTTGTTTTGGGTTTTCCAGGGGAGAAGAATCAGCAAGTCATTTTGTTGTTGAAAGACTGGTTGTTTTAGACTTAGAGCGACAGTTCCCATTCTGTTTCAGTTCAAACCCTCCCTGAAGCTAAGACAACATGCTTTTATTGTAATGTTAACCATATTCTGCTAATGTATACTAAAGCCTTGTAATTGTATACTTCAGGGTGAATAAGGTATAAAACTGCTCAGTTTGCACCTTACGATTATAGCATATTTGGTAGCCTTTTGTGGACAAAAGTTATTGCACCTGGAGGAAAAATAAATTATTTTACTGCACATACTTTACGGTGACCCACTAGTGCAGACTCTGGCAGGGGTCTGATTCCTGCTGTAAGTTTGTTAGATGAATGTAATTTTAGGAGAAAATTTCTTTATGATGCAAAGAAAACCATTCAGAAATATGTGGACTTACTTTGCTTGTCCAAGTGTACAACCAGTTGTTCTCCCTCAGGAAAAGAAATTCAAGGTCAGAATTATAACTTTGGGTTGGAGGAAAAAGAAACCTTAGATTAGGAGTTTCTGCTCTGTTGTTAATTTTCACCAGGCTTTGCTGCGTAGGTGTACATCTGCTGTTTACTTAGTTTTAAAAAAATAAGTTTTTGAGTTCTTTTCCCCATAGTACTATTAGTAGATCACTAAATGCCAAATGGACCATACATTTTTCTGTAATATTCGCAAATATGTTGCACTTTTATTTTTTATTCACCATGAACTGTGAAGTAAAAATGTCCATCAATCCGTTCGGAAAAAATCTAAAAGAGAGGGAGAAGGAGTCTGTGATACAGATCAAAACATGGCAAGACTGGTGTGTGTGTGTGTTTGTGTGTGTGTGTGTGTTACAAGCTGATGAAATGATGATAATTTTTCAGCTGTTAAATGAATTGATTTAAATTTTTCTTCCATTTTTTTGGATGATATTATTTACAGATACCAGAAACAAAGTGTAATGTAAATTTTAGTGCATGCCTTAAACTAAGTTAAAGAAATGTGTTGAGTTTACAGCATCCAAATGCTATATCCACCACTTTTCAGAATTACCCCCACATTCTACATTGTGAAATAGAGCATACATTTGTAAAAGTTGGTCGTGGAAATCATAATCAAATTTTGCTGACATATGTTATCTTATTTTAGGTATCATTTCTTGCTCAGTTGCTCAGTCTTCTCACAGCTTTCCTGCGGCTAGCCTACCAGGTGTAAATTTGTTTCTGGATAGGTGTTTAGGTGGAAGAGCTAGTTTTGATAATGGTAGTACTAGTTGCGCTAGTAGTACTTTGAAAAGAGACCAAAGATCTCTGTATGACTTAACCCATGTGATTGCACCTGCAGTCTATACATACAGGATGTGTGGACAGAATGTAGACGGAACAAATGATGCTTATCGTGTCTTTGTGTGATCCTTACCGTTACCTGGACACACACACAGACACAGTACTGGGCATGGTATGCATTATGTTGCTGTGATGTGTTTATTAGGAGCCACTCTGGGTTGAGCAATTCAGCTTTTGCTTTTTATCAGCCAGCTGTGTCCGCCATTGACAGAAAGTCTTGTTGATTTTATCACTTTGTTGCAAGCTTCATGTTGTCATTCAACTTTTTCAAGTGCTTCATTCATTCTGTTTGACTGTTGAATTGCAGATTTCCTGGTGCATAATGCAAACATTTATTATTTGTTGATTTTTCTTTTTCTGTGTTTGTTTTCCTTCGGAAACTGTAAGTTGTGTGATCATGATGACCTGTGTTACACACTGTAACAACAAAGCCATTTTGACTTTTGCATAGTGATTAACTTGTTTGCTGTGTAAAGAATAGCTTATAATTGGATCCATAGAAGTTGGTTTCTCCTGGTCCAGTTGTGTTGATATTGCCAGGTAGTGGAATCAAATTTACCTTTTATGTAGTTTTAATTGCAGCCATCACATGTGTGTGTGTGTGTGTGTGTTTGCAAATGAAACAGATCATTTGTTGATTAATGATATTCTGGATGTGTGTGCATTTTTCTGCAAAGAAGAGTTTTGTGTAACACGGTGTAAATATGTACATGGATGAGATTGAATCAGTGGCTTACAAAATTACCCTGTTGTTATTTATTGATAATGAATTTATTTGTTTGTTTGTTCTTCAACTGTTATTGCTCTTGCCAGTTGCTAAACAGGAATGGGGAATAGATGCATGCAACCATCTGTCAGTCTACAGCAGCTTCTGGCAAGTTCTGTTGGGATGACCAGTCTCTTTCACCAGTTTCAGTACATAGTATCTATCCCTCCCTTCTGGAACATCTGTGCTAGTAATTTTCTAATTTCCATCACTTTCTTTGTTTCTGGTCTTTTCCTTTTGTTCTGTTGTCTCCTCCCTTGTTTTCTGCTTTGCTGGTTTATTCACCTAATTTATTATTTTATTTTTTCTTGAAAGCCTTGAATATTTTTGGTCTTTTTCTTGACCCGATAACCAGCCATTCTTACTGGTTTTTTCTCTTTTTACACCTAAGATGTGTCAGTAACTTGATTTGGCAATTTTTAGTTTTGTTTGCCTGTTAGTGTTATATAATTTTGTATATTATGCTAATGTCCAGGTTTTTAGTGGTTTATTTATTTATTTATTTATTTATTTTTTTTAAATCCTCTGACGAAAAAGTGAAGGGTTTGGTGGGGGGGTCTTTTCAAATTCAAAAGGATCTACTAGTATTGACAGTTTTTCAGCCCTGATATGGCCATATTTGGTTGGTGGACTGTAAGCAACAATGACAAACACATTTACCTGTGGCAAATTACACATGCAGGGTGGGCTTTAAATATGTAGGTTGCACTATTAATTATTACTTCAGTTTAATATCTGTTCAGAATGATTGATGACTGGTATCCTTGCCATTGACATAAAGTCATAGAAACAGTGACAAGATAAGGGACACTATCTTTAATATTGTGTGTGTTCTGTTTGTTTAAAAGGTTAGACTGACCTATCCTAAGTTCTCTCTCTCTCACACACATACACACACACACACATGCTTTTAAAAGAAAAAAAAAATCAGTTACCAATAATTTAATAACAGAATAAATCTGAATGATGCGTGCACTTCCACATTGGCTAGTTACATCAGTAACTATTCTGTAAAGTCTACATCAGTTACTATTCTGTAATGCCTTATGACTTCTCTGTCTGAGCCTCAGAGGTTTGGGTTTCAAGGTTGGTATTATTGATGCGTTGTCTTGGCTATATTATAATATTCAGGAAAAAACACGAAAGACAATATATGTGAGCTGGCTCTCTCGCCTTTTGAGCTTTGATCTGTTCTTGCCACCTAGTACTAAATATCTCCCCCCATCATCTTTCATCATTAACTTGTACATGTGAGAGTGTGTGTGTCTTGTGTGTATTTAAATTAAGTGTAAATCCTCCTGTAGAATATTGTAGTAAACAATGGGACAGTGATACACCCCTCCCCCACACACTTTTCAATTACTGTGTTTGTCAAAATGAATAAAAACCAACAACAGATAAATGAATTCTATAATAGGAAGAAAAGCTTAATAGTTGAGAGAAAAAAAAACCCCTTCATCTTCATTTTGGTATTCTCTTTTTCAGCTACACATTGATGATTCTCACTTTAAGGCATTTTGTTTTTGTTAGCTTACCACCTCAAGGAGTTACTCCAAAATGTGCATGCTGGATACCAGAGAAGAGACGGGCGCAATAGCCGAGTGGTTAAAGCGTTGGACTGTCAATCTGAGGGTCCTGGGTTCGAATCACGGTGACAGCGCCTGGTGGGTAAAGGGTGGAGATTTTGACGATCTCCCAGGTCAACATATGTGCAGACCTGCTAGTGCCTGAACCCCCTTCGTGTGTATATGCAAGCAGAAGATCAGATATGCACGTTAAAGATCCTGTAATCCATGTCAGCGTTCAGTGGGTTATGGAAACAAGAACATACCCAGCATGCACACCCCCGAAAATGGAGTATGGCTGCCTACATGGTGGGGTAAAAACGGTCATACACGTAAAAGCCCACTCGTGTGCATACGAGTGAACGCAGAAGAAGAAGAAGAAGATACCAGAGAAGCAGCCATGATAAGAGAGGCCAGAGAACATTGTGTTTGGGGATGAAGGACTCAAGGAGGGGGGGGGGGGGGTGCGGGGGACTGTTCAGAACTGAATCAAACTTGGACAGGTGACATCATGGATATGATCTAGGTGTTGAGTAATCTCATTTAACGATACAACATCAAGAGTTGGTTCTCAGTGATCTCAGGAATAACAAAATATTTCCCTCCGGAAATAGATATTGTGAATTAAGGTTAGACATTTAAAAAAAAAAAAAAAAAAAAAAAAAGGAAAAAAAAAAGACTTCGATGAGTGAATTTCATCACTTGACTTTAGTTTTTTTTCATGAAGTTATAATACATCAGTATATATATGAACACTCACAGACAGTTCTGATGAACATTGGTATATCATGTATGCTGTTATCATTGTGAATAGGTTAGCACCATGTGAAGTTCAGAGCAGTGATCAGAAACGCAAATTTGGTAATGGATATAATTATCAGTGCATCACTCTGGCTATATTAGGAACAGAACAGAACACACACACACACACACACACAAAGAGGAAAGGAGAGCAAGAAACTCAAGAGGGATATGTCAGAGGACATGAGTAAGAAATTCATGAATAAAACTTGTGCATTCAAAGCCAGTCCTTGTTGCAATTAACTTAAGCCTGTTGCCCTGTTAGTGTGTGTTGGTGTATGCACATTTGTATGTGTATGTTTTAAAATACTACAGAGAACATAATACTAAAGCTGTTAATAGTGTTATTGGACTCCTAAACAAAGGAAAAGGGAATAAAGGAAAGAAAGAAAAAGGGTTCATAAAGAAGAAAATATTTTCTCCATGAGTTAAGTCATTGTATGAATTTGGCTTTTCAAATCAGTCACTTCACTGTGAAGTGATTCTGCATATCATTAACAGTCCTAGGCACAGTGGCTTGTTTTCAAATTAAAACCACACTTCTCTCCACAGAAACATGGGGCTTGCTTCTGTATATAAACACAGGATGAGTGATGAAAGGTAAACACACAAAGAGGCATTTATCACCGTCTTTTATCATGCAGTTTTGGTGACCATGGTCATTGTTGGCAAAAAAAAAAAAAAAAAAAGTCAAGGCATATGATCAGTGATTTGACATGAAACATGTAGTGTCCAGGAAAAAGGGTTTGTGATGAAATGTGTTCACTGACATCAGTTTCCTGTGTTAACTTTACCCACAACACATTGAATGCAGCACACAGTTGTTATTGAAACTGATGTCTGCACAGAGGTGCATCAGCTTGCTGCTCAGAGGGGGTGTGGGGTGGGGGGTAGTAGGTGGAAACTACACATAACACAACATTGTTATTTGCACATTACAGGCATATTTGTATGTTTTATTGTCAATTTGTGGCAAAACAGTTTCACTGATATTTGTGTAGGATCTGGAGAAAGGAGTGTGCAGCATAACTAGCAAGCATATATGGCATGTATACTATTAGGGGCCATGAATAATCAGTATTAATTGAAATTAATTACCTGTTGCAAAAAAAGAGAGAAAAAAAGTCAGCTCCTGTGCTTGCTGAAGCAGAAATGTTTTAACTTTATGTACTTGAATCAGAATGATTATTTGTAAAATTACAAAAAAAATATGAATAAATCTGCTCTTATATTTGCTGAAGGAGAAAGGTTAAGCTGTTTATATTCTTTACCTGAAAAATACATTTTTCAGAAAATATTTTACTAGTATTTTTAAGAACTGCTGTACTAACAATAACATAAAGGTCCAGACGTTTTATCCACAAAGTTGCTTGTAAGTTGATTGTAAATTGTGTCTGGCTCAGTGGAAGCAGAGGCTGCATGCGCCGTGTAGACTATGCACTATTTCCCAGCAAGCATCTGTTAAAATGCACGCTTACATTACAACACTGTAAACTGATCCTAGTCATGAAAGAGAACTGTGATATGTTAGTGCTTTTTTGTGATAAGTGTACAGCTGCAGGTGTGATGCATAAATTCTGTTTCTGCGTTGTTGTTTTTTAATGCTGGAAAATGGGATAGAAAACAACAAAAGTGGAACAGCTTTTACAATTTTGTATTATAAATGCGTTGTTTTGCATTTTACCGTCTGTCTGTGACAGAGTGATGTGTATGTGCTTTAACAGACTGTTTTTTGGGTGTATTTTTTAAACCATAATACTGATAGTAAAATGCAGTAGGTGTTTGCTGCTTCGTTGCAGTGTCTACTGCTTATGATAAATATGGCAGTACTTTTTGTGCTTTTTTTTAGATTTAGAAAGTAATGCAAATGATTTTTATTGATGTGTATGTGCTTGTGTGTGTGTGTGTGTGTTCACAGGTGATAGGAAAGGCTAGGAATAACAAGTGTTTTTCTGCCAGTAATAGTAGAGCTTTTCAGCTTTCTCACTGATGTGCTGAATTCCTGATCTGTTATATTACCACGTATTGCTGTGTTTTGCAACAGAAGCACAATGTGCTTGTAGCAGGGTTGTGAAGACAATACATCAGTCCCATGTTTTTTAGTTGTCATTTGACTGAAACTCCTGACAGGTTTATCTTTATGAGTCATTGGCACTAAAAAGAAAACCCCCAAAAATCCCATTGTTGAAAATCACAAAAGGAAGAGATTGTTAAACATGATATTATTGTATGATATTATTGTCAATATTCATT
The DNA here is from genome assembly GCF_041734735.1 of Babylonia areolata. Lineage (NCBI taxonomy): Eukaryota > Metazoa > Mollusca > Gastropoda > Neogastropoda > Buccinidae > Babylonia > Babylonia areolata. The sequence continues at coordinate 19,784,424 of NC_134902.1, read as the reverse complement.
CTTTTTAGCTGGAAAATAAGCAGTTCAAACACACTAGTTATGTATTTCAATACAAAGACTGAAAGAGAATGATGGAATCTTAGGGAAAAGATGGGAGAGAAAAAAGGCTCTTGTTTTCGGAAAGAATCCTTCAGTTTTCGAAAGAGCTTGTATGGTTGTCTTGAATGTTTTGTAAAGCACCGAGAGCAGATTTCTGGATAGTGTGCTGTATAAGTGTCCATTATTGTTGTTGTTAGTTCATGGACATTATGATAACAACTGAAAGTTGGGCTTGAATTTAAACTGAGGAAACCACTGAAAGTTTGGTTTGAATTTAAACTGAAGAAATGATAAGGGGCAGGTTTTGTAATTCACATTTAAAACTTAAAATTTTAAAATTTTTTATTTTTTTATTTTTTATCTAATCCTTGAATAACTTATCCAAAAAGGGTGGGGTGACAGTGACAGAAAAGAGATAATCGATTGGCAGTATGTACATCAGCACATCTGATGATTTTCTTTGTAAACTTTTTTTCTTCCATATTCTATCTCTTCCAGAACAACATCTTTGATGAAAAACTGCATTTTTGCCTCTGTTGATGAGATATTCCCTCTCTCTCTCTCTCTGTTGGTTACAAGGGAATTAACTCATTAAGTACCCTGTCCATGTGGAAAGATTTTGAACTGAATCATTTGTTAAATGAAATGAAATTATGGTGCTTAGAGCCTCGCCGACCATTAAGGCCATCTCAAGGCTATCGTGACGTTAAAATCATTTGTTAATTCCAGTGTAGAGTGAGAGGTCAAGTTTACATTGTTGCATTTTGAAATTTGTAACAGTCCTCAATGAGGTAAAGATGCAATATAAATATATTTACTCTTTTATTTTCCATGAAAAGATCCAAAAGCACAGTGGCATAGTTTTATAGGTTTAGAAATAATGTAAGTGAACATCAACTATTCCAAAGACCTCCAGTCTCTGAACTGATTTTTATACTGAAACCGTCATCTCCATGTACAAACTTCATGGGTTGAACCCGTCTCATTTGTTATTGACTGTGTGACCATTTCTTGTTGTCTGTTTCCTCTTTGCCTTGACAGCCTTATGTGAGGGGGTTCTGGATGTAACTTACCAAATAAAATTTTTTTTTTTTTTAAATAAAAAAAGATAGGGAAAAAAAGAAAGTCATTCATGGTTGCTGACTCCTATCTTACCGCAAGGTACTCGTCATTGCCAAGTTATCTCGTACAATTTGTTGTTGGAAGAGTTCACCTGTCTGACATAGGATTAATCATATGGATATTTTAACTAATCATACAGTATAGTTAATTATATGGTTTAATTATGTCATTGAATTCAGTTGTTTTCCTGAACCGTCTTTGTGCCTTTTCAGTCAGTGACATAACTTGCATGTCCAGACTCGCATTACTGGTGCCAGTTATATATTGGAGGAGCTATCCTTATCCGTTATCGCCATGACAAAACCTACCAAAAAAGACAACAGGCTTCCAGCTTTCTTCCAAATCCTGCCATCTCCCTTTAGCCATACCTTCTTATTTTCAAAGCAAAATGAAAAAAACTGTGGAACAGATTCCAGAGTTAGTGAATGCTACTTCTTGAACAGACTGCAGGAAATTAGTTTGTGTGTTGTGGAAGACAGGAACTCTTTTTTTCTGACAACACTACTTTTGTGCTCATGGAACCAGATTGAACAGAGCCTAGCTTTGATGTGGAAACCTTGTGAACATTTCTGTAATGACAGTATTAATGAAGTGCTCAAAATCTCAGAACAAATAGACCACACCAGAACTCGATTTGTCAGTACTACCACTGTCTCAGATGCACTCCCAATCATAATCAGACAACTTGTCCTTGACAGGTGTAGCGTTGTGGGGAGACTACTGAGGCTGCATTATACAACCCTGCCTAGAAACTGAAAGTTTTATTCACGTGTTTGGCATGACACTGGAGTGGAGAAACATGAATTTGAATGGAAATTCCTTTTTTAGCTGCTGTACACACAACTTGTGTGTAAACATGCTTGTAAAGCGTAAATTGAACAACAAAGCTTTTGATGAATTTTTTCACAAACAATTTATTTTCATGCACAGAGGGTGTTTTTTTTCTCTTTAAACTGAATTGTATGCTGCACTGAATATTTGTACAGAACAGCTTTCCAATCCTACCTTGCTCCTGTCTTACAGCATTTATTTATACTGGATCAATACAGATTAAAAAGAGTCTTGTGGCACACATGAGAGTTGGAGTAGTTCCAACATATTGCTCTGGATACAGTTTTACATACATAAATAACACATACACTTTAGAATGGGATAGATTAAAGAGTGACTGTGGCCATAAACACTGTCATAAAAAAGATTAAGATCTTCATGGTATTCCCCAATAATGTATGCCTTTATACTTCCCTGAAAGGATTGCCATTGAGTGTTCGGTCTGTGCGTGTGTGCTTTCTGTGCAGAGCAGTTAGTTGTGGCTTGGTCTGGTTTTTCTATCTAGGTTTGTGTGATATTAGGTACTTTTTTTCTTTTTTTTTTAAGAAAGAAAAAAGAACAGAGTGTGCAGATAAAGAAAAACAAACAAACAAACAAAAACAACAACCAGGAATTAGTGTTCTCGACAGCAATTATTGAAAACATGTCATCATTACTGCAGTTAAAATATTCTACAGATATAAGAACCTGCTATTTTGTAAAGAAAGTGTGTGTGATTTGATGATTCAGTATAGCAGCTTCAACACAAAAACAAAAAGGTGTTAATCGATCTGTCTTTATGAAGTGTTAACACACACACACCACACACACACCACACATACATCATGCACAGGTTCACATATTTTGGAGTCAATTGTTTCTACTAACTTATCTTACCTGAAGTAAAGACTTCTCAGCATGAATTGGATGAAATAAAATAAGTGCTTAAATGTACAATATTTAGAGTTCTAGTATTGGCTAAAAAACAACTAAAAACAACAACAACAACAAAAAAACAACAACCAAAACCAATCCGCAGAAACAACAACTGTTGCTGTTTGTATTTTATTTTTCAGCATGGAAGTATATACACAGACATGTTTTACACCCATCTCATCATTTTTACCCCCTTTGGTAAAAAGTAAAAGAAATTGTCAATCAAGTATGAACCTCGCAATCATTTATGAACAGTCTGTACAATTATGCTGGCGTTACCTTCTTTTTTTCTCACTTTTGTTAATACTTTCATGTCAGCAGCTGCTGTGTGTTTTTTCTTAGTATCATTTAATTTTTTATTATTTTTTTAATTATTATTCCTCTTCTGTTCAAGATCCAAAGTATGGTCCGATGAAAACCTGCAATTACTCTGTTTATTCTACCTCAGAAACATTTGTGTACCGGAGAAAAAAAAAAGAGGTTTATTTATTCATTGATTTATTTCTTTATTTTGCTAGTTGTTGAGCTGATCAAATTCAAGGGTTGAACTTGTACTGTCCAAGCAAAATTCACTGAAGGTGTTCTGCTGAACCTGCTCAAGTCTTGATGCCTATGCTCACCTTGCTTCTTGCCGCATCCCACAACTCTGTTGCTCTCTCTCTGTCCGTGACATTAAAAAATGAAGTGGTGAAATTTTCTGTGAAATTGTCACATGCTGGTATACATCGTGAAACGAAAAGTTAATGGTGTAATTATCCACGGAACCTCTTTGTTTCATTAAATGAATATGTGATGATTTAAGACATTACTTCTTTTCATAAGAAGAGAAAATGAAGTGTGGAAACTGGCCTGTAAAATTATCAAAATCATGCATAATTTTTGGAGTACAATGTTTGGTTGATCTATTATCTTTCCTCTTTGTAACTTGTGTAGTGAAGATAAAGATTATAAGAACCAAAAATACTGTTTACAGTTTCCAGATTAAAATGATTGGTCATGTCATAAACAGATTGAAAAGGTTGTTTTCTTTTTAACAAAAGTGGGACATTGTGCTCCTGTTTCATTTCTCTTTTTAAGGGACTTTTAGAATATGTTGCCTACTGTTTTCTCTGTTGTTGATGTTACGAGTGTCAGAGAAAGGGAGCGAACTTTGATGTGTAAAATGAGGAAAAACAACAAAAACTTGTCCCTTTGGAAAAATAAAAGAAAGTGGATAGGTTATGATATGCAAGTTGGGATGTTTGGTATTTGTCTTGTGCTTTTGGTGACGATGTGTGTGTGTGTGTGTGCGTGTGTGTGTGGGTGAGTGTGTGTATGCATGTGTGTGTCTGTGCTTGCTGTTTCTGTTCTGTTTTGTTTTTAAGGCTTTTGTCTGTTAGCTTTTGTGCTGGTTCGAGTGAACAAAAGGGTATGATATGAAACTAGGTTTTAAGTGTGAATCTGAACAAGTAAGGCTAAAAACTCAAGATCTCTGTCTCAACTTTCTTCGTTTCAGACCTGCCGTGTCTTTTAGATTTATTTCACCAACAAAATTATTTTCTACCTTGTTTTTATGATATATTTGTGCCGTTTGTTCAAACATGTATGTATTTATCTGAATTTGTCTTCTACACCCTCTCCGCCACCTCCCTGTAGCTTTTTTTTTTTTTTTTTTTTTTTTTGTGACCAAGTTTTCTGTTTCATTACACAGGTCTCATCCTTTTCAGTTCTGTTCTGAAATAATCTTGATTTGATCTTACATTCTGTGACTCAGTAAATATATTCAATAATGATCTGATTTCATATTCTATAACTCGGTAAATAAAATCAATGATGATCTGGTTTGACTTGTGTATTTACAAAGAGTGCATAATGATGATCAAGATTAGCTGGCTTCCCCAATAATCCCCCTGCCTGTCGTAGGGTGGTGTGATGGCTTGTTGTTGTTTTTTCTCTCCATCTCTACCAGTATTACTCATTTGGTTAGTGATTTCTGCTTGCATACATGTGTTGTAGAGTATCCATTTACTGTGGCTGCATAATATGAGATTTTACTTAGTTGTGCAATAAACCGAAATTTACTTCATGGTATTGTGCTATTACAGTGGCTAAGTTTTAAACCCTCCCAAGACTGTGATGGACGTATTTAGAGATGTACCAACCTTTTGTTTGTCTAACCAGGACTGAAAACTGATGCATGCTACAGCATATAGAGATGCATATGGTGAATATGGGTCATGATGAATATGACCTAGAAAAAAAAAATGAAGGTAAAAACAGCTGAACTTTGTAGAAAATTATTCTCGACAGAAAATTTAACAGAGAAACAAGTGTATGGGCAAAAACTGTTGAAATGAATCTTTCTTTCTGTCTCCCTCATATGTTATATACAAACACATGCAAACAATATATACGTTTTGCATGCATGCAGACATACATACTCGCATACATATACCACACAACACATTCAGAACACATATGAACTCACTACTGGTTTTATAGACTTTTGACAAAAGGTGTATATATATATATATATATATATATATATATTTTTTTTTTTTTTTTTTTTTTTTTTTTGGATGTTGATTTCAAGTCTATGTACAGACTTGAAATCAGTTAAGATGGTTCAACAGATTACAGTATGTCATTTAAGGTTGTGTGATGCCATTTTAAAAATTAGTGTCATGTTGATATTTTGAAAGGGCTTGTTGTTGTGTTGTTGTCACTTGACCGGTATTACAAGTTTACAAAACATAAGCATCATTTTCCATGTTGAAACTTTATTAAAAAAAAAAAAAAAAATCTTGTTCTGCAGGGAAATCCATGACATGGTGTTTAACGCTTTTTTTTTCCACCTATTTTGAAGAGTTGAGTGATTTTATTTCCCTGTGTACAAAAGCATATTGGTTGACCTGTTACTGTATATAAAAGTGCACCCTCGCAGTGGTGTGTATGACTGTGTCAGAATTATTCCAACAGTATTGTATAGTCCACATGAGAAGTTGATTGGTTTTTCCCAGTTTCAGTGTGTGCTAACTTGCGTACATATTTATTGTTGATCATGTGTGAAAAGGCTGACATTTTACCTGGCAAGTCAGATGTGTGCATAAGTGTGTGATGGCCAGTAGTGCTGTTTAAATGATTTGATATTATTTCTGTATACCTTTTTTTGGTTGACTTTTGTTTTTTCCTTTTCTATTTGATGCGGTTTCTGATTTATACATTTTATAGACACCCAGCTTGAGATTTTTAGTGTTCCAGAGTGATATCTTGTTGATTGATGTACCTTTACTTTTGACCATTGTGTTTAGTCTTGAAATATGTGTATGATTAGGGGTGTGAATCTCGATTTGTCTCAGTTGTGTATAAAACAGCTTTTCCCTTTGCAATTTTCCCGTTTCCTTGATCAAGCTTCCATGGTGTGCATGTTCTTTGTAAATAGATTTCTTTCCTCGAATACTTTACCAGGTTTTATTCCTTTTCTACCTGTAAGTGATACAGCTTTGATGCTCAGGCCTTGAAAATTTAACAGAGATGTAAGTCCTTGGTCAGTTTGATATTCCAAGAAAATATCTCGTCTCTTCTCCTCACCGTGTGAACTAACCAACCATTGGTCTCCTTCAACATTCTCTTTCGACATGCTTCAGATTCATGGAACAAGCATAGGACAAAGCTCTCTCTCTCTCTGTGTGTGTGTGTGTGTGTGTGTGTGTGTGTGTTTGGAAGACTGTCAGAATGTGTGGATTCAGATTGTTCCATTAAAGCCAAACATTTTGTCTATATTTGCAAATGGTTGTACTGTGGTATACTGAAAAATTAGAAGGGTGAGGGAATGCATGGTAGAGGGAAAAGGTGAAGGTTAGTATATGAGAGGTGATACTCATTTTAGTTTTGAGTGATCCGCATGTCATGAAACTCAACACTTTGGGTCGTACTCATAGATTGAGCAGGTAGGTGAAGGTTTTTCCTTTGTTCTCCTTGTAGAGCTTGATAACATGTTCAGTTGAGGGGAGGAATAACTGATAGAGTAAAACAGAGGAACTGAACATGAGGCTTCAACTTTTGATTCTTTTGCATTATCAGCACAGTGATTCAAAACGCCACATCAAGAAACTTTTGCACTTTGTTGCAAAAACATTCTGGGTTCAGAAGTCATGAAAATGTAGATAAATTATCATTTTTTTAAATTTTTTATGGAAATATAGAAAAGGCAAACTTCAAGAAACTTCTGGCTTCATGGTTATTTATTTAATGCTAGAAATATAAACACAACTTTGGATTTGTATCTTAGATGTGTTGTTGTTTTGAGCAGTTTGTCCTGCAGCTAATATAATCGTTTGAGTAGCTATTAACTCCTCCATTAGTGGTTTAGTATTCATTTTCTTTCTCTTGCATGCTTCAACAACCAAGTGCTAATACGATTGTACACAACATAGAATCGTGTCAAGACCGTAGGCTTTTTGGATTGGCTTAGATTGGTAGTGTTGAGAGTTTAGGCCAATCAGGAGAAGCCTGTGAAAAAAAAAAAAAAACCCAAAAAAAACACGCCTCCATTCTTATTTCCCTGGTGGAAAGATAATGTTTGACAAGCTGGGCCAGTGAAGGTGCTGTTGTTGTGATAAAGGATTGGATGGCGTGCTATACTGGAGAGCCAGTCAGTGGTCTGTGTTTACAAACTGGTTCAGGTTGATGATCTGTGTGAGTGGTCCATCCCAAAAGGAACCGTGTAAACACCAGTGTATGTTGCATGTTTGCAGAGTGATGTTTAAGGCATTGATCGATTGAATTCCTAACCTCATTCTGTAACCTTCAAGAGGTCTATCTTTCATAGACCTATCCTGACCCACGAGCTTCTCAGTCCCCTTCCAGCCCGCCATTGAAAGACAGAGAGGTTCGTTTTCAACTGTTAATTTAATACCCCCTTCCCTTCCCAAGTGATTCAGGTTCTCCCCCCAATGATGACAACTGTACTGTTGTGATTTTCTCTTTCAGCCGTTTGATAACATTCTCCGACAAACCGACTCTGTTAGATGACACGATTCAATAAACTTGTTTTATATTTTTCACGTTTTTGCCACTCTGATGCATCTGATCGTGTGCATACCGTATGGTATGGGAGCATGCGCATGAGTGAGTCCAAATGATGATGGTGGTTTCTGCTGGTCTATGTGTGGATTGGTGATTGCTGACAGTATGTGGTACGTTTTTTTTTGGGGGGGGGGGAAGGGTTCATTTTGTACCGCTCAAAATGAATCAACAGCTACTTGAAAACTTCTACATCATCAAAGCAAAGTTTGTAAAACAATGAAAAACACTGTTTCCCAAAGACATAGAAACATGTGACAGTTGTTAGTGTGGTTGAAACCTACAGTTGTTAGTGTGGTTGAAACCTGACCTAAATAGCCTCATGGGATTCACTAAGTATGTACTCTTGTTACAGTTATATATGAGCAAGTATTTTAACCATTTGATGCTATGAAGCTGGGCGGCCTGTTCATTATATTTTGAATGCATACAAATGTGTATTTGTGATTTTTAAAAATCATGGTATATTTCTTGAGGGAAATGAACTGGTATGATTTATAATTTTATTTTGTATTGTTTCTCTTCGGACCACATAACAAGGGAGTTCAAGCAGAGGTTGTAGGGTGTGGCAAATGAGGTCAAAGTCCCAAGAACCATATTATCTGAACTAAGTGCAAACAATGAAGGCCGAGTGGACAACAAAAAAAAAAAAAGAAAAAAAAAGAAAAAAGAAAGAGCAAAGATGTAAGAAAGAAAGACATGATGAAAGCACTCGGTTTAACTTCAAGGATTACAAACATAAAAGGTGAAAGTCATTTCAACATAGATCTAACAATATATGTATATGATAGTCAGTCATGTCCGACTATGACCATCAGAACAACAGGAGGCAACTGCTGTTCCGACTATTTGGGCTAGAATTTGATTGTAGTGGAGAGTGTCTTGCCCAAGTACATCCCCACTCTCTCCGGCCAAGAGAGTTTTAGGACAGTCGGCGTTGGGGATGGTTCCCAAAGGCCAACTAGCCCCCAAGGCTGCAGCACTAAAAGCCAGTGCAATTTTGCCTCCTAGTTTGAGAGTCATAGTCCTTCACAAAAGACTAAGCTGTAAATGGTTTCTCATTGACTGGAGAAACCATTGATAATACAGCTCTCACTTTGCTGTTGGCCCAAATGTAAACTTACGTCAACCATAAGGACAGAGAGGGAGGGGGAGAGAGAAGAAGATTAAATAACTGTTGGAAAAAAAGAATGAAAGGTTGAAAAGAGGAAAGAAATATTTTAGTCAAATTAGAAATTTAATTGTAAAGAAAGCTCAGGCAGGATATGAGGACTGTGCTCCAGGCCAAGACTTGTTCAAGAAGGTTGGAAGTGACTGAACGACATTCTGTAAACAAAAATATGAACAGCACTTGAAATTCAGATTTTAAATTTTTTTTAATATTTTTGCCTTCGCAGGTGCATTGTCGTTATGAATGTGTGGAAGGGACTATTCCCCCCACCCCACCCCCTATTTTATGACAGATTTGGTGTTGACAAAGTATTCCTTCAGAAAATGAATTTTGTTAAACCATGAACATGTACACACACACCAGTCTGTCTCCCTACAAAGTTTCGATCCAATTATATCAATCTGTAGTTGCCAAAAATTCAACCTTAAGTCTACCACACACACATACGACACAGTGTGACACATATTCATGTTTTAATACAGAGAGAGAGAGAGGAGAATTGGGTGTGCCATAACAAGTGCTTGTTGTAAAGTCAAAGTGTGGATAAGTGCATGTTTGAGTGAGTGTTCTTTTTCGCCAACAAATAAACCAACAAAACACACACACACACAAACGCGCGCGCGGGCGCGCGCACCTCAGAAGAGCAACAACTATATGTCAAAAATGTGTACGCACAACTAACGAACAGACCCACCTGCGGATGTTTGCTAGTTTCCAGCGTTGGCTTTCCATTCCTGCAGTTCTACACTCCGGCAAAAAGGATTCGGAAAAAGACGGCCAAAACGGCGAAGCCTCTAAGACTCAAATCTGTTTCCCACCCACTCCTACACATAAATTATGCACACGAAAAGGATAATGCAAAGCAGTGGTTTTCTTCTTGCATGCATGCAGCTTGTTCTGCTGGCAGACGACAATCAACAGCTGACGACCTAGGGGACTGTACTCTTACAGCATTTGGCATTTGGCACTGTCTCTTTTAGTTCTACCGACCGCACAGGGCCATATCAGGAGTGGACTTGACACCTCATTCAAGTTCTAGACATCTAAAATGAAGCTGTGATCAAGTAACTGGAAATAAATGAACAAATTCAGATTCAGTTTTCACACACATACACACACACATACACGTCTGTGTCTGTGTCTCTGTGTGTGTGCGTGCGATATATATATATATCTATATATCTGTGTGCGTGTGTGTGTGCTTGTGTGTGTTACAATGAAAGAGGAAGAGTGATGAAAGATTAAATATGAAATAAACAACTGGAGGTAAGTAAAATAAAACAGCCTCAGACGCGTGAATAAGAAAAAGGAAAAAAAAAAAAAAAAGAAAAAGAAAAAAAAAGTCTGTCCTTAACAACCACAAAGAATACTGTAACAAAACAAAGGAGAGAGAGAGAGAGAGAGAGAGAGAGAGAGAGAGACAAACAAACCAAAAAAACAAAAAACAAAAACCAAACAAACAAACAAAAACAATGAAAAAGAAAGGAGCAGCAAAAGTAAAACGGGAAGAAGGAAAAGACAGTGCAAGGCGTGGTGAATTTCCTCAAAGACCACAACTGATCTGAGTTGCATGAGGGAACTTTGCAGCGCTGACATGGTTTGCTTATCGTTGATGTCCCCAACTCCACGGTATATCCCATATACTCGAATAATTTTTGATAAGATTTGGTATCTTGTGTTCAATTTTCTTTTACTTGTCGGTGTTCTATTTGTGAACGCCTAGGGCCTATTTTCAAGATTAGGCGTAAAAGCTAATAATACTAACAATTGACTGTGTTGTTGTTCGTTTTTTGTTGTTTGTTGTTGTTGTGGATGTCAGTGGTGGTGCAGGTACGTGTTCACGTGCGTTTGTGTGTATGCGTGTTTGTAGTTGAATTGTTATCGATACAGAAACTGTGCGCGTGTGAACGTACGTGAACTTCACTTACTGAGTGCTACTTTTGTTGGGTGGGAGGGTGGGGGTGGGGGGTGGACAGGGAATACGAAAGGTCGGTGGAGTGCATGAGTTCGATGCCTACTTCTTCTTCTTCTTGTGCACAGTCATGATCTTAAATCAAATGCGTGTAAGTGTTTTATGTTTTACATACAGTCGACAGAAACTTTTCCATGTTTTATGGACGATTACATCTGAGTCTTGTATACCTTGTATCTTGTCACACCTGCCAATATCAAAGTGGAGATAGAGAGAAAACTACCGGACAATCTTGATCACTCGATCATCAGTCTATATTGTAAAGTGTTGGAACACAATGACGTCTCTGCTGTTACAGATCATGCAGAAGAGTGGGAAATTCTATGCGGCATGAGCAACGTGGATGAATCCCGGAAAGCCCGCTACTGCTTAATCACAGCTGTTTGACTTTCTGGGTGAGAATGAAGAACATGGTATTCCACATCCACGTGTCTTTTGAATGATTAACGTAATGGAGTTCACAGTCGTGTCACCCCCCCCCCCCTCCCCCCCCCCCCCCACCCCCCTCACACACACACACACACACACACACACACACACACACACCGGCACACAAACTGCATACATGCGAATACCCGCATATACGTGCGTCGTGCGTGGCTGAGCACTGAGTAAGCGTGTTTGCTTGCCAGCGTCAGAGAGAGAGAACTGAATAAATAAAATTAAGTATTCTGAGGGTAATAGAGTAAGCAAGACCATGCTTTTTTTTTTTTCATCCAGCCCTCGAAGGGGAAACAGAGAGAGAGAGAGAGAGAGAGAGAGAGAGAGAGAACATGCAATACAGGCTGAAAACCATAAAATCAATGGTAATAATGTGTCTGATCGTTTGAAAGAGGGCTGTACAATTTACGGGAGACAACCGCACTTTGTATCTTTGCCGCTCGAAATGCTGCAATGTGCAGTTATTTCCCCGAGACTGTGACGTATGACCGTGATATCCGAGATCACCGACACACCGGGGGAAAAAAAAAGCAGAAAAAAAAAGAAAAGAAAAAAAAAAGCGCGAGTGTTCAGAGCGTTGGATTCTGTGTGAGATCCCCAGTGGTTCAAATCCCGGCACAGCCTGTTGGAGGGTTAACTCTCTCCGTACAAACGGCGAAAGAGACGACGTTAACAGCGTTTCACGCCAATTACCATCATCAAAATATTGCAAGCGGAAGGCTCTTATACTGAAGAGGTGAATGTTGACAAAGAATACCACAATTCTGACGACGGAAGCTAAAGGTTGGGTCATTCTGACACCCACTGGACATCTGAAGGGTCTGTGTAGAGGAGAAGAGAGGACTGGCCGTATTGAGTGAGTTAAGGGTGGAATGATACCAGTCTCCAGTATGTCACCAAGAGCCACGTTCCTGCAACAAAGCATGAAAACAACAACAACAACAACAACAAAAACACACACAAAAAAACCTGACATATATTACAGATCAGTCCTGCACTTATTGTCACTTTGGTAGTTTATGAACACGGCTGTCTATAACAGCTGGGGCAAACACGGTCGTACACGTAGAGTTTCAGTTTCTCGGCAAGGAAGCGTCAGTATAATTGCGTTCGGACAAAACCCATACACGCTACACCACACTGAGCTGCTAGGCAGACGACTGACAGCAGCATTGCCCAACGCGGCGCTTGTCCCAACACTCAGCTTATATCACAGATTGACATAAGTATACATTTGGGCCAACAGCAAAGTGAGAGCTGTATTATCAATTGTATCTCCAGTCAATTGGAAATCATTTACAGCTTAGTCTTTTGTGAAGGACTATGACTCTCAAACTAGGAGGCAAAATTGCACTGGCTCTTAGTGCTGCAGACTTGTGGGCTAGTTGGCCTTTGGGAACCATCCCAACGCCGACTGTCCTAAAGCCTTCTTGGCCGAGAGAGTGGGGATGTAACTTGGGCAAGACACTCTCCACTATAATCAAATTCTAGCCCAAATAGTCGGGACAGCAGCTGCCTCCTCTGATGTTCTGATGATCATAGTCAGACACGACTGACTATCATACATATATCACAGTGGATTTCTCCTACAGATTGTTACCAGAGGACAACACTCTCAGTTGTTTTCATGACTGAGTTCTTTTTGACAGCGCCAAGTGCGTACTGTACACAGGACCTCGGTTTATCGTCTCATCCGAATGACTAGAAACTCAGTTTGATTTTCCAATCTTCTTCTTCTTCTTCATTCGTGGGCTGCAACTCCCACGTTCACTTGTATGTACACGTGTATGACCGTTTTTACCCCGCCATGTAGGCAGCCATACTCCGTTTTCGGGGGTGTGCATGCTGGGTATATGTTCTTGTTTCCATAACCCACCGAACACTGACATAGATTACAGGATTGATTTTTCAGTCAAACGTGGGAGAAACGGTGAGAGCGGGAATCGAACCAGCACTCTCACGGACGGACGCTGTACTGATAGAAAAGCGTCTTGACCATTTTGCCATCTTCCTCTACGTAGGCCTCCTACGTACGCACCTTCAACTCCAATGATAGAAACCAGCTAGAGTTCACGCCCATGAAACGCTAGAGAAGTCTCCATTCCCTTCATTGCATGCCCTTACTTTTTTTTTTTTCTTAAAAAAAAAAGAAAGAAAAAAAAACTTTCAAACAAACATCCACTACACGGAGTCCTCACAACACACACAAGACACAGACTACAAACGTTGCGACAGTATACATGGTTGTGAACTGTTGTTATCACTGCAGTTCTCAACATCACCTGCATTGCAGTTGTAAAAACAGCACGTCTGCTTCTTTCCTCATAACTATCTGTGAAGCCTTTTAGATGAATTATTTTAAGCGAACATAAGAATGATGAAATATCCATTTACGCCCGCTTTATCAGTTTTATGACCAACTAAGCTTTCTTTATCAAACCACTGAATAATATTATAACGGCGAACACACAAACGCACACACACGCCCACCCACCACACACACACACAAAACACAAAACAAAACAAAAAAAACAACAACAAAAAACAACAAAAACAAACAAACAAAAAAACCCGATATGTGTGACGGGACATTAAACAAAATTCCTTCACAAAAAAAGAAAAAAAAGAAAAAAAGACGCAACGCATATACTGTCAAACAAAAGTCATGAAACATGCATATTGCGTCACTGACATTTTGATTGCTATTCATAGCAGCCATAAAAGCCAGATATGACAGAGGTAGTCTAGACAGATCTGCTCTAATACATTACTGGGACACATTGAGTTTTACAACTGGATGCATTTTTTCACAAGCACGTCTATTTTTGCTATCCCATATTTCTGATTTCCGCAGCAAGGAAAAACAAAAACAAAAACGGATGCTCACATTTTCGTTTGCAAAATAAATATAATATTTATGGATACATGCAGGCTTTTTTTCTTCTTTTTTTTTTTAATAACACCTGACGGAAATGATTTTACTTTCTCTTTCACTCTTTCTGCTCCACGTGATGTGTGTGTGTGTGTGTGTGTGTGTGTGTGTGTGTGTGTGTCCTAAAAAAAACAAAAAAACCCTTGTCTTGTACACTATATAACTTGTAAACGCACACAACACCACTCTGTTAAAGAAAAAAGGGGAAAAAGAAAGAAGAAAAAAAAAGAAGAAAAAAGAAGAAAAAAAAAAGAGAAAGATAAAAAGAAAAGCCCACAAAGAAACAAAACAAAACAAAACAAAACAAACAAACAAAACAAAAACGAGAAAAGATTTATCATGAACTGATGATAATTCAGTTTGCTATCTGTGACAATGTTGCATTACAGATAAAGACTAGAACGGGGCTGGGCGGGGGGTTAAGGTATTAGCAGGCATGAACATGTGTTGACCTGAAAAATCAGACAGAGAGAGAGAGAGAGAGAGAGACAGACAGACAGACAGACAGACAGACAGACAGACAGAGAAACAAACAGACAAACAAGCAATCAAACCGATCTCCACCTTTAACCCAAAAAGTACAGTCCGCTACGGGGATCGGATTCGAATGACCCTCCAGCTGAAAGACTGCTGATTTCTCATGCAGTCCATCTCCTGGTCCTTGAAAGAAAAGCGTAGAAACCAAACCGAAGACCTAGTCATCTCTTAAGCAGTCACACAACAACGAAATCCCATTCTAAAATGTTGAGACTCTCTGGTGCTAGATTTTGGAGCTCGAACCATCCAGACAGAATGATTATTCCCCTTGTGACGGGCCAGATAGTCGAGTGTGTAGTGTTTGCGTCGCAGTTGCTGTTGTTGTAATTGTTGCTTGTCTGACTTGCTTGCATGAGCCACGCTCGCTTTTTTTTTTTCTTTTTTTTTAAATAATTTTTTTAACGCATGAACGAATGAGTTTGCAGATATATTTTTTTTATTCTGCACCTTGCTCCTTTCGGCATAGCAAGACAAGTGTCTTACAAGGTCAGAATTCCCAAACAAAGGAAGATTTCACAACACTAAAGAGTGGTTAATGAGTTGGACTTTCAATCTGAGGGGCCCAGGTTCGAATCTCGGTAACGACGCCTGGTGGGTAAAAGGGTGGAGATTTTTCCAATCTCCCAGGTCAACATAATGCGCAGACCTGCTTGTGCCTGAACCCCCTTCATGTGTATACGCAAGCGGAAGATCAAACACGCACGTTAAAGATCCTGTAATCCATGTCAGCGTTCGGTGGGTTATGGAAGCAAGAACGTACCTAGCAAGCGCACTCCCCGAAGACGGAGTATGGCTGCCTACATGGTGGTGTAAAAACGGTCATTCACGTAAAAGCCCACGTGTGTACGTACATACGAGTGAACGTGGGAGTTGCAGCACATGAACGAAGATGAAGAAGAAGAACGTTCTCCTTGTGATCCTTCTTCCAGAGTGTCTGTGTGGGCCTTACAATGACCACGTATAGGATCCCCCTCCCCCCCTTTAGTGGACTGCAGTGAAATGAAGCGCAGTGTACAGTATAGCAATGTGTTGCCAGAGAGTCCCTTGTCACTGTTGACGTGGGACTGACGTTGGTGCAGTGGTGCCTAGACACCGTTCTTTGTTTCAACGACGTTACTGTGTTTTGTTTCACTTGGCGCAGAAGAGATGCATAGTCATCGTTTTAGAACTGGGTTGGGTTTTCCTGAGCAATCCTTGCAGCGCTAATTCTGCTTGGCGTTAAGAATGCTCCTCTGTGTGTGTGGCCTCTTGGCGACCTAACATCGATAGTTCCA